>NC_046663.1:60369920-60390631 GCF_010883055.1 Belonocnema kinseyi | reverse complement strand
GAGGGCGCATACTTTGAATAAAATATTTGTTATCATTCTCTTGAAATAAATGTGTTTTTTTTCTTGAAAAAATACCGGTTTCATATGTATACACCTGGTAGTAGTACATTCTAGAGCAAAAACTACGGTAACTGAACAAATGTCCCGGGTTTTCCCCGATGAGCAAAATTCTGGGCAATTTCCCGGTGAGTAAAATTCCGGTTCATTTCGCTGTGAGCAAAATTCCGGGTGACTTTCCGATTTTTCCTCTGTCAAGTAGACACCCTGACCCTATTTTCCCCTGTTTTTAGATAATTTTGGGCTGTGAAATCTATTTAATCCTTTTTTTTTCAAATGAACAGACAGTAGATTATGGGATTCCATCCGATTATTCCGGAGAGACTGAACAAACCTCCTCGGTTCCTGGATCCGATTGGCTTCAATGTGCATCTCGTCACACAGGAATTCCTCGCTGGCTCCTGGGCTCAGCAATTGTAGGAGCTGCTCTCTCGATTCTCTGGCTTTGCTTATTCCCCAAGGAACCCAGTGAATTCGATATCAGTGTCAAGGAAACCAACACCGAAAAACAAAACCAACCGAGCAAAATGATGGTCTACATCCCAGACGAAGCTCCTCTCTACAAAACTCCACCTCCAAAGTACAGCGACGTCAGCGACTTGAAGGTTTAAAATTCAAACCATGTTTTTTTTCTATTCAGTTACAATTTTTTAAATCATTTTATATGAAAGAAGCTTTATAAATTGCCATTTAGTCTTTTTTCTAAACAAACTTATTTTTGAATGATATTTCTTCTTATGTATTAATCTCAAAATCGTTTAAAAATATTGATTCAACCAAATTTTCAACGAGTCAATGTAGAATCAGAAACGTTCAGATAAACTTTTAATTTTTTTTAATTGTTTTTTTTTTGTAGAGAGCAAAGAAACTTTAATAATAAAAGGTGTTAGACTCCGCGTTATTGCCCATATTCTCTACATGTATGTGCGTATTTTAAGAAATTTAAAGCTTTCTTAATTGCTTGTATAAGAAATTATATAATAATATATACCGTTTGAAAAAAAACAGGGAAATATGTGTGTATATACTGACAAGGGGTGACCGCCAATTGTAAATTGTAGTTCAAATTCATAATTTTTTGTAATAAAAGCGAAAAGTGATTCCCATCGGCCGGTAGCTCAGGCAGTAGCGCTTTGGCTACATTGCCGGGATGTTGCGTGTTCGACTCTCGCTGCATGCACTTTTTTAAATTATCTATTTCTTATTTTTATCTAATAAAATGTTTATAAATATAATTTTCTTCAATAATCTCCAAATATTATGCCTAAAAAATTGTTATGCCTTTTTTCACGAAAAAAAAACTGATTTATTTTAACTTGGATCATCTTTTTAAAAAAGAAATTAAAAAAAAATGTTATTAATTTTATTATAATTTTTACAAACTATATATTAAAAATTACAAGTATGAACTAGGGGTTTTGAATAAAAAAAACTTATTTTTGATCAGAATGCTTCGGAAGGTACGAAATGGGATTAAAACAAAAATTCTGTTAAAAAACCTCGTTCATACTTCTGATTTCAAATATAATCGTTAAACATTATAAAAAATTAATAACATTTATATAAAATAAATTTCTTTGCGAAGAAATTTATGGAGATGAAAAAAATCAGTTTTTCTATGAAAGGCATTAAAAAATCATTATTTGCAGAATTCCTAAATGTTGCTTTTTTAAGCCATAAAGATGATGTATCTACAAAAAAGCTGAATTCTCAATCACAAAAATGAATTCTCTACAATCTGGTTGAAAATTAAACTATGTGGTTGAAAATGAACTTTTTTTTTGTTGAAAATTCATATTTTTGGTTATAAATTCAACTAATTTTTTGTGAAAATTAAACTATTAGGCATAAAATTAAACTATGCAGTTGAAAATTAACTTTTTTATTTAAAATTCAACGACTATTTAGTTAGAAATTCCACTATTTTTTAATGAAAATTTATCTACTTGGCAGAAAATGGACTTTTCTGTCGAAAAATAATATTTCCTCAATGAAAATTTAACTTTTTTTAGATCTAACCAAATTTAGCATCAAAATTCAACAATTTTTTTTGATAATATATGTATTTTCTTGAAAATTCATCTTTTTTATAGAAAATTAATCTTCTTGGTGGAAAAATTAATCTTTTTTGGTTAAAAAATTATTCTTGTTTGTTGAAGATTAATATTTTTTGTTGAGGATTCACCGTTTGGGTTCCAAAATTCGTTATTTGGGTTAAATTGAGTGTTTTGAAAAATCTTTTTTTTTTAAATGCATTTCTTAACTGAAAATTTAACGATTTCAAGTTTGGTTCGAAAAAACTTGGTTTGTTCAATATTTAATTATTTGGTTTAATAATCATTCTTGATGTAAATTCAACATTATTATTGAAGTTTGAGGATTCGCTTATTTTGTTAAAAATTCGACTTTTTCTAGTTCTTTTTTTCCACTTTATTTGAAAATTCAACAATTTGGTTGAAAATGCATTTAGAGAAAATGTAATACAACCAAATTTACAGAAGATAAATTTGTTTTGGAAAACCTTGATAAAAATAAAAAAAAAAGTTCATTTTTATATGAAAAAAGGCACTCAAAAATTTTATTAGCACAATTTTCGAAGAAAATTATGTTTATAAATATTTTATTCAATAAAAAATAGATAAAAAAAGTGCAGGGAGCCAGAATATTCCCTTGTGGGAATATTTAAAAGTTGATTTTCACGAAAATGGCGAAAAAGCGTATATTACTGCTTTGGCAAATTAATTAAATTATAAACCAAAACTAAATTTTACAATTGACGGTCTCGCCTTGTTAAAATCATTTCTACATGAAAGCTTGGCTTAAAATTCTATAAAACTTTTCGGCTTTTTTTGCAGTGAATGTATAACAATTCCAATGTTGGTGATCGAATTAAATTCGAGCTAAAAACATCTGCAGTTCGCCTCAAAGAGCAAAAAGATCGATAAACTAAAATTAAGGATACTCATTTTTCATATTTTCAATAGTACTTAAAGAATGTCCAACTGTTTGGGATTCTCTCGAAAGCAAGGATACATATTTTGAAAATCCATTTCGCGGGATTCGTATATTTATCATTGATCATGATCTCAAACTACAACGAACTCGGGATTTATTTTTTTCAAATACCACAACAGTTGACAGTAGTTGACATTTTCTGCTCAAGTAATCGATATCTTTTACAATCTGAATGTTACTTAAAATAAAATAATTGTTTAAAAAAGTCTTTTTGAAACGAGTTTGAAAACAAGTGTGCGTTAGAATTTGTGCACGATTTCAGGAATATTTCTTCCATTCAAGAAACATGTAACATAAAGAAAATTCTTCGCACTTATTTTATGAGAGGAGTAATGTTATTTGACTTTTCGTTCCAAGTCCTAGTATGAGAAAACGGAATGATTTAATTTCGTCAGCTGCGAAAAGCCTTTTTGATGTTAAATGTTAATCTTCACCTGTAAGGAACAAAAAATGAGTTATTTTCCACGCACGTAGGCTTGAAAATGTACTTGAAAAAGTAATTTACTAGGTGTGATTTCCAAACTCCTTCCTTGTGATATTTAGAAATTAGAAATAGGTGTTAGACTTACAGTACCTGTTATCGTTTTCAGTACCAATAACGTGCGTGTATTGTAAGTTTTACGACTTCAAAGTACATTATTCAAAACCAAAGCATCCTGTTCCTTGTAGAATAAATTTTCTCTGCTAAGGGAATCCTCTTGGTATGTAAACGTGATGAAAATAAAGCAAGTGTTATCTTATTAAATTATAATATACCTTCATTTTATTTCTCTTAACTATGTAATTAATTAATTAATTAATTAATTAAGTCTCTGGTCATATAAATATTATTTATTATACTATTGGCGAAGTCATTATAGTAATATCTGGATGGTATAACATTTTTTAATCTGTACACGCAAGTGTGAGTCCTAGGAGGTAACTTTTATCGTAGAAAACTTACTTTAATATTTTTAATCTAGGAAATAAGTTACTATCTTCTAAGTGAATTTGAAAAATTAGTAACACTTTGTACACGTGGCGTAGAAATAAAATGTAACTCTTTAAAGCTTGAAACTAAAAATTAAGGGTTTTTGAACACAAAAATGCGTTTACAAAATATCTTGTGGACGAAAGAATTAACGTACTTGTAAAGAAAATGTAGGTCTTTTTTTAAAGCCAATATAGCTTGGGATCGTCTCTTCGAACTTGGAGTTTCAGGACGTGTCTGTATATTTTTAAGGCTGGACCTAAGAGCAAATCCAGACCATTGAGGACGTCGGATCTCTTCATCATTAGAAGTGATGGCCCGTCTATGTCCTGAAATTAAATTCAGCAAATTAAAAATTTTAATTTAAAAAAAGTGCAAAGTTCAGGGGGGGGGGGGGGGCTGAGAAATTACATTTTCAAAATTCTCAGACTATTGGGAATGGTGGTCGTCTACCATTTCGCTACCTGGCGCCCTAAACTGGAACTAGAAAGGGTAGGTACAATTTTAAAGTTGTGCCAAAGAATATCTTTGGTTGTACCAAAGATAAAGTTCTGAGTCAGTTATATTACTTTGAGAACGGTAAAGAGAATGATAATATAACCGAGAAATAAATTCTCCGAGAATTTATGAGAATCTCAGAATTTATTTTAATAAATAGAAAATTGCATTTTTTCGTTAACTTTTCGGTTGAAAATTCAACTCTTTTTTTGAAAGTTTGTCTTTTTTATTTTAATGTTTACCTGCTTTAGCATAAATTAAATCTTTTTTTGATAAAAATGCAACGGTTTCATTAGAAATTAAGCTATTATACAATTTTCTTTAAAACAACTATTTCGTGAAAAACTTTCTTTCTGTTTAAAATTTAATGAATTTAATGAATTTTTTATAACAAATTCATCTGTTTTATTTCAAAATTGATCTTTTTTTAGATAAAAATTCAACTATTTGGTAGAGAATTGAACTATTTTTAAAAAAATTAATTCTTTTTGGTTGAAAAAATTCGTCTTTTTGGATTGAAAATTCAATTTTTTTCGTATAAATTTATTTTTTGTTACAAAAATCCAATTGTTGATGTTACTGAGTTAACTGGAATCTTTTTTTGATGAAAACTCAACTTTTTTTTAAATAAAAAATTCTTCTGCTTAAGATAAATTTAATCTTTTTTGGTAAAAATGCAACTATATGCTACAGAATTCAACAATATTTTGATCGTGAAAACTCGACTCAAATATTTTTCAACAGAAAATTCAACTATTTTTTTGAAAATTTATCTTTTTGATTCAAAGCTTCATCTGTTATTGAAACAATTTCATTTTTTGTTCGAAAATGCAACTTTTTGGTTAAAAATCGTTCTTCTTTGCTTGATAATTCAACTAATTTGTTTAAAACATTTGATTGAATCGCTTTGTTAAGAAACCACTTTTTTTTTAAGATTTATATTTTTAGTTGAAAAGTTATCTCGTTGTTTAAAAGTTTAATTATTTTGTTATAAATTAATCTTTTTTAATTAAAAATTGAACTATTTGGGTCAAAGTTAATCTATATTGTGAAACGTTTTTTTATTGGAGGCTTATGTCTGGTTGAAAATTCAACTTTTTAGTGGAAAAGACTTCTATTTTTTTTTTGGTTTAGAATTCATTTTTTAACAGAAAATGGAACTTTGCCATATTTAAAGATTGATATTTTTTAGTTTGTTTCCCTGTTTTGAGAGTATTTTGGCATGTGAATTCTAAATTATATAGAAAATTTCAAGATGAAAGTGTATCCTTCAAGCATTTTTGTTAATATATATTATATACAATTATTATTAAAAAATTGTTTTAACTCTAAAATTTATTTTGGTTGTCCAAAAACTATTTGGTAATTCATCAGAATTATGCATTCTATTGGTCTAATAGGTTTAAAAAATATATTTCACTATTTCATGAAAGTTTCAATGAATTTAAGTTGAAATAAACTTGAATTAATGTATGAAGCGACAAATTTTATCTAGATTATGCGAAGAATACGAATAATAGACAAATTAGGGTGGCCGTTTTAATCCAAGAAAAAAATTCCCGTTCATTTTCCAGTTCGCAAAAATTTTTCATGGTCAATGAAATTTAAAAAATCTAACTCTAAAGCTAACAATTTTTACATTTGAATTAATAAAAACTGAGCTGGAAATGAAATCACTCAAAGTGGAACTCTTGAATTTCAAACTTTTAAAATAATTTACACATATAAACTGAACAATATTTAATTAAATGCAATTAAACTGCAAAATAAATTTTTTAACTTTTATAAATTGTATAGTTCAAAGATTTAGATTCAGTCCTAAGTATATAATTCCACGTTGTCATTTTCCATGCTCTAAAGTCGAAAATGAAGAATTAATCAATGAATTAAAAAAAAAATTAATTATATCATTTAAAGCAATTTTAAGCCAAAAACTTCCCAATTTTATTTCAAAATCTTGAAACATCTGCATGTTGTTTGTTTTTTTTTGTTTCAATTTTTTTTTAAATTCTGTCAAATTAAACAAATTTCCTTAAAATCTTCCACATTGATTTTTGATAATTTTGTAAATCTTTCTAAATCTTTTTGAATAAACACTCAAAATTATATTTTCAAAATATAAATTATTATTAATTTTCATAGGAAATGTTTTTAAATCTTCTAAAGCCATTCCAAATTCTTAAAAATCTTTTAATTTTTTTGTTGGAAATCTGCCAAAATCTATATTTTGTCGGTACACGTGCATACTTTGTTTAAATTATTTCAAATCATTTCAAATTTTAAATTGAATTTAAATCGTTTCAAAACTTTTAAATATTTCTTCCACTTCCTTGAATTTGTTTAAAGAATAATATGTGTTCAATTGTTATTTATACATCGAAGTCCAGCAATTTTACTTACAAATTAATTTTTTTTTATAGAACAATTGAAATGTGTCGCTCAAAATTTAGTTTTTTATATTAAACTATAATTACAGATTTTAAATGAAGAGTCAGATATTTCTAAATATTAAGTAATTCTTATTTTTCATAATTAAAAAATTTCAAATTGAACGTTTTAAAAAAGGAATTTTTTAGACTGAAATAATATTTGAAATTAAATAAAAGCCTTTGTTTATGAATATATTATTTTAAAGTTATTTTAAAATTGGAAATAGCTTATAAAGTTTCAATCGGGCGTTTACATTTGTTTAACTAATAAGAATTTCCAATTGAAATAGTTTTTTAAATCTTTTTAAATCTTAAAGAACAATTTAGTTTTAAAAATCATTATTCATTTATATTCACAGTTGATCAACTGAAAATGTATTTTCAAAAAGGATGGAAATCACAGTTGGACATATATTTCTGTAAAAAAATAAGTTTCTTCAACTTATAAGATGTAAATTCCATCTACACCCCTTTGTTTCCGATAAAGACTTACTTTTAATTTCCAACAAATACTTTAAACTCCACAACAAAAATCGTTAAAACACGTTTATACAAAAATTAATGTACAACTTTTAAATCTTACCTATTTTTTCTAGTTCGGATTTTTGTCAACAGGTGGCATATCGCAGTTTAAACATTCCCAATTCAATTCTAATATGCATTAATAATGTGATTTATGTTTTTGTGAATTTAAAAGAATTCGTTCAAATTTATCAGAATTGTAGGTGATTTTCAAGAAATTCAAGACAAATTCATAAAGTTTCAAAGCCATTAAAAAAATTAAAATTGGATAAAATTCCATTAATCTCAGTAAAATAGGGAGTAAATTCACAGAAATTTAAGGGAAATGAGAAAAAATTGGTGTATTCATAAAAATTCAAGGTTAATTAAAAAAAATCAAATGAATTGAAAACAACTCAAAAATATGAAAACAATTCATTGAATTCAGGTACTTGCAAATGAGTTTTGAAAAATTCAAGGGAATTCTAAAGAATTCAGGGTGAATCCCAAATTAATTCAAATGAACTATAAAAATATTTGAAAATTTCTCCAAATCTTTGAAACCCTATCAAATTCTTGACATAAATAAAAAGTTCCTTGAGATCGTTTTAAATTCTTTCAAAGCTTTTGAAATCCCTTGAAACTTTTTAAAGGTCTTGAAAATACCTTGGAAAAATTTATATTCCCTAAAATATTTCACATCCTTTGAAATCTCATTAAACTACTAAAATCAACTGAAAATTCCATTAAATCTTTTCTAGAATATTTCAAATAATTAAAAATATTTGGAAATTTTCTTAAGCTGTTCAAAATTCCTTAGAATTAAAAAAAGAAACTAAAATATTTTAAATCCTTTGAAATCCTTTGAAACTTTTTCAAGCGCTTGAAAATGTCTTGGAAAAATTTTAAATATCCCAAAAAATATATCCAAAGATTTGAAACCTTTTAAAATTGAATTTTAGTATTCTTAGTAAAATAAAAAAAGTTCCTCAAAAGGAGTGAATAGATGAACAGTCTTTCCGTTCTCCTGAAAAATTCTCCGAATAATGATCAGCCTCTTATGGTTCCCGACCATTCATTTGGTTAAAAATTTATGAATTTTGTTGAAAGTTTAATTGTGGAAAATTTAATTACCAGAAAAAAATGTTTTTTTTTTAATTTTTAAATTAATTCTCCTCAATACAAATGCAACTACATTATTTTTTTAGTTGATCACTTTCAGTTTAAGATTTGAACATATTTAAGGCTTTTTATAAAATTAAAAATATTGTTTTAGTTAGAAATTTTGTAATTCAGAAAAATAAAAATTGCTTAATATTTATAAATATTTGGTTTCTCATGTAAAATCTGTTATTGTAAATCAAATCTTCAAAACTAATCTTTGAACTTTACAATTTACTGGTTTTATTTAAGAAAATTTAAATTACAAGTAAAATGGTTGAATTTTGGTGTATATAAATAATATTAAACACCCATATTCTTTTTAAAAATCGAGTAAGTTGAAGAGATATTCAGAAGGTCTGAAAGCATTCACAATTAATTTAAAATTTGAAATGATTTCAAATAATTTAAACGAAGTATCTATATTTAACAGCTTTTTAACAATTATGAAAGGTTATAAAAAGAATAAAATATATTTTCTTAAAATTCGTCGGAAAATTGAAAAAGATTTCCAAAATTGCCAAGAAAGAATCTAGACGATTTTAAGAAAATATTTGTAAATTAGAAGAATTTTTTTAATTTAGAAAAAATGCGAATAATTTTAAAAGATGTTTAAAAGTTCTGCAAAAGTTAAAAAAATAAAATAAAATTTAAATAAATGTAAAATAAAATGTAGCTGTTTCAAGATTTTGAAATAAAACTCTGAAGCTTTTTAAGGAATTTTTTAAACGTTTAAAATGAAAATAATTTAACTTTTAATTTAAGAAGTCTTCAGTTTATAACAAAAATGTAATTCATTAATTTTTAACATTTCTCACTTAAAATTGCTTAAAATCATTTGCAGCTCAATTTTTTATTACTTCAAATGGAAAAATTTCTAGCCTTACAGTCCAATTTTTTTAATTCATTGACCGTGAAAAATGTTTGCGAACCAGTAAATGGTAGGGAATTTTTTTATGTGATTAAAACGACCACTCTGAATTTAGTAGAAAATTCAAATGTTTTGTGGAAATGTATGTAATTTATAGAAAAATAATATGTTCAATTCAAAATGTAACTAGTTGGTCAAAAATTCCGTTATTTTGTTAAAAGCGCATCTTAGTGGCTTGAAAATTCAACATTTCGGTTCCGGAAATGACCGGGAATTTTCTGAGATCGGGAAAAATTGGGAAATGACAGTGAATTTTTTTTCCGGGAGTTTTATGAATTTTCAGAAGAAAAATCTTCCCAAGTTCGATTTCAACAGTTTTATCAAATATATAAAGTACAGTTTTAAAGATTTAAACAGTTATAAATTAAAAGCGTTTGGAGTTGAAAAATTTGGATGAAAAACAGTTTTATTTTATCAACTGTAAATATAAATAAATACCTTATTTTTAAAATGCATCTGAACTTGAAGTGTAAAAAACTGAACAATAATTAAATTCACAAAACGATTCTAAATCCGTTTATAATTTGAGAATTTCCAGATTGTAACTGTTTCAATTCAAAAGTCGTAATAAGAATTGAAATGAATATAATATCATTTATTCCGATAATTTTATTTTAAATACAAATTTATTTTTTATATTAAGTTTATTTAATAAATTTATTAATATATTATTTTTATTCATTTTTTAGCCATTAAAAATGTAAACGTGCGGTTAAAAATTTATAAACTATTTTCAACTTAAACATAACTCCATAATAATATAGTCGCAATTAAAGGCTTTTATTAAATTAAAAATATTGTTTAAGTCTAAATTATTCTATTTCTAAACCATTTAATTTGAACATTTTTAATTTAGAAAAAGAATAATTATTTTATATTTAGCAATATTTTACGGTTCATTTAAGACAAGTCAATTAAAATCAAATATTTCAAAGTAAACAATTTGAAACTGAATTGTTTTACATAGAAAGCTTTTAATCTCTAGAATTTCAAAGAGCTTTTAAACATTTAACGTTACAATTTTAATTTTTCTATTAAAAAAATCTTTAATTTGTAAGTCAAATTGTTCAATTTTGACGTATAAATAACAATTGAACACTTATTATTTGTAGAAAGAGCCATTTTAAGAGATGTTTAGAAGTTTTGAAAAGATTCAAAATTAATTAAAAACTTTAAATGATTTCAAGTAATTTAAGCGAAGGGGTTTTAAATTTTCTGTCACAATAATTTTTCAAAATGAAACATCACTATTAATTTTGCTAAGACTCTTAAGAAAATGTTTTCTTTTCAATATCTCTTAAAATTACTCTTAATTTTTTCTACAGATAATAAGTGTTCTATTGTTATTTATAAATTAAAATTTTAAGGATTTTTTTTAATTTGCAGGATTTGCTAACAGTTGTAGGAAAAATTCAATTCATTTTAAAATATATTTAAAACTTTCGAAAAAAAAATTGAAAATAATTTAACTTCTTATTTAAGAGCTGTTAACTTGAGAAAAATTTGTTTTTCAATTTTTAATGTGTCTAGCTTAAAATTACTTAATATAATAAAATTTTAAAAAATTAACTCCATTGCTTGATTCTTTAGTTTCGAGTATTGAAAATTTTAACGTGGATTTATATTTTTGGAACTTAATCTGAATCTTTGAACTCTAGAATTTATAAAAGTTCTAAATTTTGCAGTTTATCTGCATTACATCTTAAATTGTTCCATTGAAAATTGTTTAGTACCTTCCATTTTATACGTGTAAATTATTGAGCGATTAAGTAAACAATTTTTGAATTAAAAAACTTTTAAACGTTTAAAATTCATGCTTTAATTTGTCATTTATTGTTTATTACTTTAAATGGAAAAATGTTTATAATAGTTTTATTTTTGTAATTTCATTGACCGTGAAAAATGTTGCCTTTAGGTCTAAATAGGCCAGCAATTTTGAAAAAGATATAATAAAAATTTACCTGATGCCTGAAAATTTCCGCTTCCTTGGGAAATAACCTGGCAAAATACTGATAGACCTGCTCGGAAGTCCAATCGGAAGCGTCCGGGATATTTGGATCCATTCCCTCGACACAGGATTCGTCATCCTGTGTCATCCGGTCAGGGGACACTCTCGTCGGCGAAACTTGCGGGCTTAAAACTGGTGGTAGAACTAGTGGGTTATTTGGGGACTCTGAACGAATATTAATTAATTTAATACTTTGAGTTAGGATGGGCTTGAAGCTTTTCTGATTACAGTCGTTACACTGCCATTTCGAGCTGGACTTGGAACTCGAGACTCGTGGAGAGTGGCAAAAAGAATGGTAGGCGTCGTCACAATTGTAGCAAGTTATTAAGGGTCCCTGTAAAAAAACAAAAACAAGTTAGAATATTTCAAAATAAATTGCTGGATTACAATTAATTCGAGAGGAAAAAAATTATTTTAAACTCACTGCGTCTGATGTTTCGCAGCAAGAGACACAACTTTTGCATCGCTCGCATTGCCAACTGGTACAGGATTTTTGAAGTAACTCTTCCGAAGTGTAGATGCAACTCGGATGCGCTGTAACATTTTTGCAATAATAGGCCAATGCACATTTTTTTATTATTAAAAATTGTCTTTAAAATTAATTTCTAAATCTCTCTGAAATAGTTTATATTTGCGCGAAATATTTTATTATTTGTCAAGGTAGTTTCAAATATTTTGTAACGCTAATTCTAAACCAGGAACTTCGTAAAGAATTATAATTTGGACTTTCGGAAGACAACTACCGCAAACAATTAAAATTTTGACTTTGTTGCAAGAAATTTTCTAAAAGAATTATAATTCTGAGATAGAATTGCGAACTTTCGTAAAGAATTATAACTTAAATTTACGGTTAGCAAAAAACGAGAAACAATTTGTAGTCTAAGCAAGAGTTATAATTCTGATTTAGAAAAAGGGTATTTTAAAAAATCTCTGTTGAAAGTCAGAATTCGTCACAACTTGAAACTTCCTTCTTCCAAATTTTGGTAAAAGAAGGTTACTATATTTCGAAATTAAAATAGAAAAATTTGTAAATAAACAAAATATTTAGTTGGCATAGGGATCCTCGAAAATTAATTTGTAACTTGGTATAGGGAATTTTAAAAAATAATCGTACTTCTGCGTTTGGACGGGGAATAAAAAATAAATAAAATATTTAAAAAATTCCCGTAGAGAATTATAATTTAGACTTTACAGAGAAATTTTGATATGGAACGGAAAGTTTGGAAAAAAATTTTGATTCTGATTTAGAAGAAAATATATATATATATTTCTTTTAAATTTCTTTTCAAGTCCAGAATTATAATAGTTTTACCAAATTGTCTCTTCCAAATCAGAATTGTAATTTTTACTACCAAAAATTATCTGATTCTTTTTAATTAAAATTTATTTCCAAAACTCTCTGTTTCAAATCAAAAATCTTTTGAAATGTTAAGAAATCTCTTGAAATCTTTAAAAATACTTTGAAATAATTCAAATCTTTTAAACCGAGAGAAACCCGGTGAATGGCCAGGAATTTAAAATCATCAGGTGGACATCCTGTTTTATTTATTTGATATAAAACGAAGATTTGGTTTATTTTTATATTTTGACTACTATTAATTTGAATTTTTTGTTAATTTTTTAAGAAAGAGGATAATTCACTGGAAATTAACATTTTTTTAACAATTTTAGTTTGTGTTAGGATTTTACACTGGAAATGGGTATTTCTAATAAAGAATTTATTCGATTTCAAAGCATATTTATAATTTTTCAACAAATTTAAGTTGTGTAGTTGTGTTTCACCTGAAATTGCCATTTAAAAAAATCATTAGATTTAGATTCAATGGTTTTTGTTGAGAATAATAAAATGTAAAGGCTAGAACAATTTCTGATTGTTTTAAACTGTTTTAGTTGGGAATTGAAATTTTTATTCAAAATCATAAGATTTTAAGGAAGATTTATAATTTTTAAAGAATTTTAGGTAACCTTGGTGTTTTAGATCTAAAATTCATATTTTCAAACAAAAATCATTATAATTAGAATAATATTTAGAATCTTTATACAAGTTTGAATGACAGTAAGTGTTTTTCGTCCGAAATTCGCATTTTTAGTTTAAAAAAATTATATTTCAACGAAGACTAATTTATTTTATTACAATTTTTTTGCGCAATTGCATGTTAAGCTGGCGATTTTCACTGGTAATATCGATATAGATTTAAAAAAAGATTTACAATTTAGAAACGATTTAAGGTTATTTTAACTTTCACACTGGAAATCGGTTATTTTAAAACAAAAAATTACTTTCCTACCATTAAAGAGGTTTTTTTAAACAAAATACTTGAATTTTTGAAAAGTAATTGATTTTCAACATAAGATAAATTTCCAACAAACAAGTGTTGCAGTTGATGTGTAAACAAAAAAAGATGACATTTCATTTAAAAAAAAAAAATGAATTTTAAAACCAAAAATACAAATTTTTATTACAGACCTATTTTTCAGTCTTCAAAGAAAAAAATTTTACCTTAATTGTTGAACTTCCAAGTCAAAAGACGAATTTTCTATACAAAAATAGAATTTTCGACCAGAACATATAAATTTTCTGTAAACAAATTACATATCAATAAAATTCAACGCAGTTGAATCTTTAATTGAAAACGTATCAGTTTTCAACACAATAGTTAAACTTTCAACCAAACAGATGTATTTTCAATTAAAAACATAAATCATCAATAATTTGTATCCAACAAAGATGCAATTCTTACTAAATGAGATGAATTTTTTAAATTAAAAAGACAAATTTTCAAAAAATAGTTCAATTTTCCTTCAAAACAGATTTCAGTTTGTCTTTTCCATAACAAAATATGAGTTTTAAATAAGAAGTACATTTTCTACAAAGACACTTGAATTTTTCACAAAGCCGTTGAATTTTTAAATGAAAAGAAGGACTTTCTCACAAAATTGTTGAGTTTTCAACCCAGCCGTTGAATTTTATCCAAGAAAGATGCAGTTTTTAATAAAAAAACATGAATTTTTTAATTAAAAAGACAAATAAAAAAATTTTAGTACTTGAATTCTCAAACCAAAAAGAGGAATTTTCAATAAAGTAGTTGCATTTTCAACAAATAATAAAATTTATAACTAAAAGATAAACTTCAGGAGGAATCAACTGCAAAAAAAATGCAAGGAAAAAAAATTACTAAAAAGAATATTATACCAGGGTTATCACGAAACTTCATTTTAAAGTTCCCTCCTTTTTCCCCCAAACCATTAATTTTTTCAAGACCAGAAAACTTATAAAATTTTTAACCTATAATCATTTATAAACGGAATAAAACAATTTCAAATTAAAATTGAAACATTTCAAATTTATCCTTCATAACAGTTATTTGAAGCAACTTTAGAAAGACAGATAACCGCAAATTTCAAATTTGCTGCCAAATTTCAAATCGTCGGTTGGTTAACCAATCAGGACCAGTATTCTTTCGATTTTATGAAATCATAACCGTCGCGCCGAGCTTTGTGATTTCAGATCGAAGAAAACGAGAATTTGAGCCCGGTATTAATTAAAATTGGTGTGAATTCTTATTTCGTATTAATAGACGTTCAAAATTATATAATAGTTTCGGAAATTGGGTTTGAATTTTTAGTGAATTTCAATGTTCGGATTTTGAGGCTAGGGTGCCCCCGATTTCAATAGAATTAGTTTTGCAAGAATAATTTCTGTCAAAAATCGTTCAAATTTCAGATTTAGAGACAAAAGTTCGAGACTTGAGTGACTTCGCCAGATATTTTGACGTATGTGACATATTTTTTCGTATTATGACAATCTTCGAGGAAATATCCCGTTGACAAATTCTTGGAACTAGTTTCGGGCGGGAAGTTATGATTCTGAGAATTCTGGATTCCGAAAATTGTGTTCAATGAATATTTGAGACATTTTGATGACATCGATAGTGACTTTATAATGTGCCAAGTGGATAAGCGCGAGAGTTTATTGAAGTTTTTCATCAAATTTCGATAAAAATGTACTAAACTGGAAAATTAGGTTAGAATTAGGAAGTTGTGTATAACATGTATGAACATTTTTGTTTTGGTGGTTTAAACTTTTTCTTGAATTTCCATGCATATCGCCCCCAATTTTTTTGTTTAGAATCCACAAGAGAATATTTACATTTAAAAAATGACATTTAAAGGTTCCACAAGCCCTATAAAGTATTTCCCATAAAAAAGACGTTTTCGTGAATTTTATTCATAATCGTCAATATTAGGTGAATCGAGTAAAAGCTCAATATTTCTTTTCAAAATTAGCCATACATCAGAATTGAATAATTACTTTTTAAGTATATCCCAACGAGGTCCCGAAAAAACCTCATGAGTAAAAAAGTTGAAAATTCCAGAAAGAACCACAACTATCTAGTATCACTATAGGCGAAGATAGTTATAAACAAAAAAAATGTGTTTAAACAATATATTTGTTAAATTTGATTAATTATTACCACAATCTAAGTAAAAAGTAGACTAAAATTCGAAAGTGTCATAAAAAAGCAACTTTCTAACATTATTCAAAGAGAATATTAATAATAATAATAATAATAATAAATTGTTTAAACAACTATATTTGCTAACTACAATTAATTATTACCTCACTCTAATCGAGAAGTGGACCAAAATAAGTAGCTGATCCTCTAAATATCAATTTTTTAACGCGTTTATTTTTTCTCGATTTGAAAAAAAATGGGGACGATATGCTTAAAAACTCTTTAAAAAAAAATGTCCAATGTATTTTTGGACCACCCTAATGAACGTCTATAAATTGTGCGCGCCAGTGTGAAATCCTTTTTGGATTAATCAACTTCAGGATTACCGGAAAACTTAGATTCTGGAATCAGGTAAATTGTAGTTTTATTTAAGAAGAATTAAAATATGCAGCTGAGAATTTATCATTTTTAATGGAAAAATTGTGTTCCTTTTCAGAGCTGCTCTGGTAAGTTCTTTTTCAAGTTCCTCTATCTCCAATTTTGCGGAATGCGGAAAAAATGGTTTAAATCGGCACGCAGGCAAGTTATCAAAATATTTAAGAATCACATAGTGCGGTCAATAAAGCTTTAAACTTCTTAATGCTTAAGACTAAAAATTAATTTGTTTTGAAAGATTAATTATGAATATGAAAAAATAATTTCCAACTTCATGTTAAAAGCGTATGAAATTTTAAAATATATATTGAATGATTTTGAATTTAAAACTTTCTAATTCATACTATTTTAGATTACATAATATTTTGCAAAAAGGACAATATTTCAAGCGGAATGAAATGAAATCGAATTTGTAGCATTCCTTACAAAAAGCGTTTAGAATGAGATAATTTAAGACAAAAAATGTTTGGAATGAAAAAATGTTAAACAGAAGGTCTCAAAATTGAAAAATTTCAGACTAAAATGGGTTTAATTTAGTAATTTTTATAAGAAAAGAGTTAAATTATATAATATGAAAATTATATAAGTTCAAAATTGAAAACGTTACTTTAAATAGTAACTTTAAACGGGAAACATTAAAATGAAAAAATTCTACCTCGGAAAGTTAAAACTTAATTGAATTTGAACTTCACTTAGAACTAAAAAAAATGTAGTCAACAAGAATTGTGATATTAAAACTGTTTTATACACAATTATTTCAAGTAAATTTCAATCGTTTAAAAACTAATAATTTTTATATTGTTAGTTACACTTATCAAAATTCAACCAATTAAAATTTAATTGCAAAATTAAAACTTATGAACGGTAAAAATTTAAAATTTAGAGTTGAATATGAAAACTAAGAACTCTAAAATTGTCAACATTCAAAATTACATAAGTTATTCAATTAATTACACAATTTACAAATTTAAAATGGTTAAATTTTTAACAGTTCCTTAATTCTTGAAATTTCCCAACAAAAATATTTTTCAATTTGAAATTATTCATTTGTCTAACTCTAAATTTAAAATTAAAAAAAAAATACAGAACAAAATTATTGCTACAATATGATTTCAATGTTCGAAATTGCCTAATTTTAAGCTTTTAATTCAAAATTCCTGTATGTATAAATATTACATTATTAAATTTAAAACTCCCACGGCTTTTAATATTAAATTTTTAAAGATTTAATAGCGAAATTGTCCTGACATTTTTAATATTTGGGACATTTTTATGACATCGATAATGATGAAATTCAAAACACATTTGACAATATTTGATGGATGACAGTACAGAACTAGATAAACAACAAAATCGGAATTTTTCAGGAGAGAAAAAACATATTCTATAAAATCGAAACCACCATTTCGATTTCGAGAAATAGATATGTAAGTTGACAAACTCAAAGTGACGCAGACCAAAAAAAATAGTAGGTTTGACTGCGGATTGTAATAAAAAATTTAATCTTCAGTTTAGATAAAAAATAGAAACTTACTCCCGAGATATTGAGTTTATAAATACGGGGCAAAAAGTTTGATTTTAAAAAGTTAGCCAATTTCGAGTAAACCGCCCACTTTATGAAAATCGGCTATCGGTAAGGATTAAAAATGGTATTTTAAATTATTTAGAAAAATAAAACCTTACTCCCGTGATACAGAGATAACGAATAAGAATAACAAATGTTCGATACGAAAAAATTATTCGGAAAAAATCAAATTTTAGTTTAACCGTATTGTACAGTGACAAAACTATTTTTTGCTGGAAAGCCTGTCAAAAGACCATTTTTTGCAATAAATGATAATCATTTCAAATAGAACCCCTGCTGAAAGAAAAACATTATTACTAAGTTAAAACACTAATCTACCATTTGAATTAAAATTGAAAATTAAGGCACGAAAATTCGAACAAATCCTTTTAACACAACGTGTACTTGATTTTTTAAGAATTTTTTTATGCAATAAACCCATTTTCATAAAATGTTGCTTCTCTAATTCTGTATTCTATAAAACTATTTATTTTAGAATAAATATTTGTGGTCAGAATATCAATTCTTAATAAAATACAAGTAACAAAGAAATACAACGTGACTTAAGATTCTTGTAAAATTGTAAATATTCTTTGAAATCTATATCATTTCCGTTGGAAAATGCGATAACCTAAAATTTTTCCAAATTTTTTTATTTTCTGCCAAATCCAATGATTCTTCAATAAAAGTACCAGTTTCGGTATGAAATGCCAACAAAACTAAAAGTTGTGAATTTAATTACAAAAAATAAAAACCAAAAATTTTTTCGAATTGTATGATTACTTTGTAATTTAATTATTTTTGTTTAAAATAACCGATATCCGATTAAAACCTTCATATAACCTTAAATCGTTCAAAAATTGTAAATCGTCTTTGAAATTGATTTTTTTAAACTGAAAATACCGATTTCCGCTCTAAAACGCCAATATAATAGAAAATTGTTAAAAAGATGTGAATCTTCTTTGAGATGGTTTAAATAAAACTTTCTTTGAAATAATAAAAATACTAATTTTCATTAAGAACACAAAACTAATCCCAAGTGGTTAAAATATTCTAGCCTTGTTTAAATTATGATGATTTTTATTCAAAAATAACAATTTTCGATGCAAAACAATAGCGTAAACTAGAATGATTAAAAAATGAATTATCTTCTTTGAAATATAATGATTTTTTAATAAAAATTGCAATTTCTGACGAAAAACACTAACACAATCCTAGGTATTCAAGCTTGTAAATTTGATTATTTTGTACAAAATAAATCTTTGGATTTAATTATAGTGATTTTTATTTTAAAAATACCAATTCCAGGTGAAGTATACAAACATAACCTAAAATTGTTAAAAATTGTAAATATAGCTTGAAATCAAATAATGTTTTAATAAGAATACTGATTTCGAAGAAAACCACTGACACAACATAATAAAAAATTGTCCAGAAATGTAAATCTTTCTTGAAACCACCGACCATTTAAAACAATCGATTTCCTATGAAAAACTTCAATATAACTTGAAACTGTACAAAAATTATAAATCTTGTTCAAACTATAATGATTTTTGTTTAAAAATGTCAATTTCCGATAAAAAAAATCGCCAACAAATCGAAAAACGCCAATTGTTGAAAATTGGTAATATTTGAAATCTAAAAATTTAATATGAAATATTGATATATATATATTATTATAAATTGATCATGATTTTTGTTCAGAAATGTCAATTTCCGATGAAAAAAACGAACGCAAACGAATTTATTAGATAATTTGAAAGTTTTAATTAAACTGTGGAAGAGTATTTTACTATGTATCTTCCATTATTTTTCTTCTCATTATTGCAACTTTCACAAGAGAACGTAAATATTTTTAAAAAATAGTTAAATTCATAATTTTATAGTTAAAATAATTTTCATTGAATTTTAATTTATAAAAGTTCATTCTATTCCTTACAGAGTTCTTTACAATTGTATTCGTCGCATTTTTAAGAAACCTTATTTAGCCAACTGTTTGATAAAAAAAATAACTAACAAAAATATTTTTACGTATTATTTCTGAATAAAGTAATTTTCATAAACACGTGACGAATAAAATTTTGTAAAGAATCTTTTAAAGAATAGAATGAGCGTTTGTAAATTAAAATTGAAAGAAAAAATACAATTTTTTTGTCAATTCCGTGGTTCAAAAACATATTGAAATTTTTTTCTCAAAATTGTTCAAATCTACAAAAAATAAAAGCTGTTGTTTTAACAAAAAATTATATTCAGAGGTCTCGTCAGCTCCGTAAAGTTCTGCAAGCATTTCCCATAAGAAAAAAAGACGTTTTTGCACAATTATTTTTTAAATATCACCCCCATAAGTCTGTTTTAATGGATCCCAAAAACACAATTAGTGAAAAATTCGGTTTCGCGAGTTTTTGGCGCTAATTATGATTCATTTGCACTTTTTCAAATACAAATGGTATATAAAACATGAAATACTACTGTCTACTGAAAAAATTCCCGGTCATTTCCCCGTTTTTTACCGGTCCACAAATATTTGCTACGGTCAATGAAATTTAAAAAATTACACTCTCATGCCAAAATTTTTCCCATTTGAAGTAATAAAAACTGAGCTGCAAATTAAAGCAAAAGCTCAAAAATTTACACATGTAAAATGGAAGCTTTTCGACACTTTTCAACTGAACAATTTAAAATAAA
>NC_046663.1:60353168-60369820 GCF_010883055.1 Belonocnema kinseyi | reverse complement strand
GAACACAAATTTAAAAATTCAAAATTTTATATCTAAATCTTGAAAGATTGACATGTTTGAATTTTTAAAAATTTTAAATTATTTTTAAAATTTTTCCAGAACTTCTAAGCATCTTTTAAAATTATTCGGATTTTCCCTTAAATTTTTGTTAAAATCCTTTAAAATTCCAAAAATGTCCTTAAATTCCTTTCGAAATTTTGTGTACGAAATCATCCAAAATCTATATTTGATTTCAAATTAGGCCGTGCACTATTTGCATCGAAATTTTAATACAAATAGCTGTATCTTATCAGTAAACGTAGACACTACGTTTAAATTATTCGAAATCATCGAAAATTTCAAATTAATTTCAAATTTGTTCAAAAATTCTTAAAATTTCTTCCACTTTCTTATTTTTTGTATATCGAAATTCAAAAACTTGAATTACTAATTCAATTTTTTTTAATAGAACAATTAAAATTGTAAAGTTGAAAATTTAGTTTTGAATATTTCATTTATAATTACTGATTTTAAATGAGCAGTCATACATTTCTAAATATTAATTAATTGTTCTTTTACTTAATTGAAAATTTCCAAATTAAATGGTTTAAAATGGAATATTTTAAACTGAAATAATATTTAAAAAATAAAAACCTTTGGTTATGAATATATTATTTTCAAGTTATTTGAAAATTGAAAATAGTTTGTAATATTTCAATCGAGGTTTTATATTTGTTAAACTAATAAGACTTTTTTCATTTAAAGTAAAATTTAATTTAAAAATTATGAATTAATTCATATTCACAGTTGATCAACTAAAAATGGTTTTTATCAAAAATCTTCTAATTTTTAATTGTAAAAGTCTTTTATCACACAACTTAACTAATTATTTAAAGAACGGTTGAAATCACACTTGGACAGATTTTTTATTTAAAATTTTTGTAAAATTCCCGGTCAAAAATAAATTCACTGTCATTTCCCAGTTTTTCCTTGTCTCATAAATTTCCCGATTTTCTAGGTTTCCCGGTCCAGCGGCCACCCAATTTTTTATTATATTCTCTTTGAATAATTTTAGAAGGTTGCAGTTTTTTCTGAATTTTAAAGCTTTTAATCCACTTTTTACTTATCGAGGTAATAATTAATGAAAGTTAATAAAAATAATGATTTAAATAATCACTTACTGTTTATAACTACATTCTATTAGATAACTGCTCGAAATTCACGAAATTTTATGAATTTTTTACATTTCTTTGGCTGTTTAGTTATAAATAAAAAATAGTATTATATATAAATAGTAATATAAAAAATAATATTGTTTTTTCCTAACTAAAAAGTCAAAGAACTGATCGTTTCAGAAACACCCGAAAATTTCTGGCATTATTCTAAGATAAGATGTCTAAACCATTTTTTTTGTTAACTTGCATTAATTATTATCTCACGAAGTCAAAAGTGGACAAGAAGTGGAACATTTCAGAAAAAACTGCAACTATCTAGCATTACTATAGAGTATATGAGAAGATGGTTATCAATAATAATTTGTTTATAAAATTATTTATTTTAATTTTTTTTAAATTATTATCATACTATTAGTGAAAAGTGGATAAACAGTTGAACATTTAAGAAAAAGCCGCAACTTCCTAACATTATTCGAAGAGAATATTATTAAAAACAATAATAAATTGTTTAAACAACTATGCCTGTTATCTTGAAATAATTGCTACCTCAAGCTAATTATTAGGTGAAGCAAAAGTAGAGAATATTATTATAATTAATAAATCACTTGAAAAATTATTTTCGTTAAATTTGAGGCCAAGTTTAAAAGTCCGGACAGCCCATACGTTTGCCTACGTTTACGTAAATTTTATTAACTATTGCCTCGATCTGACTAAAAAGTTTAAAATAAATGGAAAAATTCGGAAAACCACGATTTTCTAACATTATTCAAAGAGACTATTATGGAAAATCATAATACCCTTTTTAAACAATTATTTTTGTTAACTTCCATTAATTATAACCTCGGTAAGTCAAAAGTGACTAAAAGTTTAAAATTTCAGAAAAAACTGCAACCTTTTAAAATTATTCAAAGAAAATATTATTTAAAAATAAATAAATGTGTTAAACAGTCATTTATGTAAAATTTACTTGATTATTGTTTCGCTCTAACTGAAAAGTTGAAACTTTCGGAAAAAGCCGCGACTTTCTAACTGTTTAAAGAGAAATTTGCTAAAAACAATAATAAATTACATAAACAATTTATGTACACATCTAATTATTAATAGAAAGTAGTATTTTATGTATTAAAAACAATTTGTATTTTAAAAACCGCAAAAAATCATAATTAGCTCCAGAAATTCGCAACACCCATTTTTCGACTTATGGGATAATTGTGAAGAGAAATTTTGAGTTTCAGCTTGATTAACCTAATATTGACGATTCTAAATAAAATTTACATAAATGTGTTTTTTTTCTTATGGAAATACGTGTTAAAATCATGGGGCCTGCGGAACCTCTAAATATGATTCTTTTACGTATTTCTTTTTTTGTGGATCCGAACAAATTTGGGGGCGCTATACATTTAAAAAATTGAACCACCCTAAGTGTCATTTAGAACACCATGAAAAGGGATTATTTGTAGAATTAATTTTTTAAATATCAAAGTTAGGATATAAAACTACTTCAAGTAATGAAAAGCTAATCAGATATTGAACAGCAATGATTGCGAGACTTTCGAAAAATATCGTTACACCACTTTTTTCTTTATACAGGATTAATTTTGATTTTAAAATACATACCTCTCACTGTACAATCTCGACACGCGATAAGTGATTCTTGTTTTTCTCTAGAACACAGACTACACTGTCTGTTAGGTCCATCTTTTGCGATAGGCTTAAGGGATTCCAGAGGATCTTGAGGTACAGAAATAGTCTTAGTTTGTGATCCCGGCTGTCTTCCCCGTTTTCTCTTAACTAAATTATTGTCCGATGGATCAAATACTTTTTTCGCTCGCTGAAAAGACATTTTATGATTTAAGAACTTTTAATTTTTATTTATATTATTAAACTAAAAGATTCCAATCGTAAAAACCATGTAAACATATCGGAGTGGCTATAAAGTTACGCTAACGTGAAGCGAATTCACAGAACTACACCTACAAGAAAACCTTACCTATAGTTACATTTTCAGTTACGAAAAAAAAAAATTTTAACAAAGTACTTAAATCTGCAATCAAATTGATGAATTTACAACAAAAATGCATTCATTTTTAACGAGAAAATATTAATTTTCAACCAAACATTGAATAGTTAATCTTTTATTTAAAAACATTATTTTTAACCAAACATTCAATAGTTAAACTACCAGCTAAAAAAAATTACTTTCAACAAGAAATAAATTTTCAACTAAAATGATGGGATATTCAACTGGATTAGTTGAATTTTATCTTAGAAAAACTAATCTTCCATCAAACATTGAATAATTAAACTTTTAATTTAAAAGATAAATGTTCGCCTAAAATGACAGAAGATTCAACTGGATTAGTTACATTTTACTTTAAAATAATTATTTTTCAACTAAAACTATGAATCTTGAACTAGAATAGGTGAATTTCCAGCCAAGGAGATTAATTTTATTCCAGAAAAGAAACATTTTCAACTGAATAGATGGACTTTTAAATAAAAAAGATCAACTATCAACCAAAAATAGAATAACTAGGTTTTAAAACAATAAAAGCAACAAATTTTCCTAAAAATAGTACAATTTGCAACCAAAGTGATAAATTTCCCAACAAGGAAATTAATTTTCCTCCAAAAAAGACGATTTTTCTACCAAATAGGTGATTTTTTAACTACAAAAAATAAATGTCTGACCAAAAAGGGAATAATTACATTTTAAACCAACAAAAACATCAAATTGAATATTCTAAAATTGGAACTGTTGAATTTTTTATCTAAAAAGGTAAAACTTTCAACCGTAAACTGAATAGTTAAACTTTTAGTTTAAACAATTATTTTCAACCAGAGATAAATTTTAAACTAAAATGATTAAATATTCAATTGGATTAGTTAAATTCAAGTTTAAAAAAATTAATTTTCAACCAAACATTGAATATTTAAATTTTTGGTTAAACAGATAAATATTCATCTGAAATTGTGGAAAATTCGACTGGAAGAGTTCAATTTTAATTTAAAATAATTAATTTTGAACCAAAAAGATTAATTTTCAACTAAATGATGAATCTGGAAACAGAATAGTTGCATTTTTGACTTAAAAAGAAAAGTTTTTAATCTAAAATGGAATAATTACATTTTTTAACAAATAAAAAGAACAAAATTTCCACAAAATAGTAAAATTTTCAACCAAGGCGATTAATTTTCTACCAAAAATGACGATTTTTCTACCAAATAGATGAATTTTTAACTAAAAAAGATAAATTTTCCACAAAATATTAAAATTTACATTTTCAACAAAAAATGGAATAGTTATATTTTCAGTTAAAAAAAATGTTTATCCAAAAAGATGTATTTTAAACTGAAATGATGGAATATTCAATTCGAATAGTTAAATTTTCAGTTCAGAATAAGTACTAGGAACCACAGAAAAGGCTTTTCAACAACAAAATTAATTTTAAACAAAAGAGTTTAACTTTTAACTACTGAAACTTGAATTAATTGAATTTTCATCAAAAAAAGATAAATTTTCAAAAAAAAAAAATGCTAGTTAATATTTTAACCAAAAAAGGTTGTTATTTTAAATCAAATACTGTTGATTGCAACCACAAGGTTTTAATTTCAAATAAAAAACAGACTAAAATAAGAAAGATTCTTCGGTCAACAGAAAAAATGTCAACCAAACTGTTGTACTTTCAAACAGAAAGATGAATTTCCAACAAAAAATATTGATTTTGAACTAGAAAGGACGAATTTTCAACTAAAAAAGATAAATTTTCAGTTACAAAAATCAATTTTCAACTAAACAAAAACTAATTTTCAACACAATAGTTAAATCCAGTAATATAAAGCTACTTTAAAATCCCTTACAATCCCAGGTTTTCCAGGTGAGTTCACACCCTTATCCTAGTTCCTCTATTTCGAGAAATATCGAATTTCTTATTACAACTTGAAAACAAATAAGGAACATATGGAAGAAACCCGGAATTGATTAATAATACAGAACACAAAACTTACTTTTCTCCGAGCACTGCGAAATCCCCAAGCATTGTTACTGGACGGTGTCGGCGAAGTGTTGGTCGAACTCCTGGCATCCTCCTCATCGCGATCCTCGCTAAAACATCCATTCTCCTCCCTCTTCTCCTTCTCTCTCTTGTCCACCTTCCTTTCACTCCTATAATCCTCAAACTTTATCTCAATGTCCGCAGTATCATCCATTCTTGCAAACAATCTCTGCTTTCGTTCTGCTTTCCCTGACTTTTTAAGGTTAGGGTTCTGCCTGTCACATTTCTGTTCCAGCTTCCCATCACTCGTCGGAGAATGCGACGCAATTCTTTTTTCCTGTTCCTCACTGTCTTTCCTATTCAATCCAATAATAATTTCGTAGCAATCCTCCTTTCTGTACATTTGTTGCTCCGACTTCGGACTCGCCTGTCTCGAGGATCTAGGCGTATTCGACAACGAATCCGGCATAGTTACATCGTCGCCATCGTCAAACTCGTAAAGACTCGTTAAAGACGCACTTGTGCCACTTATCCTCGCTTCTTGGCTGCTTCTCGCACTCCCGTTTTCTAAAACTGTTTTCTCTCGAATCGGTTCCGACAAACTCAAATCGGACGTCGCCACCAGCGAGTAATTTCCGTTTGCGAGTCGCGTCAAGTTTCCACTCGCGATTTCCTTGTTCAAAAAATCCTCAATCATTCGACGAGAAGTCGGGTTTGAAACGCCGTCCAACAGTTGTTCCACTAGTCTGATTGCGGGAACGCCCTGATCAAGATAATCGGGTTCTTCAACGACCAACTCGGCGACGGCGCCAGCGACCATCGCCGAGTTCAATTTTTCCTTGACGAAACCCTCAGGTCTGTTTTTGTAGAGCTGGAGGCGGGACCATTTCGAGGCATTTCTGTAACTGGTGTTGCCCTTGTAGTCGACCTGGATAACCTTCTCGGCTTCGATTAAGCGGTGGAGATCGGCGATTGTATCACGCGCATCCACGGAGAATTTTCGGAGGAGATAGTTGCAAATTCGATCGGCGTCCGGACGCGCTTTCCGCCTTCGCAGCTGATCTATCGCTTCTAAGATTTGCTCCTCGTGGAGGATGGAAACCCCGACCCGGGGCTGCTGCATAGCCGACCCGGCTTTTTTTTCACCAAGAGGCGCCACGTTTTTTTGTTCGCTTTTTTTTTCTTTTCAAATAATTATTCTAGGCACGTTCCTGCGCACCTAATGACTCTTTCAATTCGTTTTTTCTTCTTCAACTTTTGAATTGATCCTTTGGTTGTGAAGAAGTAGAGGACCTGGGGAAAAAATTTATTTTGAAAATTCCTCATTTGATTTTCACGGATAGGTTCGATTATGAATTATATTATATATTATATTATCATTTAGTTTATAATGAATAATTCGACAAATTTTCCATTTTAGGTTTTATTTATAAGCGTACATTTCAATTTAAGGAATTTGAAAATTCATTTTTAAAGAATTAAGGAATTAAAAATTAGAAGCGTTTGAAATCGGAGATTTTGGATAAAATAAATTTTTAGTTGATCAACTGTGAATAAAAATTAATTAATGGTCTTGAAAATTAAACTGTACTTTAGGGATTAAAAATGGAATAATAATTGATTTTACAGGAAGATTCGGAATTAGTTCAAAATTTAAGAATTTTCCGATTTTAACATTCAAAATTAAACTATTTCAATAATTACTGTTCACTTGTTAATACTTTAAGTACAGATCCATAAAAACGTTTAATTTATTTATTAAATAAAAACGTTTTTACCCAAAAATCTTCAACTTTAAACGCTTTTATTTTTTAATTGTTCAAGTCTTCAAGACAACATTTTAAAATGATTTAAATAAAAAATTTTTAGCTTAAAAATCTAAAATTGAAAATTTGTTAAGTAAAAGATGTTTGAATTGCGCATTGTAAACTGAATAATAGCATAATTGAAAAAGATAATAATTCAATTAATTATTTTTTAAATTGTTGAAAACGAACTTGGGCAGATTTTTCTTCTGAAAACATATCCAATTTCCGGTCAAAAAATAAATTCACTGTCATTTCCCGGTTTTTCCCGGTCTCTACAAATTCCCGGTTTTCCCGGTCCAGCAGCCACTCTGTTTCATTATCCCTTGAACATTGCATTTTTAAGTGATTGCATTTCCCAATAGTACAATAAAAAATATATCGCGACTGCACTTACCTAGAAATAATGATTTCCTTTCTTGAATATTTAAAAAATGTGAAACCAACGATTAATACACAATCCCATAGTTTCTTATTCTTATTACACTATTTACAACTTAGGCATGATTAAACTACCGTGAAAATAAATTCTAATGCAAATCCTGCTAAAAGACAATTCCTATGTATGTTCTTAAGTGATTTCGTAGGCTTGACTATTAATACAAAAAATCTCTGGTGATTTATCTCTTATGAAATGTTAATTTCTCTGCTTCTATAATCAAGGGATGATTAAACAACCCTTTACAAAAATGCAAAGACATACCCTTCTCCTCTACACCTCCCGTACATACTCTAATATGATTTCCTATCCTTATAAATTAATCAGAAAACTTGGTGTGACTTTAGTTATTAAGAAATGTCGATATTTCGGATTCAATGTTCAAAGGATAATAAAACAACCCTTGAGTAAATTAAGAGACATGTGTATTCTAGCAAGTAAACATATGTCTTTTACTTATTTTGATTCCATTTCCTACCATGATATTTTAATCAGAACACCTCTTGTGCTTTTGTTCATTAAGGAATGCCATTTTCCTGGTCTCAATGTTTAAGGGACGTTAAAACATCCCTTACAATTAATTTAAAGACATATTCTTTCTATGCACGCTCCCTTTACTTATTTTGAAGTGATTTATATCGCAGCGGTTGAATAAAAATCTATAGTTATTTTAGTCACTAAGATATGATGATTCCCACACTTTGATGATGTTTAAGCAGGGCCGAATTTAAGAATTTGCCACCCCGGGCGGATAACAAAAGTGCCACCTTTTTTACGAACTAATGACTATTTCACTACATTTTAATGACTAATTAAAAACAATTCTTGTAATTTAAATAAATAATTATTGAAAAATGCATCAGAATGTATGTAAATTGAACAACTTTTTATTTTAGATAAGAACATTTACATCCACATGCACTCGAGTTAGGTAGTTCAGGATATAAATCACGAATCAATCGATCCGTGATTGATTCGTAATAATAAAATGCCTCCCTTCGGAATTTGTCGCCCAGGGCACTGTCCATGTTGCCCCTATGGTAAATGCACGCCTATGCTTAAGGTATCAAAACAGCAGCATTTTTCTATTAAAATATATGCAAAGATTGCAATTTTTGACATGTGTTTGTCTAAAATTTATTTACTTTGCTTACTTATGTCTTTAGAATTTTTGCTCTGCAGGTTGAAAAATACAAAAAAAAAATAATTTTAGAATTTTTACAAAAAGCCATTTACTGTACATGTCTTTTGAAATCATTTGAAACTTGAAAATAAAAAAAAAAATTTTTTAATATGTTTAACCCTTGAAAGCGCTTGGGAATCTTTTAAGATGCCATAAAATATTGAAAATCTTTCGAAATCCCATTAACCTAATGAAATCAATTAAAAATTAATATAAATTTGTTAACATAACCTAAAATATTTTAAATCCTTTGAAAATGTTTAAAGCTCTTTAAAACGCCAAGGTATTTGAAAAAAATATTTCAAAATCTTTGATCATTTTATCAGTTGATCCTCAGGATCAATATAATAAAAACTTTTAAAAATTTAAAAAAATCCATTAAATTACGTAAAATTGAGTAAATTTAGAAGAATTCAAGAGAATTAAAAAATAATTCAAAATAACTTCAAAGAAATTAAGAGAATTCCGGATAAATTAATAAGAATTCAGGAAGAATTTCCAAAAACTAATATCAAATCTCTTAAAATTTTTGAAACCCTACAAAATACCTCAATTCTTGTGAACAAATTCTTTGAAATACACTAAAATATTATAAAATTCCATGTAATTCTATGATATTTCCTGAAATCCTGGAAAATTGAGTAACATCCATTGAGAGCTTTAAAATCCCTTACAACCATTGAAATTTCGGAAACCTTATGATATCCCATGAAATCTTTTAAAATATCTTAAAATCTAATAGGCTCAATAAAATCGTTCCATATATTTCGAAATCCTAGAAAATTCTTTATCCGGGGTGTCCAGCGATTCTTGGGCACGAAATGCACGGTCTTTTCCAGGTTTCTAGGTCAAGATATCAAGTTTTTCCCCAGGTCTACTTTTTTTACTTCAAATATGAAACAACTGTTCGTTATAGATGTAAAAAATAAGCAATAATATTTTGTATTGTCCAACAATTTTGAAAGAAAGCAGAACTATGAATTAGTACATTCTTAATTTTTTGCGAACATAAGTCGTCTTTGAAATCTCTAAAATTTTTTGTGAAATCTTAAATTTTTTAAAAACATTTGAAATCCTTGAAATCTTTGCCGAATTTATTAAGATCTTTTGAAATTTTTATGAAATATTTGTGAAAGCTTCCTTTAATCTTTGTTTTTAAAATCTGTTGTGTTCATTTGAAATCATTAACATTTTTTGAAATCTCAAATTTGTTATAACCTTTTGAAATAGTTTAACATCTTGGAAATATATGTGAAATCCTTTTTACTTATTTGAAATCATTAAAATATTTGTAATGTATATAAAATCTTGTGAAATCGTTTTAAATTTTCAAAATGTTTTTAAATCTTTTGAATCTGGAGTACTATATGTACCCTTTTTCAAATCTTTGAAATCCTTTAAATCTTTTGAAAATTTTAAAAGCTTTATGAAATTGCTATGAAATATTTGAAATATGATACACACGCCTTTTTTAGATCTTTCAAATCCGTTAAATCTTTGTAAAATGTTCAAAATCTCTTTAAATATTTTAAAATCATAAAATACGATAAAATACGATGTCATAAAGTTGTCGTAAAAATATCGTAACGATGTCGTAAAGACGTCGCCAAATTTTGTGCCCACTGGGAAATCTGTTCATTGTAATCTATAAAATAACTGGTAAAGTCTACCAAAAATTCCTATAAATCTATGATTTCTGCGAAACGAGATGCTTCTTTTGTGATAGGGTCGAAATTCTTTCAAAGTAATGAGATTAATTACAAAATCCCTATAATATTACAAAATACCTTGAAAATACCTTAAAAAGTTTAAAAAACCTTAAAATCTTTAAAAAAACGTTCAGTTAAAAAAAAATCAAGACAATTCAGAAATGACTAATGTCATTTTCTAGTTTAAAAAGTGAGAATAAGTGACTTGAGAAAAAAACTACTGATATTGACTGTATGGCAGCCCTGATTATTTTTTACAAGCAAATTTTACAGAAATTCGCTGATTTTGTCTATTTTATTTTGAAAATGCCTTACTCTTGGGAGCTTTGTTCTTTTCACAAATTTTTTAAGTTCCAATATGGACTGCAAATAGGGTACGATAAGGACCAAATCTTGAAAATAGGGTACTTTAGGGACCTTATTAAATAGTTGTTATTTTTTAAACTAAAATTGTGGAAAGGCATTAAATCATGCTAAAACAAGAAACATTTTTTTTCCAATTTTCGTGAAAATAGATTTCCCTCATTTTCGAAACAATCATGCATATGACTCATTCATTCAAATAACGCGGCACATATAATATACTACGGCAGTCGGTCGATACTCGCTAAATTTTAAAATGGATTTCCACGGAAGAAAAGCTGTCTCCATTTGTTTGTTATTATATAATAAAAATATTAAAAATATATTCACCTAATTTTTCCCTATTTTCCATTGATTTTAAAAGAGACATTAGCAACAAATAATTCTTATCAAGTTTTGACCTCAAACTACGAAAAATTCATCGATAAATTAAATTTTGACAAGAAACTTTCGATTAAACAGCCAGATAAATGAAAATGTGTGAATCATCGAAAATAGATGACAGATATCAGAAACATAAACAAAAATATTGTGCTTTTATCAATTCTTTTGTAATCGGGGTAATCGTATCCCCACAGAAGCAAATATTTCGGGTACTTCAGAAATTAAAAAAAAAAACAGTTAATAAATTTGAATATATTTATAAAATTAACAATTGATACATTTTATTTTTAATTAATCATAGCCACAAGCTTAAAATACTTTAATTTTTAAAAACTAACCTCAATTTCACGAACTGTAAAATCTCCTAAAGAATGAGACATTCAACATTTTCATTTCTTGAGTAATATAAATTAAGGGCATGTGATACTTACAGTTTCCTCGGCTTTTTTCCCACAAAAATGAAAAATTTTAAAAACTGAATTCGGAGATGCTATAAAATATCTTAACGGAAGTCCCCAGACTCTTTTTTGAGACATAATAACAAAAAAATCTATTGTGCTAAATACAAATTTTACGCATATGCGTTATTTTGAGGTTACGTCGTTTTTTATCTCTGCCTTTCCGATAATCTGGAAAATATTGATGAAATAAACTTTTTTGATTGCCTGCAAACAAGGTTAGTTCCGGGAGATTAGTTACTATGTTTATTTGTAAGTCCAAAGTTTTCGGCCAAAAATATTGTATAGTTTGGAAGTAACGCTCGGATGCATTGTAACACACATAACCTCGAAATATACACGCACGTTGTTAGCAATATCAAAAATTTGTTGATTAAAAAAACACAAAAAAAGAGTATGGGGACGTCCGTTAGCATATTCGCTATCATTATCCAGATTTTGAAGGCAAAATATTTCTTATCCTAGGAAAAAAGCCGGAGAATCTAACACGAAAAAAATCGATACTATTTCCTAAGCGCTAGGCAAATTAATCACATTTTGCTAAATTAAAACTTTTTTGAATTAACCCACAAAAAAGTGTGGGGACGTCCGTTAGCATGTTCGCTACCATTTCCCAAATTTTTAAGACAAAATATTTATTATTCTAGAAAACAAGCCGGGGGAACCTGAAACTGGTAAAATCGACAATTTCCTAAGTATGACATGCCCTTAAAAGAACTATATTTTAATTTTCCAATCTTTCGTTTGAAAATCCCGCCTTAAAATTTTTAAAATCGATCACTTTTGGCGGTAAATTCAAGATGGATGTTTCGCTTTCAGTTTTGAATTTTGCAACCTAGAAATAAAATTATAAAAATTAGTAACCTGATTAAACTTAACTCCCGAGTCTAATGCTAAACTGAGTATACATATGTGGTTCTAATTCTATCAATCTAGAGGTCGATCGAATTCATTATCCACGTAGAAATGATCGAAGTTGCTCGCAAATTGATCCATAAGTCGAATAACCTGTACGTCAGAAATAATTATTTAAGAAAAATAACTTATCTCGCAAGTGAGAAATCCCATAAAAAATACTTAGGAAAAACAAAGACACGTTTGCCGGGATTTGCAGATGCTAGGATGACCGTTATTTCTCTCTCACGCGCACTCTTTATCAATCCTTTTTCTCTCTCATTGGTGCATACGCACTCCCTTCTCTCTTTTCTGTCGCGCTGCATTATACTCACTCACAGGGACGATTCGAGCCCCTTCTCGACTCCGACCTACTATCTGATTCTTTCAACAAAAGGTGAAAGAATTTAGATTGATCAAAACTGACATTACTAGTTCTCGCTCGAATCTTTGACCTCGACATTTGTTTGTTTAAATCGGAGAAATTGCAAAGTTTTCGCCGTTTTCTCGACGCTCATCCGAGAAACGAGCCACCGGGAAAGCCCGAATCGTCCCTGATATAAAATGATGAAATTGAATGGAATAAAAGGGAATGTTACGTTACGTTGTTCAAGGTTGCTGGCAAATCCTCGGAGATGATCTTTTTGTCAGTTGACAACTGGCGAGAAGTCGATAAGAGGAGAGAAAACGAAAAGTCCGAAGCGCGCTCTTTTCTTTCTTTTCGCCGAGGCGGCGCGCCTCGTCGCGCGACGACCCTCGAGCTCGAGCAAAAGATCGAAGAGCGAGAAACCTTGGCGCACTTGATCGCACTGTCACCGCGGGATTCTGAATTGATTACAGAATTGTTTGCACCTACGTGAAATCGTGTCCGTTGCTTTTTTAAAAAGTAATACTAATTAAAGCGGAGAGCGCGAAGCACCGGGCGGCGGCTCACGCGGAGCTCAATTTTTGTGGGGGACCTTCATCACAGGAACGTACTCAACTGCTTGACGCCCGGCGCTAAACTGAAACTGAACTGAATTCCACGATAGTAACCATGTCCGATAGTCATAGTCGCAGGATTCGCAGCTTGCGCGCGCTTACCGCGGATTTTAGCTCAATTTTTCAATGGAAGGGAAATCGAGATGAAATTGTGTTTTTATTCAAAAAAAAGAGAGATAAAAAGGGCGATAATGAAAAAAGTGAAGAAATTCGCCAAAAAAAGCAAAGGTATTGATGGTCTAGATTTTCTAGGCCAATCTAAAGGAATTTGCATTTGCTTCTTTATATTCAGAAGATTTCGCAACTTGGTTACAGCATTACTTTGATGAAATTTGTAACGCCTGTTATGCCGTAAACAGTAGTACCGATATTACTCGTATTTCAACCCGCCTTTCAAAAATGAATCTAATAGATAAAATCAATACATTGGAATAAGCTTCCAATATATGATTCGGGGGAGCATTTCTTCGGATTATAAAAAAAGTGATGAAATTTATCAAGAAAAAAAAAGAATTTGTTTGTCTAAATTAGATTCTAGGCCAAGCGAAAGGAATTTGTTCTTTACTTCTATTCTATTCAGAATATTTTTCAACTCGGTTATAGAACGCCAAAAAATGTATGGTTAAATTAACCAGAATTCTGGTTAAATTAAGCAGAAATTCTGATTAAAACAATTAGAATTCTGAATACTTTAACCAGAAAAAATAGTAGGGGCATATTTAACCAGACATTTTTTTGAGTGAGCATTACTTTGATGAAATTTGTAACGAAATTTGTGGTATTTAAACCCACATTAAAAAAATGAAACTAATAAATGAAATCAATATATTGGAAGCTTCCAATTCGAATTTTCACCTCAGTTTTTTAATGAAAGGTGTAAAAATCGAGATGAAATTGTTTTCAAAAAAGAGGGGAATAATGAAAAAAGTATAGAAATAAAAAAAAAGAAATTGGTTGACAGCAATATTTTAATAAAATTTATAACGTTTGTTACTAAGTCGCAGACAGTAGTTTTACCCGCGTTTCAAAAGTGAAACTAATAGATAAAATCAATACACTCGAAGTTCCGAATATATGATTAGGAGGAGAATTTTTTCGGATTATGAAAAGAGTGATGAAATATACCCAGAAAAAAAGGGTTTGTTAGTCTAACTTATAGATTCTAGGCCAATCTAAAGGAATTTGTTGTTTACTCCTTTTTATTCAGGATTTATCACAGCTCAGTTACGCAGCGTTACTTTTATCAAATTTCTCACGCCTGTTATTATGCCGTAAACAGTAGTACCGAAATTAGTAATATTTTATCCCACGTTAGAAAAATGAAACTAATATAGATCAAATTAATATTGCAAACTTCCCATTTGAATTTTCTGCTCAATTTTTCAATGTAAGGTGAAAAAATCGACATGAAATTGGTTTTTAAAAAAGATAAAGTTTCAAAAAGAGAACAATAATGAAAAAATGTGCAGAAATTATAAAAAAAAAGGAATTGATCTACAGCATTGCTTTGATATAATTTCCAACGTCTTTGTTACTATGCAGTAAACATTGTTTTTAGCCTTGTTCCAAAAATGAAACTAATAGATACAATTAATACATTGAAATAAAGCTTCCTAGATATAATTTCGGGGGAATTTTTTTTCGGATTATGAAAAAAGTGATGGAATTTAACCAGAAAAAAAGGAATTGATCGTCTAAATTAAATGCTAGGCCAATGATGAAATTTGTTCATTCATTCTATTCAGAATTTATCACAATTAATTTACCCAGTGTTACTTTGATCAAATTTCTCGCGCCTGTTACTAATTCCGTAAACAGTATTGCCGGCATTAGTCACTGTTGAAATCGCGTTTAAAAAATGAAACTGATAAATAAAATCAATTCATTTGAAGCTTCTCATTTACGACTAGGGGGCAGAATTCATTTAGATTTTTATCTCAATTTTTCAATGCAAAATGAGAGGGAAATATTGAAGAAAGTGAAGAAATGTACTAGAAAACCCAAATGTCTAGATCAGATCGACCCAAAGTTCGTCTAGATCAGATTCTAGGCCAATTTAATGGAATTCGCTTGATCTTTCTATTTAGAATTTTTCAGCACTCGCAGGTTACAGCGTTATAGTCATATTACTCGCGTTTAAAAAATGAAGCTAGCAAATGAGATAAATACATTATTATGGAAGGTTTCCATGATTATGCACGAGAATGCTTTCGTCAAAAACACATCTTGACATGGTGAAACAATTAGAATAATTCCAGCGGTTAACCGTTTACAAAAGTAGAAAAGTCCAATCGGTTAAACTTTTTATCGTTTTCAAATTCTTTTATAGAGTTTCGTAGCCCCGAGCATAAACCCTTATAGATTCATTCAGGAAGGGTAGTGACTTAGGGGAAATGAGTGGTAGAGAAGCAGAGGAAATTATGGGAGGGCAAGTAGGGGAATAAGGGGTGGGGATCTATGGGAAGTGAGGAGAAGAGATGGTAAATGAGGGGTGTGGAATAGGGTCGCTTAAAAACGCTTTTTTTTGTAGAGGACAACGATCTCCCCAATTTCATTCCAAATCCGAAAAAAGAAATTCCATAATTTTATTTTTTTTATTTTACCAGGTGCCGGTTTTGACTTGAAGTTTCCCATGTAAAATGCATGGGGGCCATCCATATACCACGTGGACAGTTTAGGGGGGGGGGGGGGGGGGGGGGGGGGGGGGGGGGGGGTATGACAAAATTCCACGCTTGTCCACGAGGGGGACCGGAGGGGTCGAGTTAGAATCAACGTGGACACACATTTCCCTAAATCTTTGAAAAAATATACTGATTGTTTTGGTGCAAACAACTAACAAAGAATTTTACTGGCAGCTCCTGAGTGGTGCCAAAGTTAACTGGGAATCTGTCAAACATATCAAAAATTCGAGTGAAAAATCGTCATTTAACACTCTTCAAAGCCATTGCGGATGATTGTTTTGGTGCTAAAAACTAACAATAAGTTTGAATGGCAGCTTCTGAGTGGATTCAAAGTTAACTGGGAAACTGTCAAACTTATCAAAAATTCGAGTGAAAAAAAGTCATTTTAGTACTCTTCAAACCCATTGAGGGTGATTGTTTTAGTGCTAACAACTAACAAAGAATTTTACTGGCAGCTCCTGAGTGGTGCCAAAGTTAACTGGGAAACTGTCAAACATGTCAAACATTCGAGTGAAAAAACGTCATTTTAGTACTCTTCAAACCCATGGCGGATGATTGTTTTGGTGCTAAAAACTAACAATAAGTTTGAATGGCAGCTCCTGAGTG
>NC_046663.1:60350596-60353068 GCF_010883055.1 Belonocnema kinseyi | reverse complement strand
TGGTGCTAAAAACTAACAATAAGTTTGAATGGCAGCTCCTGAGTGGTGTCAAAGTTAGCTGGGAAACTGTCAAACTTATCAAAAATTCGAGTGAAAAAACGTGATTTTAGTACTTTTCAAACCCATTAACCCTTAAACGGCCTAAACGCCACTACCGGTACATTGCTTTTCAACGGCCAATAACTAAGACTATTCGACACTAGAAAAAATTGAGACATATATATTTTTATTGCTCAAGATCTCCTCTTTCCGACGGTGCCAATGAAATTCCTCAAAAAATTTATTTATAATCCCAAAATGCAGTTTAAACAAAAAAAACGTGATTTTTCGTGCCTATTTTTTTTTTGTGAACCATTTTCCAAAGCTTTTCGAGTGTGTAATTAACCAGGAATCTCACTAACCTGTGAACTAAATGTCTAAACTTTGAGAATCTATGGTTCAAAGATCGATTTTTCGTTTTAGTATTTTCAAAATGGCGTCTTAATGGCAAAATTTTTGTGAAAACATTCATGCATTTTTTTCAATAAACGATGCGCTTTTCGGAAAAATCATCAAGAATAAAAAGTTCTTGTAATCAGCCAAGGAATACGCCTGAATTTTCTCAAAGCGTTTTGAGCAAAATTTTGGATTTTGCATATGAACAATTTTTGGAAAATTCAAAATTTTGCTCAAAACGCTCCGAAAAAATCTAGACGTATTCGTCGGCTGATTACAAGAACTTTTTATTCTTGACAAATTTTTCGAAAAGCGCATAGTTTTTCAAGAAAAAATTTTCATAGTTCTAAGCATCGTGTAAGAGTAAAATGATTCACGAATATCTATCGTCCGTTTGCTGCAAACAAAATTTACGTTGCCCAACTATCATCAACGTGGAGGTCGACGAATATCGATAGTCTCTTTTTTTTAAAGGGATTTTATATATTTTTTTTTACATTTTTTAATTTTTTTTTTATGGAGAATTTTTTTCATTTCAGATTTTAATCCGTTGAAATCATTTTGATCCTGCTGTTTCGGAATTTAATTTTGAGAAACAATGTAAGCAGCAATACATGTTGCAATCAATGCAAAATCTAGTAGTCCTCTGGCGACATTGTTCATTATTACATAATGCTCTTGTTCGTGATTCGTATATGTGAGTTTCGAAATCACCTAGTTTTGATTGCGACAAATATTTCCTGCTGATTTCTTTACAGAAATCTTTCGTTTTCAATTTAGCTATATTAATCTTGTTTCAAATTTTCCAAATTACGGTGGCATTTGTAATTGATGATTCTATTATTCGTGAAAAAATTTTAAAATTCGGTCTGGGAATTTCCGATCCCGAATTCTCGTCATCTGATGAATCATCTCCATCATAGCCAGAGTAATATGGATTAGGTATGATGATACGTTCATCATTTTCATCGGAATCCCATTCCGATTCGCAGTTTGTTGCAATTTTTGAGGCTTTACGCTTTGGCATTTTTTTTTGTTGGGTATACACGAAAATTCCCAGGATGACAATGCGGTGAAGATGTGGTTTGATGTCAGAGTGCAATAAAGGTTACGGAGTCGTTGGAAATTTTTTATTGAAAAACTATGCGCTTTTCGGAAAATTTGTCAAGAATAAAAAGTTCTTCTAATCAGCCGAGGAATACGCCTGAATTTTTCCGGAGCCAAAATTTTGCTCAAAACGCTTCGAAAAAATTCAGGCGTATTCCTTGGCTGATTACAAGAACTTTTTATTCCTGATTATTTTTCCGAAAAGCGCATCGTTTATTGAAAAAAATTCATGAATGTTTTCACAACAATTTTGCCATTAAGACGCCATTTTGAAAATACTAAAACGAAAAATCGATCTTTGAACCATGGATTCTCAAAGTTTAGACATTTATTCCAACCGTTAGTGAGATTCCAGGTTAATTACAGACTCGAAAAGCTTTGGAAAATGGTTCACAAAAAAAAATAGGCACGAAAAGTCACGTGTTTTTTTTTGTTTAAACTGCATTTTGGGATAATAAATAAATTTTTTGAGGAATTTCATTGGCACCGTCGGAAAGAGGAGATCTTGAGCAATAAAAATATATATGTCTCAATTTTTTCTAGTGTCGAATAGTCTTAGTTATTGGCCGTTGAAAAGCAGTGTACCGGTAGTGGCGTTTAGGCCGTTTAAGGGTTAAGGATCATTGTTTTGGTGCTAAAAACTAACAATAAGTTTGACTGGCATCTCCTGAGTGGTGCCAAAGTTAACTGGGAAACTGTCAAACTTATCAAAAATTCGAGTGAAAAAACGTCATTTTAGTACTTTTCAAACCCATTAAGGATCATTGTTTTGGTGCTAAAAACTAACAATAAGTTTGACTGGCAGCTCCTGAGTGGTGTTAAAGTTAGCTGGGAAACTGTCAAACTTATCAAAAATTCGAGTGAAAAAACGTCATTTTAGTACTTTTCAAACCCATTAAGGATCATTGTTTTGGTGCTAAAAACTAACAA
>NC_046663.1:60346186-60350496 GCF_010883055.1 Belonocnema kinseyi | reverse complement strand
TCATTTTAGTACTTTTCAAACCCATTAAGGATCATTGTTTTGGTGCTAAAAACTAACAATAAGTTTGACTGGCAGCTCCTGAGTGGTGCCAAAGTTAACTGGAAAACTGTCAAATATGTAAAAAATTCGAGTGAAAAAACGTCATTTTAGTACTCTTCAAACTCATTGAGGATGATTGTTTTGGTGCAACCGGATGAGAGTTTTGTCCTTTTCATTAAATAAATGTTAATCTATAGGATACTTCTATAAAAATAATATGTATATAAAAAAAGAAACTACGAAAATCTCACTTTTTAACGCAAATTCACAGCTCGCAACAATGGGCTTCAAGAGTACTAAAATCACGTTTCTTGACTTGAATTTTTGGCATGTTTGACAGCCTTCCAGTCAACTTTGGCACCACTCAGGAGCTGACAGTCAAACTTCTTGGTAGTTGTTTGCACCTAAATTTGAAATAATGTAACGAGAATTATCCAACGAAGAATTTCGTGTATCAGATATATGGGTTTGACACCCCTAACACACCCCCACGGGTACCTAAATCTTCCCTTAAAACAAAAAATCTGAATTTTTCAGGAAATCGACCTTTTGAGCACTGTATTCTAGTCTTTTTTTACTTAAAATTATTAATATTGGTCTAGTGGAATATTTATTATCATTAGTTAATTATTTGTAATTATTTAAGCAAATGGAATTTATTTAAATAGTTGTTTTTAAAATTTGTTTTCCCTAAAAATTATTACTCTTGGTCTAGTGGAATTTTTATTAATATTAGTTCATTTACTTTAAATCATTTAAACAAATAGAATTTGTTGAAATAATTTCGTTTCAAATTTTTTTAAAATGAAAATTATCCCTGCCCCCTTCTAGTGGAATACTGATCAGTAATAATTAATTACTGATTAATAATTAGTTTAATAATAATTAATTTATCAGTAATATTTAAGTAATAATTTTTATTAAATTAAAAAAAAATAAAATTAATCAAACAATGTTGATAAATATTCCACTGAAGAAATATTAATCATTTGTAATAAAAAAATTATTTAAGCAAATTCCATTTGTTTAAACGATTGAAAACCAATGGACTAATTTTAATATATATTCCATTAGACCAATATTAATAATTTTAAGTAAAAAAGACGAGAATACAGTGTTGAAAAGGTCGATTTCATGAAGAATTGGCATTTTTAATTTTAAGGGTAGTTTTCAGGTACTCGTGGAGGTGTGTTAGGGGTGTCAAACCCACATGTCTGATGCATGAAATTCTTCATTGGATAATTCTCTACAGGCCCCCATACTTTCCCGTCACATTTTTTCAAACCCTAAAAAATGATTTTAAAAACTCAAAAAAGTAATTTGTCCCCATGTATGTTACATGGGAAACTCTAAGTAAAAACAGGCACCTGTTAAAATAAAAAAATGAAAAAACTACGGAATTTCTTTATTCGGATTTGGAATAAAATGGGAGGGCTCGTTGACCTCTAGCATGCAAACAAATTTTGCCATCCATTTTTTAATCACTCTAGTGTGGAAGCAAAGGTAGTAGAAGAAGTATGGTGAAATGAGTGAGTGAGGAGACTGGGGACAGGGAGGGGCTGGCAAATAGGAGAAGTAAGGGATTGAAAATAGGGGAAATGACGGTCGGGTGGATAGGGTAAGACGGTAAGTGATGCATGTGAGCAGTGGAAGAGAGAGTTGGAGTGAGGAGTAATGAAGGGAGGCAAAGTAGGTGAAGTGAGTGTAAGGGAGAGGAAGTAGGGGAAATAATTAGAAATAAGGTTGAGTAAAGGAGGAGAATTGATGGTTGGAGATGGAAATTAGGGTAAGGGGAGTGTTAGCCAGTGAGGCAAGAAAGGAGGGAAGTAGTGGTGGATGAAGTTAAGAAACGGGTGGAGCGAAGAGTGAAGTGAGGGTTGGGAAAGTATAGGAAGGGGAGGTTAGAAGGACTTAATTAACGTTCTAATAGGGTACGAAACGATTTTTAAATTTTCTATTATAGTATTTTAAAACTATTAAAAGTGAACTTCAATGTTTATACATATAAACTATTAATCCTTAGCCTATAAATTATCCAATAAAATTTTCGTTTATCGCAGGTTTCGCACTATTTTTTCTTTTCGCGTCTTAGTAACTGAGAATTCTTATTAGTTGAATATTCTACTATTATATTTTTGATTAAGGATTCATCTTTTTTGGTAGAAAGTTTTATTTTTTGGTTGAAATTTGAATTATTTTGATGACAAGCAACGATTTTGTTAAAAAATTATTCTTTTTGGTTGAAAACTCAAATGCGTTATGAAAATTCGTCTTTTTGGTTTGCAAATTCACTAATTTGGTTGCAATTTTTTTGTTTTTTCACTGAAAAATATTGCTGTGTTGAAAACTCAACTCTTTTGTTGAAAATTTATCACTTAGGGTAGATCTTTATTTTTGTTTGTTAAAAATTCAACTGTTTGGTTGCAAAATTTAATTATTTCAATAAAAAATCACTGCTCTTCCATTAAAAAGTTATTCTTTTTAGTTGAAAATTCAACTCTTTTTTAGGAATTTAATCTTTGTGCTTAAAAATGCAAATACAGTGAAACCCTTCAATAGCCCTCACTTGGACAGCCCTTCCGAGAATTTACGACGCGCCAAAGGTAGGTGTAACAGGAGTTGCTCAGGATCTGCGGTTGTCACTATCATCTCCAAAATCGGCGCTATAGAAGAGTTTCACTGTAGTTGGTAGAAAATAAATATCTGTTTCGGTCGAGGATTTAACTGTCTTTCATTAAAAATTCGTCGCTTTGGTTGAAAATTTAACTATTCTTTTTTTGGTTGAAAATTCAAAAGTTGAACTATTTTTTGAAGATTACTTTTTTTATTGGTTCAAAATTAATGTTTTTGGTAGATTCATCTCTGGCTGAAAATGTAACTTCTTTAACCGAACATGTAACTATTACAGTTTTACTTTTTTTTAGTCAAAAATTCGCCTTTTCGTTTTGAAATTTTATTTATTTTTGTCCGAATTTCATCTTTTTACCTCTGGTTATATGTATATGAACTATTTTTAATATTTATAAAAAATTAATACTAAGAACCCAACAAAATACATCTTCCACACTTTCCTGAATCTCAGATTGCAATATTCCTAACCTTGCATTGCGAGTTTCAGAAAATTTTCGCGAAATTTGTTGGGCTATTTGGAAGGGTATTTCTAAAGAATCCAAGGAATTTTTAAAGCATTAACGAAATTTGAAGGTATCTCCAAGGATTTTTAATGATTTTAAAGAATTAAAAAACTGCATGCGGCAGTGGCGTAACTACAACCGTGTAGGCCCCAGCGCAGAAATTATAATATATCACAAATTATATTTTATTTTAGACAATTTATATCATAAATTATTAATAGTTCTAACTTAAAAATTAGTATTGGACCGTTAAAAAAATTATCTGCACGTTGCTGAATTGGAATGTGTCTCGCTTTCTTTTTGAAAAACTTATTAATCAGAATTTCGATATCCAATTATTGCACATCATCAAGTTCGATTCTCAGCAGAGATAGATTTATGAATCGACTTTGATGCATTCTATTCCGTAAATAGGATTTTATCATTTTTAATTTGCTTAACGTCCTTTCGCAAGTTGTTATACTGTAACATGGAGAGTTAAATAAATTCTTAAGGAATTCATTCTAAAAAAATCTCTTTCCATGAAGCTGTATTTAATGAGTAAAGTGCGGAAAACATCTTTTACCGTTGAAGTCTCATTGAACCCGTTGTTATTTAAAAATGGGATAAAGTTTATGATTTGCAAGAGGACTTCTTTTGTGAAATCCTCATTATATCGAATCTGTAATTTCTTTGTAAACTATGTATTTACAATGTCTAATTAGACCTTGCACACCTTAAGGTGTGATTAGAGACATTGATTTTTAAAAATTCTTTACTATTATCAAAATGTTTCTTACGCTTTGGTTTACGTTTTTCTACAAAGACTGATTCGTTCTGACGGTGTACAGATGAGTTGATTCTTCGGAGTTAAGGTTTGAAACCCAAAAATTTAAATTGGTATTTTGAAGAGTCGCAAAAATCAGAGTCTCTACTGACCAACTTCGATTTTTGGGCTCCAAAAACGATCCCTCTGTACACCGTCACTACGACTTTGCCGAAAAATAATCTTTTTTAGAATTTTACAATGTCAATAAACTTCCTAATTTTTGGGGCTCCTTAAAAATTTCAATTCGAATTTTTATATAGGAGTTTGATTTTCGAGATGTAGTGGTGGCTTTTGGAAAAAATGTTGTCAATTCGAGAGCCCAAAATAAG
>NC_046663.1:60344935-60346086 GCF_010883055.1 Belonocnema kinseyi | reverse complement strand
CCTTAAAAATTTCAATTCGAATTTTTATATAGGAGTTTGATTTTCGAGATGTAGTGGTGGCTTTTGGAAAAAATGTTGTCAATTCGAGAGCCCAAAATAAGCGTAAAATTCTTATGCATTGCGTTTTCTGCATATGTTATTTTTTGTAAGGGGGTGGATTTTTGCACATGGGGGATGGTTTTTGTAATTTTTTCTGTGCATTCGAGACCCCAAAATAAACACGAAATTCCAGTGCACCTTATTTTTCCAACTTTGAGTTTTACATGTTACAATTACAATTTTTTATTGATGCTTTTGCTCTAATTGACATTTCAGTTTTCAAAAAAAGTAGTGGTGCCCAAAATTTGGCAATACGGCTAAAAAATAACACAACAAAGACCAAATTTCTAATACAATGAAATTGGGGAATTCCGTCTATCAACCTATTTTAATAGAATTTTGTAATAGTTTGATTTTGTACAGTTGAATTAAACTTGAATTCATTATTTTTAAAGCTTCTAATCAGAAAACATACAATTTTCAACATTTTAAGAATAAGTCAACTTTGCACATTTACAATAGTTTTTTAATAGTTTTTATTTTGAAAGCTTCTAAAATTTCAACTAAAAATGATATAATTTTAAATCAGAAATTCTGAAATAGTATAATCTTTGTGGCCTTGAAACTAAATTTGCTTAGCTTCAAAGGTTTAAATTTGAAAATATTTGTTATGAAGTTCTTAATAATTTGTTATTGTTGTTAACTAGTGAAAACTAATTTAAAATGTACCTTTCTTGATGCTTTTTAGAATTATTAGATTTGACCTTCATTAGTTTTGGGTATTTGCGGTTTTTTAGTGTCACTATGTATAAACCATTATTCGGGAGTTCAAAATCTCATTAAAATTCTTTAAATCTTATGATATTCCTTTCGATACTCCTTGAAATATTATGAAATCAATTCAAAATTTTTACAATTAATTGAAATCCAATAAAATCACTTTGAAACCCCCATGAAATTCCATAATATCTAGCAAAATTTATCGAAACTTTTAAAATACCCAAAAACTTAACAGATCCTATAAAATCTTCCGATATTCTAGAAAATTTCTTAAAACCGCATACCAGTGGCGTAACTTCCTTACCGCGAAACCCCCCATTGCGGGGGGGGGG
>NC_046663.1:60311880-60344835 GCF_010883055.1 Belonocnema kinseyi | reverse complement strand
CTTATTTTGGGCTCTCGAATTGACAACATTTTTTCCAAAAGCCACCACTACATCTCGAAAATCAAACTCCTATATAAAAATTCGAATTGAAATTTTTAAGGAACCCCAAAAATTAGGAAGTTTATAGACATTGTAAAATTCTAAAAAAGATTATTTTTCAGCAAAGTCGTAGTGACGGTGTACAGAGGGATCGTTTTTGGAGCCCAAAAATCGAAGTTGGTCAGTAGAGAATCTGATTTTTGCGACTCTTCAAAATACCCATTTAAATTTTTGGGTTTCAAACCTTAACTCCGAAGGACCAACTCATCTGTACACCGTCAGAACGAATTTGCAAAAAGAAATTTTTTCGGAATTTTAGTGTCAATAGACTGATTTACGCGCTCCTGGAAAATTTCAACTCTACTTTTTACATGGGGGTTTGATTTTTTTAGATGTAGGAGTGGTTTTTAAACAACAAATTGGGAGCATTCGAGAGCCCAAAATAATCCCAAAATTCTGATGCACTTTGTTTTCTGAATACTTGATTTTTTCAAGGGGGTTGTTTCTTTACATAAAGGGTAGTTTTTTGGAATTTTTGGGATATACAAGTATATTTTGAGAATTATTTTTGTTGCAAATTTTGGTTGGTGCGTTCGAGGGCGCTAAAAAATCCCAAAATTCTACCGGGTTTGATTTTGAATTTTTAAACATTTTTATATTGTAGAGGTGCTAGCTTAACACAAGTCCTCCACTCAAAATGTGAAATACCAAAAATCGGCAATACAGCCCAAAACTCTGATACAAAGAAATTTTGGAATTTCGATTGTGGAGGTAAAAATCCAGTCAAAACATTAAATTTCAAGACATTTTACTGATCGCAGACTAATTTCCCAACAATTTCTTATAAAATTATCAATTAATGCAAATGTTTTTCAACTATTTTTTAATTCCAAACAACGTTTCTTAATATTAATCTAAAATTCTAAAAAGTCTGGAATTATCACAATAATATAGTTTTTATTAGTAAAAAAACAGTTTATGTGAATTCAAAAAATAGAAATTCGTCGGAAACTACTAAAATAGTTGTTACGACTTTTATACTCAACTCTTGTTATAATACCGGTTTCAGACAATGCTTGCCTTGGCCTTGATCCTAAATCGGGGATATCCAAGTGTAAACGAACAGGGCCACCCGAATCATTTCTATTGGATTTTTTCGCATGACGCAAACTGATTCAACTACGCGCTTTTTCGGCCCTGCGGATCCTCTCATCATGAAACTGCGGAGGCCGTTTTTTTCCATATAAAGATTCCATATAAAGTAATAAAAAATAAACAACAAATTAAAGCATTCAAAATGGAACCCTTGAATTCCAAACTTTTAAAATAGAAGTTTAAAAGTTTCTCAATTCAAAAATTGTCTATTCAAATGCTCCAAAGTTTACACGTACCAAATGGAAAGTAGCAACACTTTTCAATTAAACAATGTTAAATGAAATGCAAATAAACTGCAAATTTTAGAACTTTTATAAATTATAGAGTTCAAAAATTCAGATTAAGTTCCAAAAATATAAATCCACGTTAACATTTTCAATAGTCTAAATTAAAAAATCAAGCTGAGAACATTAAAAATTTTCAAAATTATATTATTTTAACCCGTTAACGCCGAGAGTGCCCCTTTGGGTACGCCACTCTTTCTGCAATTATAACTCATGCAATTCCAGGAATAAAAAGTTGAAAGACACATACTTTTGAAGCTTAAGATATTTTCTTTCCGATGGTGGGCATGAAAATGTGATAAAATGTTGTTAATTATGAAAAAATATCGTTTAAACAAAACAAAAACACGATTTTTTTCCTAATTTTTATTTTTTTTTTATAAAATCGAGGTTTCCGAATGTTCCAAAAATTCTTTAAAAAATGCAGGGGAATTATTTGTTTGATTCTAACAACTTTTTATTCTTGATAATTCTTGCTATAAGCTTATGGTTCTCAAGAAAAAAAATTCACTAAAGTCACCATTCTTGATCAAGAATGATGACTTTTGTGAATTTTTTTCTTGAGAACCATGAGCTTATAGCAAAAATTATCAAGCATAAAAAGTTGTTAGAATCAAACAAGGAATTCACCTGATTTTTTAAAGAATTTTTGGAGCAATTTTGTAATTTTTTAAAAATTGACAAATTGTAAAATAAAAAAAAAAAGAATTTAAAACTTTCTGGAAAAATTCTCACGTATTCTTTGAGTGATTCTAAGAACTTTTTCTCCTTTTGCACTTTCTCAAAAAGTTTTCGCAAAAATTTGGTCATTAACGAGCCATTTTGAACACACTAAGATAAAAAATTGATCTCGGAACCATGTATTCTGAAAGCTTAGGCATTTATTCCACCAGTTATTGAGGTTCCAAGTAGATTGCATACTGGGAACCATTCGGAAAACTCGATTTTATGAAAAAAAATTAGAAAAAATCGTGTTTTTTTGTTTGATTAAACGATATTTTTTCATAATTAACAACATTTTATCACATTTTCATACCCACCATTGGAAAGAAGAGATCTTAAGCTTCAAAACTATGTGTTCCTCAATTTTTTATACCTTGAATTGCATCAGTTATAATTGCAGAAAGAGTGGTGTACCCAAAGGGGCATTCTCGGCGTTAACGGGTTAAGTAATTTTAAGCTAGACCATTAAAAATTGAAAAATATTTTTTTTAACTTAACATTTCTGTAATTAGATGTTAAGTTAATTTTATTGCAAATACTCTAGGCATCCTTCAAAACCTTTAAAATTTTATTTCAAAACTTTGAGAAATCTAGAAGTGGTTTAAAATTTTTCCAAATTCAAAATAATTTTTTAATTTTTTTTCGGAACTTTTAAATATATTTCAAAATGAATTGAATTTTTTTCTATAACTTTTAGAGAATCCTGCAAATTGAAAAAAAATAATTTAAATTTATAAATAACAATAGAAAACTTCTTATTTGTAAAAATAGTAGAGTAATTTTAAGAGATATTGAGAAGTTTAAAAAAAATCGAATTAAATTTAGAACTTGAAATAATCTCAAATACTTAGCCAAATTAAAAATAAAACGTACATTTTTGCAGATTTCAAAGAAAAATTTAGAATTTTTTTAAGAATTGTGAGACTTCAAACCAATAAAAAAATTTCTTAAGAATCTTAGGAAAATTGAAAAAAAATTTTCACTTTGAAAAATTATGGAAGATTTTAAGGATTTTTTTTAATTTGCAGGATTTTCAATAATTGTAAGAAAATTTCGATTAATTTAAAAATATATTAAGAAGTTCTGAAAAAAAATATTAACACACTTCGTTTAAATTACTTGAAATAATTTCAAGTTTTTAATTAATTTTGAATTTTTTCAGAACTTCTAAATATCTCTTAAAATTACTCACATTTTTTCGACAAGTAATAAGTGCTCATTTCTTATTTATGCGTCAAAATTTAACAATTTGACTTATAAATTCAACACTTTTTAAATAGAAAAATGAAAATTGTAACGATAAAAGTTTTAAATTTCTTCGAAAATCTAAAGATTCAAAGCTTTCTATGCAAAAAATTAAATTTTAAATTGTTTTCTTTCAAATATTTGGTTTCAATATACTTATATTTAATGAAAAGTGAATTATTGCTAAATATTAAATACTTATTCTTTTTTTTAAATCAAGAAATTTCAAATTAAATGGGAAAAAAATTAAATAATTTACTTACAATATTTTTAATTTAATAAAAACCTTTAATTATGACTATATTATTATGGATTTATTTTTAAGTTGAAAATAGTGAAACGCACGCTTACATTTTTTAACGGCTAAAAAAAATACTAGAAATAATATATAAATTTAATAATATATTAATTTATTTATTATATTTAATATAAAAAATAATATAAAAGAAGACCTGAAACTCTGAATTAAAAATATATTATTGATGAATCATGAAAATTTTTATTTAAAAATAAAATTATCGGAATAAATGATATATTAATTTCAATTCTTATTAAGACTTTCGGATGGAAACAGTTACAATCTGGAAATTCTCAAATTTTGAACGGACTATTTTTTTTAAAATAATTTATTTATTTATATTTACAGTTGATAAAATGAAACTGTTTTTATCAAAAATTTTCAACTTCAAATGCTTTTAATTTTTAATGGTTTAAATCTTCAAAACTGAACTTTACTTATTTTTAAAAAACTGTTGAAATCGAACTTGGACAGATTTTTCTTCTAAAAATTCGTAATATTCCAGGTTTCCCGGTCCGACAGCCACCCTGTTTTTTATAAAAAAAATCTTCGATTTTAAAAACTTCTTATTTTTAATTTTTTTTAACCTTTAAAACTGCATTTTCAAATTCTTTAAATTAAAATATATGCTTAAAAATTAAAAATATAAAATGGAAATTTTTTAAAGTAGAAGATTTTCGAATTAAGCATTCTAAACTAATTAATAAAAAATTGATAAAAATTACAATTTGAAAAATTATTTAAAAAACGGTTGAAATCAAAGCTGGACAAAATTTTTATTCTAAAAATGTTGGTAAAATTCCCAGTCAAAAAATAAATTCACTGTCATTTCCCGGTTTTCCCCGGTCTCATAAAATTCCCGGTTTTCCAGGTTTCCCGATCCAGCGCCACCCTGTATACAGAAAATAAAGTAAATAAAAACTAGAAATTTTCCACGTGAATTTTATTTAAAACAGTAGAAAACCTAGATCAATATATATATATATCAAAATCAAACTCCCTTATACCTCATAAGAATTGTAATAACGAGCCTTATTTAATCACGAAGTACAGTTCACAGTCGGAAACACTTATAAAGTAAAGAACGGGAATGTATCTCAAAAGTTTCTTTCCTAAAAATGTCTATACCATCAAGAATAATTTTCTTTTTCTGCTTCGGTGTACTCACTGCCGCGTCTACGCATCTTTGATATCTGTAAATAAATAAATCCCTTGTCTATCATCAAAATTAAAATCTCAAGACTAGCAAAATTTTATAAATATTACCATATACTATTCATTATATACAAACTAATCTTACCAAGTTGAAGGGTTTGGCCTTAAATTCAATTTTATTTAAATTCCTCAAAGGGCTTTTAGAGGGTTGATATTCGACCTTTTTAGTAGAGATTGGAGTCTTTTGAAAACTCGAAGACTTTGCAGCTGCTTGAGGCGATTCTGGACGCATTTCTGACTTATTTAAATCATTTAAAGACCTCCTTCTTTGCATCTGAGGTCTCGGGGAGTACTTTGGAATTCCCGAAGGTGTACTTGGAGGTCTTCGAGCTTTCGGAGTACTTGGCCTCCTTGGAGATGCATTTATTTTACTGCTGAAAAATAAATCAGATTTTTTATGAGGATCAGGGTGTATCCTAATTTTTATCCACTTAATTCTCGGGGGTTTCCGGTTGTAAACCACAAATCTATTACGATACGCACGTATAAAATACATTTAACAAAAGGCCTCCCCTTATGTGTAATTTTATTTATTGAAATGTCTTCTTTTATTTACAAATCAAAATATTCTTGCACTTTGTGTTTTTCGAATGAACATGAGATCACCAAGGTGGCGATTCGGTGGACGATTTCTAATTCCCGGTCAGTTCCCGGTTTTACCAGTCAATTTTTTCAATTTTCCCCCTTAACTAAAATTCACATACTCATACTTGCCGCTGAACGCAAACATTTATTTCAATTCATGAATTTTGAAACACATACTTAAATTTTCCAATAAAAATATAAATTTCATCAGAAAATAAATTAATTTAAAAGTAAACGGATTTTCAAGAAAATAGTATAATTTTCAACCTATCTGATAAATTTTCAACTAAAATTATGAATCAACTGGAATAGTTGAATTTTAAACCAAAATCATGAGTTTTCAACTAAAACAATGAATCTTCAACTCAAATAGTTTGCATTTTTAACTAAAAATTTAATTTGTACTAAAAAAGATAAATTGCCAATCAAAATTTAAATAAATAAACTTCAAGTTAGAAAGTTGATTTTCAAATAAACAGATTAATGTTCAACTGAAACTATTGAATATTTAATTGTAATAAGTTAATTTTGAAGTTAAAAAATTTCTTACCGTAAAAAACAACTAATTTTCAACAAAAAAGAAAAAACTACCTTTCAATAAATTAGTTACATTTTCACACAAAGTGATGAATTTTCAACTAAAAAAATACATTTCTACCAAAAAGATGAATTTGTAACGAAAAAATATGATTTTTCAAGCAAAATTTAAATAATTAAATTGTTAGTCAAAAAATGAATGTTCAAATGAGAGATGCATTTTTAACTGAAATAATGGAATATTCAACTGGAATAACAGTAACATTTTCAATTCAAATAAATAATAATTTCCAAACAAATAAAAACAAATTTTCAACAAAATAGTTCAATTATCGTCCAAAAAATCCCTTTTCATCCAAAGATAAAACAAGTTTTCAATCGAATAGGTCTTCTTCAAACCAAAGAAATTTATTTTTTATTAAAATGATGATTCTTCAACAACAAAAAATGAATTTTCAACAAAAGAGTCTAACTTTCAACCAAGTAATTTTATTTCCAACTTAAAAAAATGAATTTTCAACTAAATCGATAAATATTTAACTGGAATATACGAAATTATAACCAAAAAGAAGATTTTTTAATCAAGAAGAATAACTTAAAAAGAAAAAGACCATTTTAGTTTTAAGACCAAGTAGTTTTTTTTCACCGAAAAGATGAATTTTCTACCACAAATATGATTTTCCAACAAAGTACACGAATGTTTAACGAAATATTTGCATTATAAAATACAAAAAGTCAAATTTTTTACCAAACAGTTGATCATCAAACTAAAAAAGGTGAATTTTCAACCAAAAATGGAATAAAAGAATCATTTTTATTAAAGACGAATTTTATAGAAAATACATGCATTTTAATTTAAAAAGATAAATTGTCAAACAAACATTGAATAGTTGAAACTTTCACTTTAAAAAAAACAAAGCGATGAATTTTCAACTAAAATGATGAATCTTCATCTGAAACAGTTGAATTTGAAACCAAAAACATGAATTTTCAACAAAAATGATGAGCCTTTAATTAGAATCATTAAATTTCCAACAAAAACATTCATTTTCAGCCCAGAAGATTAATTTCTACCAAAAAGTCCTAATTTTCAACAAACGATAATTTTTCAACCAAAAATTAAATAGTTATATTTTAATTTAAAAAAATAATTTTCAATAGCAAAAAAACAAACAAATTTTCAACAAGATCAAGTTGCAACTGGAATACTTAAATTTTTAGTGGAAAAATTAATTATCAGCCAAAGAAAAAAACGAATTTTCAACAAAAAAGCTTTAAATTTCTTATAAAAATTAATGGAATTCACTCAAAAAGAATTAATCTCAATTTTCAACTAAAAACAGAAAAGTTGAACTTTCATTTAAAAAAAAAATTACTTCAAACAAAAGAACGTGTTATTCAATTTAATATTGCAAATAAAAAATAAATGAAAAATTAGTACGCTCTCGAGAAAATTCCCTAACAATTCAAGGTTTTTCAGATTTTCCATTTAGGGTAGACACTCTGATTTTTTATTTACAAAATTAATGGTAGAACCAATCAGTGTTTCGAAAACTTTTTAAGAAAAGGATAAGCATTCAAATTTATTTATCTAGTTATCACAATTAATTCCCGGTTCTCCCTGCTCTTTTTTGTTCTTAATTCCCGGCTATTTTCCGGGGTTTTCCGGTAAATAGATACCCTGGAGGATTCTTTATTTAAAAATTTGGAAATTCTTAAAAAATTTTGAATTATAAAATAGAACTTACCCTTTTGGACTATCCTTTGAACCCAATTTTTCTTGATTCGCTTTTGAATGCGTAGGAACTGGAGAAATATTCCATGAAAAATTGCGTTTACGAGGTGAAGGTGGTTTCATGAATGGCGTACACGGTTCCTTGGAATCCGGAGTGGAAGAAGCGACTGGCTTTGATTTCGATTTTTTGTAAAATGTGGGTCTAGTAAACGAATTAGGTGTGCTGCTAAGTGCACTATAAACAGGAGGCCCTTCGGGCGACTTTTTTGGCGGCGTTTCTGGTTCTGCCACCGAGGAGGTCTTCTTCCCAATTGATCCTGAATAATAGAAATCAAATTAGATTACATATTTTAAAATGAAACCTCTGGTTAAAATTCCTATTTAATTAAAAACGAGAGCAATATTTAACCTCTTCTATGCATATTTCCAAAAGATATCGTTGCTTTCATCGGTCCTCTTTTAGAAACTCCCGTGTCGGATTTATGCTTGAATTTGTTCCGGAGAGCATCGGTCATATACGAAATCGTGCTTTTCTGTATTTCCGGCGCAGGAATTAATTTATCTCGAACTTCTGTTGAAAATAGAATTTCTATCAAATTTATATTTTCAAAGTGAATAATTTCTAGTTAAAAAACAGAAGTATTTATGTACCTTTGGAGGAAAAAGATTTCTTCATTATCCTAGTAGAATCAGCTTGCTTATTTTCCGATATGGAATCGACAAAATTAGGATCGCTTGAGAATCGTTTTTTCACTCCCGGGATTTGTAACTTTATCTTTTCTTTTATTAACTGGGAATTGTTTCTAATTGCCACTTGATTCACGGCTGAATCATCATGAACTGATTTCACCTAAAAGACATAATAAATGTATAACGTAAAAAAATTACGAAATTAAAACAAAATTCAGGAAATTAAAAAACTGCTATTTTTAATCAACTTCGAGACACTTAAATTATGTAATGAAACTTAGAATCTTTTATAAAAGAAATAAAACAGTATTTCAGATATGAATTTAAAATGTTCAAATTTACTAATTTATTTTAAACAAAAAATGGTCTTTTCTACCATAAAAAAAGGATTTTTAACAAAATACTAGGACTTTCAACATAATAATTAAATGTTTAACATAATAATTGAATTTTCAACATAAAAGGATAAATTCCCAACAAAAAAGTGTCATCAGGTGTCATAGTTTATATTTCCATCAAAAAGATGAATTATTTATTAAAAAAAGAAGAATTTTAAAACCAAAAAGAAGAATTTTCAATTTTCCACTCGAGATAGAAATTAACTTTGATCTAAATTGAATTGCAAAAAAATAACTCACGCAAAAAATTAATTTTCCACGAAACTGATGCATTTTACCCAAAAAATATGAAATTTTAAACCAAGAAAATTATTTATTTTTTTTACCAAAAAAGGAGAATTTTAACTAACGAAGATCAATCTTAAAACAAATGAAAGTTACATTTTTAGTTAAAAAATCAATTTTAAACAAACAAAAAAGGCTTTTCCAGTAAATACTTCAATTTTCAACCAAAGACATAACCTTTAATAAAGAAAGATTAATTTTCAACAAAATAGGTAAACTATCAACCAAAGAGATGAATTTTCAACTAAAAATATAAATCTTAAAAAAATTATTTCTTAACAAATTGATTCAACCAAACCTTCTAAAAAAATAGTTGAATACTCAAGAATAGAAGAATTTTTAACTAAATAATGGCATTTTCATAAAAAAATATAAATTCTACTAAAACAGATACATTTTTAAATAAATAGGTAAATTTAAAAAAAAAGTAGTTAAATTTACTGTTAACAAAAATTCTAAATATTCTACGAAAAAATTGAATTTTCAATCCAAAAAGACGAATTTTTAACCAAAAACGATGACTTTTTAACAAAATATTACAATTCTCTACCAAATAGTTGCATTTCATCCAAAAAAGATGACATTTTTCTTAAAGCTGCTGAATTTTTATTTAGAATTTTTTTTAAATAGTTGAATTTTCATCTAAAAAAATGTTCCAGATTACTTTTCAAGATCAAAATATGCATTTTTTAACAAAAAATAAGCTTCTACAGAAAGAAATGAATTTTCAATCCAAAAGACAAATTTTTGCAATCAAAAGAGGATGAATTTTTAACAAAATAGTTTAAATCTCTAACAAATAGTTGGATTTTAATCTAACAAAGATTCAATTTATAATGAAACAGAGGAATTTTGAATAAAAAAGGACAAGTTTTATTATTTAATGTTAAATTTTCACCCAGAAAAGTCTTCAGTTCATTTTTCAACATCAAAATATAAATTTTAAACAAAAAGTAAATTTTCAACAAAACAGTAGAATTTTCAACCAAAAATTATGACTTTTTAACAAAATAGTTTAATTGCCAACTAATCAGTAGCATTTTTCTCCATGAAAGATCGAATTTCTCTTAAAACAGATAAATTTTCAATTTAAAAAAAAAAAACAACAAATTTTCAAAAAAAATAGTGGAATTTTCATTCAGAAAGTATGACTTTTCAAAAAAATTATTGAATTTTCAAACGAAAAGTTGCAGTTTTATTAAAGAAAGATGTAATTTCTGTTAAAGCAGGTGAATTTAACTATCAAAAAGAAAAAGTTTCAAAAAAATTTTGAAAAAATAGTTAATTTTTCATCCAAAGAAGGTTCCAGCTCACGTTTCAACGCCATAATAAGGATTGTAAAGAATAAGTTAAACTTCTGCTAAATAGTTGAATTTTTAATCCGAAAGTATGATTTTTTAACAAGATTGTTTTCAACCAAGCAGTTTCATTTTTTTCTAAGAAAAATGAAAATTCTACTGAAACAGGTGAATTTTTAAATCAAAAACAAAAATTTTCAAAGAAAGTGTTGAATATTAATCCAAAAAGATTTCAATTAATCTTCCATGAAACTGATGCAGTTTTACCCAACAAAAGTGAAATTTCCAACCAAGAAAATTAGATTTTTTTTTACCAAAAACGGAATATTTTTAACTGACAAAAGATCAATCTTAAAACAAATGAAAGTTACATTTTTAGATAAAAAAATTAATTTTAAACAAACAAAAAAAGGTTTTTCTAGTAAACGCTTTAATTTTCAACCAGACGTGATCTTTAATAAAAAAAAATAATGTAGTTTAACTTTTACACAAGTAGTTGAATTTTCAAATAAAAAAAGATTAATATTCAACAAAATCGTTGAACTGTCAACCAAAGAGATGAACTTTCAACTAAAAATATATATCTTAAAAAAAATTATTTCTTAACAAACTGATTCAACCAAACCTATTAAACAAAATAGTCGAATAATCAAGAAAAGAAGGATTATTTTTAACGAAATAATGGCATTTTCATTAAAAAAATGAAAATTCTACTAAAACAGATGAATTTTTAAATAACATAGGTAAATTACAACAACAAAAATAGTTAAATTTACTGTTAACAAAAATTTGATTTTTCGCAATCAAAATATGAATTTTTAAACAACAAATAATTTTCTACGGAAAAAAATTGTATTTTCAATGAAAAACGACGAATTTTTAACAAACAAAAAATATGACTTTTTAACCAAATATTTCAATTCTATACCAAATGGTTGAATTCTATCCAAAAAATATGACATTTTTTCTAAAACTGATGAATTTTTATTAATTTCTTTTTAAATTGAATTTTCATACAAAAAAGGTTCCAGATGAATTTTCAAGATCGACATATGAATTTTTTAACAGAAAATAAGTTCCTACGGAAAAAGTGAATTTTTAATCCAAAAAGATGAATTTTTTCAACTCTACCAAATAGTTGTATTTTAATTCAAAAAAGAATTGATTTCTACTGAAACAGAGGAATTTTTAAATAAAAAACGACAAATTTTGTTATTTAAAGTTGAATTTTCACTCAGAAAAGATTTCAGTTCATTTTTCAATATTAAAATACAAATTTTAGGAAAAACGTAAATTTTCAACGAAAGAGTTACATTTTTAACAAGACAGTAATATTTTTAACCAAAAATTATGTTTTTTTAACAAAGTAGTTTAATTTTCAACCAAAGTAGCATTTTTCTCCATGAAAGATGAAATTTATCTTGAAACAGATGAATTTTCAATTTAAAAATAACAACAAAGTTTCAAAAAAATAGTGGAATCTTCATCCAGAAAGTATGACTTTTCAACAAAATTATTGAATTTTCAAACGAACAGTTGCATTTTTTTTAAAATAAAGATGTAATTTCTTCTGAAACAGGTGAATTTAAAAATTGTAAAGAAAAAGTTTTAAAAAATATAACAAACAATTGCATTTTTATTTAACAAAGACAAAATTTCTTCTAAAAGAGAAGAATAAAAAAAAAACATTAAATAAAATAGTTAATTTTTCATCTAAAGAAAGTTCCAGTTCACGTTTCAACGCCAAAATAAGAACTGTAAACAGTAAGTTAAATTTCTGCTAAATAGTTGAATTTTTAATCCGAAAGTACGATTTTTTAACAAGATTTTTAAGTTTTCAACCAAACAGTTTTATTTTTGTCCAAGAAAAATGAAAATTGTACAAAAACAGGTGAATTTTTTAATCAAAAGACAGATTTTCAAAGAGTTGAATTTTCATTCAAAAAGATTTCAATTGAATTTTTAACACAAAAATACGAATTTTAAACAAAAAGTAAATTTTCTAGAAAATGGTCGAATTTTCAACAAAACAGTGGGATCTTTATCCAAGAAAGATGCAATATTTCAACTAAAAAAGATGAAGTTTATAATAAAAAAAAAAACAAATTTTCAGAAAAAAATCGCTTTCACCCAAAAAAGATTGCAGTTGATTTTTCAGCAACAAAATATGAATTTTAAACAAAAGATTAGTGTTCAACGATAAGAGTTGAATTTTTAACTCCAAAAGACAAATTAAAAAAAAAAGGAATTGAATTTGTAATAAAAAAGGATGTCTTTTCAAGAAAATTGTTAACTTTCAACCAAATAATAAAATTTATAACTTCTGCTACGTAATTTAAATACGGTCCCTTACCTTCAAAGACGAATCCAAACTTTTACTAGAAATGGATCTATTCAATCCAGGATACTGCATTTTCCTAACATCGTGTCCTCCCTTCTTAATCACAAATGAATTTCCCCTGTTGAACATTTCCTTTTTACACTCCTTAACATCAATACTTTCATTCTCTTTGTCTTCTCTATCACTATTGCTACTATCCTTATTTTCTACATCTTTATTCTCTAGATCCTTTTTCTCCTCGCCTTCATCTATCCCAATTTTATCAATTTGCAGATTACTCTTCGCATTTTGCAAATATGTTCCCAGCAATTCAGTATTATTTTCCCACTTTACGCCCAGGACTTTCTCGAGTTCAATTAATAATTTCTCAGCGTCGGGATTCTGCTCGGTTTTGATTAATTTCTCGAGTTCCAACAAGAGAGAAGTAGCCTTGATCTTTTTCTCGGGATCCTTGGGCTGGATGAACTCCATTTCTATTTCCTTCATCCTAATCTTGTTCTTCTCTTCTGAAGATTCGTCAGCCGGTGGACTTCCGTTCTCGACTTCCGCTGGTGAATTCGGAGGGGCTTCTGGTTTGAAGGGCGATGGAGGCAAATCAATCAGATTATCGACGATGACTTCGTCGTCCGAATCTGGCAGCTGATCAAAGTCAAATTCGGTGTGATTGGAGAGTAGGTCCAATCCATCTGCTGTTGAATTTAAAATTAAGATATAATAAGAGTACAATAAACTGCAAAGTGAAGCAACGTACAGGGCATTTACTCAAATCCTGGAAACAAAAGTTCCTTGACAATTTTAGGTTTTCTCCAGACATCTAAAAAAAATTTCAGGCATAGTTTTTCCCAGTACGGAGCCATTCAAGTATTTCGAATTTTTGTTAAACAATCGACTCGAAATACGTATACAATTTCGCTGGTTTATTATAAATAATTTTTTCAGTGGATAAGTAATTTCTTAATGGTAAAAGCTTGAGAGGATTTAATCACCATTGAATAATTAAAGAAATAATTAACTAATACTAAAAACATGATTAATCATTTCTTGAATTTGTTCCTAAAGTCTATGAAGTTTATGACAAAATAAATTAATGTTTTGCCAAATAGTTCAAAATTCAAATAAAAAAGATCAAATTCCAATTAAATAATTAAATTTTCAACTATAAAGACGAATTTTGAATTAAAATGATGATTTTTTAACCAAGAAGATTAATTTTCTAGCAAAAAAGACATATTAAAAAGAAACATTAATTTTCAACCAAATAGTTGAACTTTTAACTATAATGATGAATCTTTAACTGAAATAGTTTAATTTTAAACAAAAAATATGAATTTTTTCAACTCAAATGAGTAATTTTCTACAAAAAAGACGTTAAAACAAAGTTCATTGATTATTGAACAAATAGTTGAATTTTTAAATATAATTATGAATATTTAATTGGAATAGTTTGATTTTGAACCGAAAATGTGAATTTTCGACTGAAATGATTTTTCAACCAAGGAGATTAATTTTATACCAAAAAGACGAATTTAAAAAAAAAACATGAACTTTCCACCAAATAGTTGACATTTCAACTAAAAGCTATAAATTTCCAATTAAATAATTAAATTTTCAACTATAAAGATGAATTTTTATTTAAAACGATGATTTTTTAATCAAGAAGATTAATTATCTACCGAGAAAGACGAATTTTAAAACAAAATTCATGAACCTTTAACCACATAATTGAATTTTCAAATATAATTATGAATATTAAACTGAAATAGTTTAATTTTAAACCAGAATTGTGAATTTTCGACTTTAAAACAAATACATGAATTTTTAAACAAATAGTTGAAATTTTAACTAAAAAGGATAAATTTTCAATTAAATAGTAGTTGAATTTTCAACTCTATTATGAATCTTTAACTAGACCATTTTAATTTTAAACAAGAAATATGAATTTTCAACTACTATCGGTGAGAAAACTATTGGCATCTGCCTTTGAAGCTTAACAACTCAGGCAAAAAAATGCTGGTGCAAACAAAAAAACAGTCTTTTAAAAGTTGAAAGTGTTCTACGTTAATGAGCTTGAAGACGTTTATGTAAAAAAAATTCTGTGCTTAGCAGACTGAAAAATGTAAAAGTAGTAAGGATTGTTGGGTACATTTAAGAACAGTCAAGTTTAGAACATTATTTCTGATGCAAGGGGCGATGGAAAAAATTTGAAAAAATTCATGAGTATGAGGAAAACTTCAGTTCTAATACAGATATTAAAGCGATTCAAACTGTAAACTGTAATTGATAGGCTCTGTATTTATTTGCAATCACCCGGAAGGATGTGTTAGTCTTCTTTTTAGTGAAAATTGCGATAATTTTAGACACTTTTTTTTGTTGGAAAACAAGTGACAGAAAGCAGGGGGAGGGGGGCTTTTTTGTTTTACTGCCGACCGCTGGTACCATTCTTCGACCCCTAGTTCTGAATGCTTGGATGGCACCTGGCCATGGGTCAAAGAAAGGGACCATCGGTCGGCAGTAAAATAAACGGGGCCCCCTGCTTTCTGTCACTTGTTTTCCAACGAAAAAATGTCTAAAAATATCGCCATTTTCACAAAAAATAAGACTAACACATCCTTACGGGCGATTGAATATCTGTATTAGGACTGAAGATAATATAATTGCACATTTTTGTACTTTTAAGCAACAATTTTTATTATTTTTTTAAATTTCTCAACTGCAACTGGTTCACAACAGTTTTCCTCATACTCATGAATTTTTTCAAATTTTTTCCATCGCCCCTTGTATAAGAAATAATGCTCTAAACTTGACTGTTCTTAAATGTACCCAAAAATCCTTACTTTTTTTACAGTTTTCAGTTTACTAAGCATAAAATTTTTTTTACATAAACATCTTCAAGCTCATTAACGTAGAACACTTTCAGCTTTTAAATGACTGTTTTTTTGTTGCGCTAGAATTTTTTTGTTGACTGAGTTGTTAAGCTTCAAAGGCAGATGCCTATAGTTTTCTCGCCGATAGTAAATTCATAAATTTTTTACAAAGAAAGAGGAATTTAAAAACAAAATATATGATTTTTTAACCAAATAGTTGAATTTTCAACTTAAAAATATCAATTTTCGACTAAATATTTCTTTGTTATAATATAATTATGAATATCTAACTGTAACAGTTTACTTTTAAACCAAACATATGTGTTTTCGACCAAAATGATGATTATTCAACCAAGAAGATTAATTTTTCAACAAGAAAGACGAATTTTAAAACAAAATATATGTATTTTCAACTGAAAAAGATGAATTTTCAATTGAATAGTTAAATTTTGATCTATAAGGATGAATTTTAACTGCAATAGTTCAAGTTTAAACCAAAAATATATTGTTTTCTACCAAATAGTTGAATCTTCAACCAATAAAGATCAATTTTCAACTAACACTAAAATGGTTAAATTTTTTATTAAAAAATTAATTTAAAAAAAAAAGGAACAGCTGTTTAGGAAAATAGTTGAATAAACTAATTTAAAGCCACTGTTACAAATAGAAAAATATAGTTATTTAATTTTATATCATAATTTAAAAAAAAGTGAAGCACGCTCTCGAAAAAATTCCTGACCTAAAAAAAATGTTCCTTGACGTTTCTAGGTTTTTCGACGTACTTGAAGTGTTAAAATTGTAAACATTGTCTTGGAAAGTGAGTAATTGCGAAAAAAAACTTTAGAAAGATTTTTTTTAACTCTTAGAAGCCTTTTTTTAATTACGCGTCAATTGAGTCCTACTTGAAGTAATTTAGATTAATAGGAGCCGAGATACCATGTGAGACATACATACCTCTTTTTCGTTTTTCATTAATTTTATATTCTCAACTTCCACTTTCTGAATTCAAAAAATTCAAACTTTGTTACATTAAAGTCGGTCGGTCAAGCAAATAGAGCTTAATCGGCGCAGAATTATATAGGCTTTCTAACAGTTAAAAAAAACCTTTTTAACTTAATTTTTCGCAAGTTATTCACTTTCCAACACATTTCTGTTTTCAATTCAATTTTCATAAGTGGATGCACATTTTTGACTCGTAGTGCATGTAAAAATTTCCTAAAAAATTCAGGGTTTCTCGGTTAGCAAATACCATGAAAATAGTATGAAAATAATTTAACTTTACTTACAATCTATCTTGTTCTCTGCCATCTCTTCGAAAGTTCTTGCAAGTTTTCTCGCCTCGCTCATAATCGATTTATCTCCTCCACTAATCTATAACAAAGTATAAAAGCTCATTTACCAAATCGAACAAGGGGGCCAGCGATTCTACGAAACAAAATTCAAGGTCATTTCCAGCTTTTCAGGAGAAATCTTTTGGAATTATTTAAATCTCATATAAAATCTTTGTGAATCTGTTTGAAAACTTTATGAAATATTTGAAAAATCTTTATTTAATCCTTGTTTTATGAAATCTTTTTTACTCATTTAAAATTATTAAAATCTCTTGAAATCTCATAAATTTGATCGAAACCATTTGAAATCATTAAAATATTTTGAAATCTGGTGTAATACCCTTATTGAAATCTTAGAAATTCTTGAAATCTTTTGAAATCCTGATGCATTCTTTGAAATATTTGTGAAATCTTTATGAAATTTTTTGTAATCGTTTAAAATCAATGAAATATTATAAATGTTTTGAAATATTTGAAATCTGTTGCACTTTGCCCTTGTTGAAATCTTTTAAGTCCTTGTAATCTTTGAAATCTAAGAAAACTTTGTAAAATTTTTTGAAATGTTAGAAATATTTTTCTAATATTTCTTTAATTTTTGATCTTGAAATCTTTACTGTTCGTTTGAATCATTAAAATGTTTTGAAACCTTAAAACTGGTGTACTTCTTCAAATCTTTGAAATTCTTTAAATCTTTGGAATTCTTGAAATCCATATGAATTCTTTGAAATATTTGTGAAATCTTTTAAAATCTATTGAAAATACTCGAGTATTTGAAATCTTTGTCAAATCGTTTAAAACCTTCGAAACGATTTGAAATGCTTGAAATCTGGTATACTTTTGTGAATATTAATATTAGTACCTTATTGAAATCTTTGAAATTCTTGTATTCTTTCGAAATTCTTATGAATCTTTGTAATGTTTTGAAATTTTTTTAATTTGGTGTAAATTTCTTTGTATATATCCCTTGTTGAAATCTTTGTGAAATATATTGTATTTGTTTAAAATCATTCAAATGTTTTAAATCTCCCAACAAAAATTTCTAATCATTTAAAATCTTTGAAATTTGGTGTACTTTACTGGAATCTTAGTTGAAATCTTTTTAAATCCTTAAGAATTCTTTAAAATATTTGTGAAATATTTTTACAATATGTTATATTCGTTTAAAATCATTGAAATATTAAGACTTTTTCTAAAATCTTTTGAATTCTTAAAAAAAAAAGATTTATTCGTTTAAAATCTTTGAAATGTTGTGAAATCAGGTGTACATTTTTGTGTAAATGTCCCTTATTGAAATCTTTAATATTCTTCAAATCTTTTGAAATACTTAGTTATTCTTTGAAACTTTTGTGAAGTCTCTTGCATTTATTTAAATTATTTAAAATCATTGAAATATTTAAAATCTTTGTGAAATCTTGCAAAAAATGTCAAATCATTTCAAATTTTTGAAATGTTTTGAAGTCTTTAAAATCTTTGAAATTCTCGTATTCTTTAGAAATATTCATAAATTTTTTATGAAATCTTTAAAAATTGTGTGAACTCTTCATATATCATAAAAAATTGTAATTGTTTAAAATCTTTAAAATATTTTGAAATCTTAAAAATATAGTACACTATACCATTTTTAAAATACTTAAAATCCTTGAAACTTTTGGAATTTTAAAATCTTTGTGAAATGGTCGAAATCTTTAGGAAATTTGTGTAGAAACTTTTAAATCTAGTGTACACGCTTTTTTAAAATGTTGGAAATACTTGAAATCTTTGAATTATTTTTAATATTTGTTAGATATTCTAAGCTGTTTTGAAACCTTTTGAAACTGTTTTAAATCTTTGAAATCTTGTGTACTGTACCCTTTTTCAATCTTTGAAATCCTTTTACTCTTTAAATTTATTTAGTGTTTGTGAAGTCTTCATTGAAATATTGTGTGTATTTTGAAATATTTCAAAATCTTTAAAAATATTTTGTAACCTTTTATAATCTGGTGTACACTAAAAACCGAGTGGTCTACCCTCGAAAAAATCGTTGTATGACCATAACTTATTCTAATTTTGAAATTAGCGGAGAAGAAATTAAAAACTGTTAGAATTATTCAAAGTATTAAAGTCTGTTCTTTGCAATCTATAACATAATTAGTACAGTCTACAAAAAGTGGCTTGAAATATATTTATTCCGTAATAAACAAAAGATAAATTATGTCTTGATAAATAAAAAACTTTTCAGTAACAAGATTTTAAGAGCAAAAAAAAATCAAATTCAAAGTCCCTCGTGAAAAATACAAGATTTAGAAGTTTTCAAGGGCGCTGGATACCCTGTAGAAAAAACGTTTCAAAAAGGATATTAGTTTAACTAAGTGCCTTAAATTAGACATTTTTTCCATTTTCTTACAGTGAACACAGAATCCGAAGAGCTGCCCGAAAATGTCTCTGTTCCTGAAGATGCAGACCCACCGGAAGGAACAAAAACCTCGACATCTATCAGCTTTTCATCCTTCTTGTCTTCTTGCTTTTCTTTTTCTCCCTCGGACTCAACTTTGCTTTTTTCTTCACTATTTCCACTTTCACTTATACATTTTAATTCCCTAAACTTTTCTGACAATTCCGTAATGTCTCCCTTTGTATTGCTCGAGTCGTTTGGAGAACTGTCCGACAATTTCACCTTGAGAGCATTGAATCTTTCCCTCAGATCAGAAAGGTCGCTCCTGGCACTTTCGGAGGCATTCAACGAGCCATTAGTGCTTGCTGAACTGCTTCGAATACTCCCCCGAGAATTCGCAGGAGACAGTGTGATTGCTGGAAAATGTTGACAGTTGGGAAAAGTACAGTTGCAAAAAAAGCCTTGATTCATGGCTCCGTTAAAAATGGAATTGTTGCAAGAATTTGAGCCAAGACTTGTTATTGCGGAGACGTTAGATAGATCGGAAAACACTGATGAATAGTCTTTAGAGTTTAGGAACTTAAATTCGGAATTATATAAATTGCCTCCAATGTATTGTTCATCGCAGAAACCTTGATTCATTGGATCCTCGAAATACATAGAAGACAAGCTGGGCAAAGTGTTTTGCTCACTTCTGGAAAGACTTCTCTTCCTGTCTATTATGGAATGTGATCTTTTTCTAAAGTCGAATCTCTTCGGGGAAAGCCCATCGGTTTGTGAGAGACAGCGTCTACCATTTATTAATTTACATTTTTGATTGGGATTCAACATGAGTTCTGCATCCATAATTCCTTTTTGGATACACATTGAAACTCTCTTAGCGACGAGAGATCTGATTGCGGTTTCTTCAGCGTTTGCGCTGGACACTTTGCCAGTGAGGGAATCGTTCATAGCAGAATAATTTAAAATAGAAGTGTTTATTGGACTAGCTGCGTGAACTGCAATTTCAGGCACAGCCCCGTCTTTGGAATTTTCGTTTAACAAATCGGTATTGTTCAGATCCCCAATGATACTGTTTTCTTCGAGGCAGAAACGAGAAGAGTTTAAATCGATGTCAAGCACTGATTCGTCCAGGGTTTTATTCATTTTTAGGACTTCCGCGTACCTTGTGTGCTTTGGGATAAAATCGTCCTGGAAGTCGACCGAGTGTCGTTTTGTTTTTTTGCTACTGGAAACGTTTTCCAGAACCATTTCGAATGGGTCTTCCCTTTTTCGAACATACTCTGCAGTTTCTTTAAAGACCTGGTCGAAGGGATTGTTGTCCAAACTAGGACGCTTCTCGCCTGAAAACAATTTGAAACTAACAAATATTAGACATTTATATTTTATTTATTATTGTTTCAAAAATTCAGAAACTACGAAAAATAAGACTTTTATTCATCATCTGGGTGTCTAATCCTGGAAAAAAATTCCCTGACATGGATTTAATCACACTAAAATAATTAAATCCAACTAAAACCTTATTCTGATAATTATTCATTTATTGAATTTGGTCCTAAAGTCCATGAATTTGAATAGTACAAACAAATTTTGATTGTATGTTTAAATATTTAAACTTCCGTACATATTTATTATATAAATATTTTAAATAAAAGATATTTTCCGGGCTTGTAGATACCTTGCAAAAAGAAGGTAAATGAGAAGATTTTTTACGAAAATAGGGATATATCTTCTTTTAAATGAAATTAATGTAGTTACTATATTGAACTCAATTTAAAACGCTAAAAATTTCGTACTTTTCAAGTAAAATGATTACATTTTCAACCAAAGAGATACATTTCCAATTATAATGATGGAATATTCAACCGAATTAGTTAAATTTTCAACTGACAAGATGAATCTTCAATTAAAATTATGCATTTTTAATAAAAAAATGAATGGATTAGCAAGAGTTTAACCATGGACTAAATAGTTCAATTTTGATCCCAAAAGAAGAATTTTCTACTAAAATGATGAATTTTTAACTGGAATAGTAAAATTTTCAACAAAAAATATGAATTTTCAATAAAGACGATTAATTTTTTGCCAAAAAGACGAATTTTCAACAAAATACATAAGTTTTTAATGAAATAATTGAATTTGTAACTAAAAAGCATTATTTTCTAACAAAAAATGGAATGCTTGAATGTTCAGCTTAAAAAATTAACTTTAACAACACAATTTTTTTCAACAAAATATTTCAATTTTTAATCAAAGTGGAGAATTCTCAATTATAATAATAAATCTTCAACCAAGAAAAAAATCTTTTGATAAGAAATGTTATATTTTTAAATAATTTTCAATGATTTTTCAATTTTTTTGCGGTTAAATAATTTTTATTTTTTTAAATTGGATATACTTAGGTTGTTGGAAATCCATTCACAGTGGTATAAAAAAGTCCGAGAAAAAATAAAATACACAAATTTTTATATGTTTAAAATTGTTCTTATAAATATTTTTTTTCAAGATTTGTCATTTGTTTCTTAATATACTTGATACTTTCAATGTAAATTTAAAAATATACTCTTCAGTAGAGCGAAGTAAAAATTCAAAAATTAATTGAATTGTTTGAGCTGAGAGATAACCATTTGTGGTCGAAATCCAAAACAAGGAAAGAAAAAATGTTTGGAATCGTTTAATATCTTCTGTTCCCTTTTTTAAATTTACAATAAAATTTTTTTTTTAGTTCGAAACAAAAATTTGCCTTATTCAGATTTTTTTTAATGTACAAAAACATGTTTTTGGATTGATTCGAACCTGAAATTTCTTTAGCTTAAACCAAAGAAACATATTATTATTTTTTATTAATGAGAAACATTTTTTTTCGTGGTGTTTATAACTTTCCAAAATCAGAAAAACAAAAATGAAATCGCAAAAATCCTAAATTACGACAAGTTTTTTCTCCCGAAAAATTAATTTCAGGTTTGATTTGCTTATCTTTTTTTCAATGTGTGCGAATGACTGAATAAAAAAACATGTTTTACACATTTTCATAACAATTGTTATTAAGCAACAAATTTATTTTTAAATTTCGTAATTTTCTATTATTGTTCACCAGTAAAAGCTGTAAATATAACAAATTCATTATAATTTTTTAACTATGAAAATAATTTCAGTTTTTTGCATGCTTCAAATATTGTATTTTAAAATATCGTATATTTAAAGAGAAAAGGAAAAAAGGGATCGTTTTTTTGAGAATAGGGAAAAAGGGGAACTTCCAGAAAAACGGGGCAGACTGTGAAACTGCTGGGTTTAAAGTTGAACTATTTTGTTAAAAATTCATACATTTTTAAAGATACATATCTGGCTTAAAATTTACCTGTTTTAAAGAAATTTCTGCTTTTTTTGAGCTAAACATTAATTTTTTACATCTGAAAATGACACTACTCCATTTCTAGTTAGAAATTATCCTTTATAAGTTTAAAATTCGACTATTTGATAGAATTTAGTCATGTATTTGGATAAAAATGCTTTTTTTTTTAAATGTATCTTGTTTGTTGAAAGAATTTATACCTCTCTTATAACCCTATTTACGTGAAAAATCATCCTCTTTCCTCTGGATAGAATTTCGGACTACGTTACTTTTTATGGAGGATGGGGGGGGGGGCTGCTGTTGTCAACGAGAGGTACAGGGAGCAAAAACTAACCTAAAATTGGCAATGTGTAGTTTATGCCTTTATGGATAACCCCTAAGTTATGAAAACGAACAATATTTTAATCCATAAAAAGATTATTAAAATGTTGCTTCCATTTCTTTAAAAAACTACAAACGAAAAAACATTCCGCCGTATAAAATTCTTTTCCTATACCTGACATCAAGTTCGGTAAGCCATTTGTGACTGAAGTTGGTTCTTCACTTCCTGAACCTGCAGGAGGCGGAATTAATGGAGAAGCGAGTTCTGTCCTCAAACCATTTTTCGTATCGGGACTCTTCCACTCTATTAAATCACTCATGTTTATTTACACTGGACTCCGGCTTCTCTGAAGTCCTTTTCGATGAATCAAAAAATCATTAAATACTGCTTTTGGAGCCACGAGAAAAGGATTCAAGTTCGAGAAACATTTCACTCAGGCAGAATCATATTGTACACATATCCTATTCCTCACAAAACGTCAGGAGAAATTAATTATTCGACAAGAAATAACGACATACGCACAAACTCATCAAGACGGTTAGAAAAATGCGGTAAGGTTTTTAAATTGCGATCGCACCACCACACGGACGATGACGAATCAACCTGGAATCAACTAGCAGACGACAACGCTTATTGTTTTAGTCAGAGTTCCGCGAAAATTTAAATTTATTAAATGAAAAACAGCTTTTTTTATACAAATAAATAATAAAAATGTTTAGTTTATTCGTGAAAGAAAGTAGAAATGCCAGTCATTCATTTTAAAATAAACTTATTTCAAATAAGGCCAGTTTTTCTTGCATCTGAACTTCAAAAATATTATTGTCTACTGAAAGAGTAACGTTTCAAAGTACAAGTTTTCTTTTTTTTCTGGCGAAAAATAAAACATACCATATTTTCAAGTCAAAAGTCGAATTGTTTTCCTTAAAAATGATCTTTTTGGCTTAAAAGTTAACATTTTTATTAAAATTCGTATGTTTTGGTTGAGTTCAACTGCTTTTTTTTTAATAAAAAATTTTTAACATTTTTGGTTTAAAATTCGAATTTTTATACAAAAAGTTTTAAATTTTTAATCAACAAAGTAGTTAATCAACTACTTGATTGAAAGTTGAAATACTGCGTTAAAACTTGTGTGAAGGTTTGAAGATTCTTCTCTTTGTTTGAAAATTTAACCACTTTATTGAAAATTTGTCTTTTTTTAATTAAAAATTAATTTTTTGTTAGTTTGTTAAAAACTGGTCTTTATTTCTTAAAAAATTAAATTATGTGTTGAAATTTCGTTCTGTTGAGTTGAATAAGAATTAAAAGTAACGAAAGTACAACTACTTGATTGAAAAATGAAATACTTTATTAAAAATTAATTTTGAGTTTCGTTAAAAATTAATTTTTTTGGTTAAAAATTCATCTTCTTGTTGAAAAGGCATTTCTTTCATTAAAAATATATATTTTTTTTAAAGTTCGTTTTCCTGTTGCTTAAAATTTATATTTTCGTATTAAAAATTATGGTTCTCGTTTCAAACTTTATCTATTTTGATTAAACATTGTAAAATAAAATGAATAAACAAAAAATATTTTGTTAAAAAGTCGTTTTTTGACAAAAAATAATGTTTTTTCTTTGAAACATCATCTTTTTGGTTGAAATTAAAATTATTTTGTTAAAATTTCTTCTTTTGTTTGTTCTAAATGAGTTTTTAACTGAAAACTAAACTATTCAAATTTTTTGGTTAAAAATGTATCTATTTCAGTTGAAAAATCTTTGTTTTCGTTAAAAAACTAACTATTTAGTGAAATTTTTTTTATAAATAATTTTTGTCAGTTAAAAATGTGCCTTTTTCGGTAGAAAACTATTTATTTGAAAAAACATCTTTTTGTTGGTAAATTCATTTTTTTGGTTCAAAATTTAAACATATTGCTGAAACCTTGCTTTTTATTGAAACTTCGTTTTTTTTTGTTGATAAAAATGATTTTTTTACTGAAAATTGAGTCATTCTATTCACTTAAGTTCTATTTGAAGATTAATTTTTTTAATTGAAAATTCATTTGTTTCATTGAAAATTTTAATAATTTGTTGAAACATTATACTTTTGGATGAAAAAGCTGAAAACTTAATTGTTCCAGTTTTGGTCAAAAATTGACTATGGGATTCAAAATTCATGCATTTTGTTGAAAAATCGTGCTTTGTGGTACAATATTTTTCTTTGGTAAATTCATTTATTTGTTTTATAACTGAACGATTTTCTTGGAAATTTTTTTTTTTATTCTGATGATGTAACTATTCGATTTTTTGTTAAAAAATTTTTTTTTCTAAAATGAAAATTGAATAATTTTTGTTGAAAAATCTTTTTTTTTTTAATAAATATTTGTCTTATTTAGTTGAAACTTCACCCATTTGTTTGAAAACGTATTTATTTTGTTGGAAATTTATCCTTCTAGTAGAAAATTGATCTTCTTGTTTGAAAATACATCTTTTTGGTAAAAAATTTAATTATTTCATTTTTGGTTCAAAATTCATCTTTATTAGTTGAAAAATCAACTTTTGTTGTGAAAAAATAGACGGTTATGAAAACACGTACTTTGAAACGTGCTTTCAGTAAACAGTAATTTGATATATTTGTGAAATTAAGAACTACACAAGAAAAACTAAGCAGTGATTGAAATATTAAATTTTTTCTTCTCAAATGGTTAGGCTTGCGCTTTCACTTTCTTTTATAAATAAACTATCAATTTTTATTATAAATTTCTACATAAAAAGCTATTTTTCATTTAATAAATTTGAGTTTTCGCGGAACTTTGACTAGATGAGTTAGCGCTATCTAGCGGGTGGCAATCTCAGTTCCGATTTTTCAAAATTGTTCATGCAAAAACATGATTGTTTGCCAATATTTTTTGTCCTGATATTTTTCTACTTCAGGAATAAAATTAAAAACGTAAAATTCTATTAACTAATTAAACATAAGCAATCAATTTAATAAATAATCTTTCAAATTGGCGCCCCCTCGGTAAAAGAAGATTCCTGGTATTTCCGGTCTCCAAAATGACGGCCAACAAGTAGTTTTTTTTGTCTCGCTGATCCTTCCAAAGTGTATTTATAGAAATATTACATATAAATGTATTGACAGGCACGAATGTTTAGTTTAATGCGCTATTTGAAGAAAATTTTAGCTCCAAAATGAGCAACTGTTGCTGGAAATTCAACGAGAATATTAAAGGTATTTTTGTTTAGAGGTTATGTCCAAAGTGTCAAATTATAATTTCTCATATCTTTGTTTCTTTTCGACTTGTTGATACTGGATAATTATGGAAACAAATTTTAAAGAAGGAGTCGTTGCTAAATTTAAATTATCCATACGACGGAATTTTCTCGAGATTTTTGCCTTGAAATAACGAGGGCGACTTTGCAAAAGAGCTTTCGCAAGCATCGCGCTTTGCGAATCGCTTAATTTCATCATCAATTTTTCGTGCAAATACTTTCAAATGATTCGCGCTTAAATTAATTGCGAAATTGCATGTCATTTTTATCTCTTTTTAATCCAGGAGCTATTGCGCATTTTCTAACCTCAATATTTTTATTCACTTTTTTCCAGTATTTTTTGAGTTTCTTAGCTGAATTTTAATTATTGTCAAAATTTATTTCTGTGAAGTACAAAATTAAAAATTTTAAATGAAAAATTTCTATTGAATATCAGCACTATTTTTTAAATATTTGAGATTTACAAATTTAATTTTTATTGAATTGAAACATATAAAAATCAGAAATAGAATTCAAAATATTTTAGAGTTGAGGATTTTAAAAGTGTCAGTTTATGATAAAACTCGAAAATAAGTATTCCAACTATTCATAGAGCGGGCTAAACGTGTTCAGTCCAAAACCGTTAATAAAATAAATGTTTTTCATAAGTATAAAAATGTTTTTTATTTACAAAGGCATCATGTCATATATTATTTTTTAAATCATAGCAAAAATATTTGTTCAGAGATATTATTTTTGGCACGATAATTACCTTAAATGCGAACTGAGTGTAATAGAACTCAACAAGAAAGTCCAACTATTTTAGTTCAAAAGTTAATTCTTCTTGGTAGAAAAATGATCTCTTTTGGTTAAAAGTTCTACTATTCGGTTGAATAAATAATTTCGTTGAAAATCAACTATTTCGTTAAAAAATCATCTTTTTTTATTGAAAATTCAACTGTTTTTTTTTTAGAATTGAACTATTTGATTGGTAACTATTTGGTAGAAAACTGAACTATTTGATTCAAAATTAACTTTTTTATCAAATCGTATATTTGTGGGTCAAAATAGAATTGTTTGGTAGAAAATTTATTTTTTACAGTTGAACATTTAACTATCTTATTAAAGATTTTTTTTTGAAAATCCAACTATTTGGTTGAGAAATAGCCTTTTTATTGAAAATGTATATTTTCGGGTAGAAAATTAAAATTTTTCATAGAAAGCGTTTTTTCACTTGAAAATTCAACAACTTGGTTGAAAATTATTTTATTATAAATATATTTTTGGGTTGAAAATTCCTTTGTTTTTTTTTTAATTCTTATTTTTTTATTAAATATTTAATTTTGTTGTTGGAAAGTCGTTGATTTTTGGTTGAAAATTCACCTCTTTTGATTAAAAATTTAATTATGTTGATGAAGATTTAATTGTTTTGTTGAAAATTCAACTGTTTTGTAGAAAACTTGTATTTGTGACTTGAAAGTTCAATAATTTGTTATAAAATTCAATAATTTGTTGAAAATTAACTTCTCACTTGAAAATTAAACTATTTGTTCGACGGTTCAACTATTTTATTGAAGATTCAACTATTTTATTGAAAATTCAACTATTTTATTGAAAATAAACTTTGTTATTGAAAATTCATAATTTTTGGTTGAAACTTCAACTGTTTTTTAGAAAGTTGCACGTTTTGTCTGGAAAATTTAACAATTTGTTATACAATTTAACAATTTCGTTGGTGATTCAATTTTCTTGTCGAAAATTCGTTTTTTTTTGGGTTCGATATTTTGGTTGAAAATGTGACTTTTTTTTAAGTTTCGTCTTTTTTGGTTGCAAATTCAACTATTTAATTAAAAATAACTTTTTTGTTGAAAATTAATATTCTTTAGTTGAAAATTTAAGCTTTGTAGAAAATTGATATTTTTTGGTATAAAAGTCAACTTTTTTTGTTGAACTTTTTTTTGTAAAAGAACTTATTTGATGAAAATTCATATTTTTGGATAAAAAATTTAATTTCGTTGTTGAAAATTCATTTTTTTCGTAGAAAATTCCTTACTTTTTAGAAAATTCATCTTTTTTGGTGACTGATTGAACTATTTTATTGAAAATTTGCCTTTTTTGGTTAAATGTAATTGTTTTTTATTTAAAATCCAAATCATTTTCGGTTTAAATATTATTATATTTTTCATTGAAAATTAAAGCTTTTGCTTTAAATTTCGACTGTTTGGTTAAAAGTTCATCTATTTGGATGGAAAAGCAAAAATATTTTGACGCAAAGCTTAAGAATTTAAAGCAGTTCAAATTGAATTCGATATGGTACCTACATTAATTTTATTTCAAAATATATATTTCTTATATTCTTCCCCTATTTCCGTCTAATATCTTTATTTCCCCCATTTCGAGAGTATTTTATGCAGCAAAGTCTGCATACTATACAATGAGAGGATATTTTAAAACTAGTAATATTTTTTATATGTCAAAATATTTTTGTCTGTCCTAAATATATTAAATTTTTATCTTTTATCGTAGGGGGCTGTTCAAGTATTACGTAAGGTATTGGTGGGGAGGGGGAGTCTTCGTAATTTCTTATTGTTTCGTACATGGGGGAGGAGTCTTTTTTCTTTAATCTAAGAAAATATGCCCTGAACGAAATAAAAATGGGGGGGGGGGGGTATGAAGCAAGTCTTACGTAATATTAAGTGAGGGGTTATAAAAATGCGTAATTTTGCTTGCATGTAGGGGGAGGGCAAAGTCATCTCAAAATTGCTTACGTAATACTTGATCTCTACCTTAATCTCTCAGTTTTATATTTTCATAGTTCACACTCGCTGGGGTTAGTTTCAACTAAAAGTAAATATTTAATATTTGGCACTCATCCATAATTAAGAGCTAGGGTTTGATATTTGGTATAAAACCTTTCTTTTAGCCGTGTACATAAACAAGGAAGATGAATCCGAGGAGCAAAAGACGGAGAACATATCCAGCAACTGGGCCCAGTTACCGGATATTTTACTCGAGGAAATATTTTCCCATTTAACAGTTCGAGAAAGATACGATGCGTCATTGGTCTGTCGATCCTGGTACCGAGCTTTCAAATTGCAAAAAGTCTGGTCCACATTTACTTTCGAAGACACAACGCTTACGAGAGGAAAATTTAATTATTATAGTGGTTGGCAGTATGTTCTAGATCACATCAGAGTATCAAACTGTCTTAATAAGGTCGGGAAAAATTTTCGACACCTTATATTCGAGCCTATGTTGAATTTCTACAATTTGTACGAATTCATGAACATGTTATCTTGGTATACTGAACAACAAGGATCTGACAATACTTCGGTTGCTGGAGTGGGAACTCATATTCGTCGATTAAAATTTACATTTATTTGTAACATGGCCAACAGGGACAATCCTGATAGAACAAGGCTTTTTGGAACCGGTGGAAAATTACTAGAGGGTTTAAAGAGGCTCATGTGCAATTTAGTGAACTTGAAGTGTCTTGAACTTATTGATTTGATGTTGGAGAATAAGGAAGCACTTTATTTGATGGATGATATCTGTGTCAATCGTACACAGACTTTATCCAAACTCGTGTTGATTAACACTACGAAAGAGCCGTGTCCTCTCTTACATGTTGGCGTATTTCTCAATTTGAATGTAAGTCTCATTCTCAAAGGAATAACAGGATGTCCGCGTGTAGGGCAATTTTCGTAAGGGAAAATTTCTCTTAAAAATTATCAGAAATACCAGTCATTATTGAATTCAGGTCTGTACCTTTTTCGGAATTAACTTGAATTTTTTTGAAATATGTCAAGATATTTTTTAAAATGCCAAGACATTTTTAATAGGTTTCATTAATTTGAACGAATTCCAAAGGATTTTGAAGATTTTATGGTACTTTTTAACGGGATGCCTAGTGACCTTGAATTTTTTTTTTAAACCTTGAAAACCTGGAATTTTCCTTGATTTTTTCACGGAACCTTTAAATTAAAAATTTTTTTTTTCTTTTAAAACAGTAATTTTATCGGAATGCGAAGAGTAACTTTAATCTCTTACCCTATTATGAAAGAAACATCTCGTTTAGAAAAAATCTTGCTGCTGAAAATGTTCTTATTCGTCAAGATATAATTTATCTTATGTTTATTACAGAATAAATAAAGATATTTCAAGGCACTTTTTGTTGAGGTGTTACTCTTCGAAATATAAAAATTATTAGTTTAAAATTTCGATTTTAATTCAGTTTCAGAATTAGAAAAAGCCGTGGGCATACGGCGGATTTTCGAGGGGTTGAACACTCGTTTTTTGAGTGTACAACAGATTTAAAAAGGTTACAAAATATTTCTAAAGATTTCAAACATTTCAAAATATTTCAAATATCTTTAACATTTCATAAAGATGTCATGGATTTTAACGATTTAAAAAAGGCGCGCACCTCAGATTTCAATAGAGATTATCCAAAAAAAGATTCAAGAAAGATTTTATAAACTTTCAAAATATTTTACAAAGTTTTCAAGAATTTTGAACATTCAAAAAAGGCGTGTACACTAGATTAAAAAGTTTTAAAAAAATTCCCCAAAGATTTCGAACATTTCATAAAGATTTGGAACATTTCACAAAGATTTAGAACATTTCACAACGATTTTAAAACTTAAAAGAGTTTAAAGATTTTAAAAAGGGTATATTAAATCACATTCCTAAGATTTAAAAATATTTCAAAGATTTTTAACAATTTCAAAATTTTTTAGGAGATATCAAAAGTTTTCACTAAGATTTCTAATATTAATTTAAATAATTCCAACGAATTCACAAATATTTCAAAGGTTTCGAACATTTCGCTAAGATTTCGAACATTACACAAAGATTTTAAAACGTTCAAAAGATTTGAAAGATTTCAAAAAAATACGAGAATATCAAAGATTTGAACAAGGTATACCAGATTTCAAGAATTTCAAAGCATTTCAAAGATTTTAAACGATTTAAAAATGTTTGACAAGATTTTAAACGATTACAAAAGATTTCCGAAAGATTTCTAAAGATTTAAAAGATCTTTTAATATTTCAAACTAACAGAAAAGATTTCACGAACAAAGATTAAAGAAACATTTCAAAAAATTTTCAAAGATTTAAAAAAATTGCACAAAGTTTTCGTAGATTTCTAAGCTTTCAAGGACTTAAAAGATTTCAACAAGGGTACAGTACAACAGATTCCAAAGATTCAAAAACATTTCAAATATTTTAAACGATATTAAATTTTTTTATAAGATTTCAAAAGTTTTAATAAAGATTTCAAATATTCCAGTGATTTCAAACGAATACTAAAGACTTAGAAAAGATTTAAGGATTTCAAAAGATTTCAAGAATTTCAAAACATTTCAAAGATTTTAAGCGATTTCAAAAGGTTTCAACACATTTGGGAAGACTTCAAATAACGTCAATGATTTTTAAAAAACATCAAAGATTTCGCAAACAAAGATTAAAGAAAGAGTTCACAAAGATTTAAAAGATTTCAAGAATTTTAAAGATTTTACAAAATATTTGGAAAATGCCAAAAGATTTCTCAGAGATTTCACCCAAATTTCAAGCTTTCACTAAGGTTTGTAAGACTTCACAAAGATTTCAATGATTTTAAAAACGTTACAAAGGTTTAGAAATATTTCTGAAGATTTCACAAAGACGACTCATGTTCGCAAAAAATTAAGAATTTGTTTATTTACGATTCGGCTTTCTTTAGACATTTTTGGCCAACAAAGAATGAAATGGCTCATTTGTTACATGTATGACAAACGTTTATTTTATTATTTGACGTAAAAAAGGATACCTGGAAAATGTTGATTTCTTGACCTGTAAAACCTGGAAAAGACCTTGAATATTGTTCCTAAGACTAGACAACCCGTTAAAAATTCCAAAGTACTTTAAAAAATATTTTAAAAGATTCGAAGAAATTTTAAATAGATTTCAATAATTTGAAGAGATAACAATGGATTTGAAATATTTCTTTTTCTTTTGAAATACACATTTCATAGCATTTCTACATTTCAAGACATTTTTAATAAGTTCTAAAATTTTTAAAAGGATTGTGAAGATGTTAGGGTATTTTTAATCATTTTAAGGAATTCTTAATAGTTCTCACCAATTTTAAGGAATTCCTTAATATTTAAAAGATTTTCATTCTTTGGAAATATTTCAGGATATTTTTGAAGGTTTTACAAATTATAAAATAGGTTTCAGTAATTTAAAGGAATTTCAAAGGGGTTAAAGGTTTTGTAGGGTAATTTTAAAAATTCCCAAGAATTTTCCAGTGCTTATAAAGTTTGAAGTAATTTCAAAATATTTTATATATTTTAGGGTATTTTAAAATATTCTAAGGAATTTGTAATAGATTTCAATAATTGGGAGATTCCAAGACATTTTTAATAGTTTTAAATAATTTGAAGGAATTTCAAAATATTTTAGAGTATTTTCAAAAATTGCAAGGAATTTTCAAGGGCCATAGAAAGTTTTAAGGGCTTTAAAAAATTACAAAGGGTTTTCAATATTTTAGAGTATTTTAAAAGATTCCAAGGAATTTTTTAATCGATTTCAATAATTTGAAGAGATTTAAAAGAATTTTGAAGATTTAATAGTACATAAAAAAATTCCGAGCACTTTTAAAAGTTTGAAGAGAGTTT
>NC_046663.1:60236291-60311780 GCF_010883055.1 Belonocnema kinseyi | reverse complement strand
GATTGTGAAGATGTTAGGGTATTTTTAATCATTTTAAGGAATTCTTAATAGTTCTCACAAATTTTAAGGGATTCCTTAATATTTAAAAGATTTTCATTCTTTTGAAATATTTCAGGATATTTTTGAAGGTTTTACAAATTGTATAATAGGTTTCAGTAATTTGAAAGATTTCAAAGGTTTTAAAGATTGTAGGGTAATTAAGAAAAATTCCAAGTAATTTTTCAGTGCTTTAAAAAGTTTGAAGAAATTTCAATTTTTTTTAATATTTCAGACCATTTTAAAATATTCTAAGAAATTTGTAATAGATTTGAATAATTTGGAGATTCCAAGACATTTTTAATAGTTTTCAATAATTTGAAGGTATTCCAAAAGATTTTAAAGAGCGAAAAAAAAAAAGTTTTAAGGGATTTTAAAGAATTTTAGAACATTTTAAGTATTTTAAAAGATTCCAAGGAATTTGTCATCGATTCCAACAATTTGAAGACTCCAAGATATATATTTAATATTTTTTTAATAATTTGAAGGGATTCGAAAAGAGAATGTTTTTAAGAATATTTTTAAAAATTGCAAGGAATTTTCAAGGGATTATAACGTTTTTAAGGTTTTAAAAAAGTTACAAAGCATTTTAAATATTTTACATTATTTTAAAAGATTCCAAGGAATTTTCAATAGATTTCAATCATTTGAAGAGACCGCAAGACTTTTTTTTTATAGATTTCGAAGGAAATCCAAAGAATTTGAAAGATTTGAATTATTTCAGGGAATTTTTTATAGGTTTCAATAATTTAAGGCGATTTTCAAGATTTTTTGGTACTTTTAAACATTCTAAGGAAGTCGAAAAAGTTTGAAGGGATTTGAAATATTCTAGAGTATTTTAAACGATTCCAAGGAATCTGTAATCGATTTCAAAGAATTTAAAATATTTTAGGGTATTTTTATAAATTCCAAGGAATTTTTAACACATTTCGAAGGAATTCCAAAGGGTTTGAAAGATTTGAATTCTTTTGAAATATTTCATGGCATTTTTATATCCCAAGACATTTTTAATATGTTATAATAATTTGATTGGATTTCAAAGAATTTTGAAGATTGTATGGTACTTTTAAAAATACCAAGGGACTTCTAAAAGTTTGAAGGGACTTCAAATGATTTAAATATTTTAGGGTATTTTAAAGGTCCCAAGGAATTTTTTTATAGATTTAATAATTTTAAGGGATTCCAAATGATTTAAAATATTTATATTCTTTTGAAATATTTCAGGGTATTTTCGAATATTCAAAAAAATGTAATATGTTTCAATAATTTGAAGGGATTGCAAAGGGTTTTTGATGGTTTTAAGGTATTTGTAAAAATTCCATTGGGGTTTAAAGTGTTTTAAATAGTTGGAAGGGATTTCAAAAGTTTTAAAAGGATTAAAATTTTTTTATGGTATTTAAAATAATTATAAGTAATTTTTAATAGATTATAATAATTTAAAGTAATTTAATTTAAAGTGTTCTAAAGATTTTAGGGTATTTCAAAACCAAGGATTTCACATATTCTCACGTGATTTTATATTATTTGAATGGATATCAAAGAATTTGTTAACGAGAAATCACTCTGAATTCTTGTAAATTTTGTAAATTAAGATTTTTTAATTGGTTTCAGTTCACATGATTTTTTTTAATTAGCCTTGAATTTTTATGAATTTTATAAAACTTTAAAAAATAAAATAAAAATAAATAATAATAATAAAAATAAAATAAAATTTTTATAAATTCACTCCATTTTTGTTGAAATCAGTGGAATTTTTATCATGAATTCGATAACATTCACGTGGAATTCTGATTTATTTCACAGAAATGTTTTAAATTCAGGGAAAATAAGAAATTGCTAGGGTAAAAATCAGAGAATTTAAAAAACGGAAGTTTTAAGGCCATCCTGAATAATTATCTTGAGGAAGTAATAATAATATACAGATTAAAATATTTGAATAATTATTGAAGATGTTCTAGTTTATTTCTAAACTGTTTTAGACTCTAGTCATCAGTCCTCAGAACTTAGATGAGGATGTTATAGAACTGCTTGGTTATACGAAGTTACAACACCTCCATATCGTACAAAATCGCTACAGTCCCAAAGATACGACTATACGTTTGGTAAATACTTATAGGATTGCTTGAAATTTTTAAAATTGAAATTTATCTGCTGGGTACATTGAAATTAAAATTTTTAAATAACAAAAATTGAATTGCAGCCAAAGAATTTCTCCTGGTCACAGATGAGATTAAACAATCCCAATCTAAAGGTGCACTTTGAAATAGAAACTCAAAAATCCAGCGATATGATATTGGCAGTGGATTTATTAAATTACAAATCAATTCCTTGCTACAGCATTGTCATAGACAGTCCAAAGTCTCAGGTAGACTTCCAAATTCTTCTTCTTCTTCCTCGTTAAATTATTAATTACAGGTCTCACAGGCTGATCCCTATATCCCCTATTGTACCCTATATTAAGTTGAGGTCCCTAAAGTACCCTATTTTTAAGATTTGGTCCCTATCGTACCCTCGGTGCAGCCCTTAATGTAACTTTTAATAATGTCACTTTTCTTTCAATAAACTAACTTATGGATTAACAGGTTGGCAGATTGGTCGGGAAACTGGAAACTTTATTGGTGGGGAAATGACCGGGAATTTAATTTAAAAAACGGGGATATACTTATAATCGCAGAAAAATGCAAGTTTTCATTATTTTAATATTTTTGTTTAATTTAGAAAAGTTATTTCTATCTTATCTACAGTCTCAGGATTTTCTGATTAAATCAGTTTACTCTAATTAAATCATAATTAATTATTGAAGGTTTATTGTATTCCATTGTGGGAAAAACCTTTTGAAATTTTGTTCTCTGAGATTTTTTTCGCTGACTTAAGTTTGATAATCGAGTTGATGATATTTCAAACATATATAAACAATCATTTTCTTAAATTAAAAAAAAAATCGATTTATCCCTTTTTATTAAGCAAAACTTGCATTTTTTCGAAAAAATAAGTTTGTGGATCTAACTTCCGGGACATGAATTTTGAAAAAGAATTATCATTCGAATTTCTTCAAATTTTAGATAAAGAAAGTACTTCATGTAGTTGTTAGAATAAAAATATAATTTCAAAGAAGAAATATTGCTGAATTATAATAAAAAATTTCATTATGTTTTTTTTTCGTTTGAAGATTCATCACTTTATTTGAAAATTTGTATCTAGTTGAAAATATATCTGCTTTGTTGAAAATCAATTTTGTTAGTTAAACATTGATCTATTCCAGTAGAAAATTGAACTATTTTGCTGAAAATCCATCTTTTATTTTGGTTAAGAATTAGATATTTATCAGGAAACTTAACCATTTTTTTTTGTTGAATATGTATCATTTTTAGATACAAATTCAACTATTTGTAGGAAAATTTGTTATTTTTCATTTACAAATGAAAGTAGCTGCTTGCAAATTTATGTACTTTGTGAAAAAATCGCTTTTTTGTAGAAAACAAATTTTTATAATTAAAAATTCATCTTTTTGGTGTCAAATTTAACTATTTTAGTTGAAGATTCATAATTTTAGTTTATAATTCATCACTTTGGTTGATAATTAATTCCATCAATTAAAAATTCAACTATTACATTGAAAATCTGCATATTTTGTTACAAATATATTTTTTTTTGTAATTTTGTTTTCCTTGCAAGTTAATCTTCGTGTTTAAAAATTCCTCCTTTCGGTTAAAAATTCAAGCGTTCCAATTAAATATTTATAATTTTAATTAAAAATTCATTTATTTGGTTGAGATATGAGTTATTTGATTAAAAAGTTCTTTTTTTCTTTGGATGAATAGTATTTTTTTGCCGAAAATTTAACTTTTGGTTGAAAAGCAATTTGTTTTAGTTGAAAATTCATCGTTTTTAGTGGAAATTAATCTTCTTGGTTGAAAATTCATCTACTTGGTAAAAAAATTACCTATTCTAGTCAAAGATTTATAATTTTATTTAACAATTCATCTTTCTAGTTTACAACTCAACTATTACAGTTAGATATTTACAATTTTAGTTGAAAATTCATCACCCTTTGAAATTCGTTTTTTTAAACGTTGCAAACTTTAGCGACATACTATTTCCGTGAAAGTTAGTTTTTTTTGTGGAACGTAAATTTTTAAGCTTGAAATTAACTTATTTAAGATTAGTTTAACAATGCATCTTCTTTCTTAGTAAAAATTAATTTTTTGCTTAGTTGAAAATCCAACTGTTTCAGTTGAAGACTAAGGCATTTTCAAAAGCTTTTAATTTAAAATATTGTAAAGAATTTTAAAATATTTCAGGGCATTTTGCTATCTATTATGATTTGAATAAGTTTCAAGGGGTTTCAAATATTTGAGGATAAAAACTTTTTTTGAATTTCGGAAGATATGGAACGATTTTACAGGACCTATAAGATTTTAAGATATTTTAAAGAATTTATTCAAGAGAAGTGATTTATTTCGTAGAGTTTCTAAGATTCGAAATTATCTTTTGGAATTCACCCTTAATTCTTATTAATCTATCCTAGATACATTTAATTCTTTTGAATTTTTTTAATTCACTTGAATTCTTCTAGATTTTGTTAATTTTACTTACTTCAATGGATTTTTTTAATTTCTAAAAGTCGTATTTAATTTATCCTGAGGATCAATTTGGCAAAATAATCAAAGAGTTTGAAATGTTTCAAACCATTTTCTCAAATTTCTGGGCATTTTCAAGGTATTTAAAAAATTTCAACATATTTTAAACGATTAAAAATATTTTATGCTATTTTAAAAGATTGCAAAGAAATTTTTAATGAATTGCAGTAATTTAACGGGATTTCAAAGCATTTAAAACATTGTTTTTCTCTTTCTTGGTTGAAAACAAAATTAATTTAATCAATATTTTATTATAGGACCATTAAGGTTATAAGGGAGTAAGGGTCTTTCAAAAGATTCCAAGGATTTTAAGAAGATTTCTTAGGATTTAAATGATTTTATGGAGGTTTAAGAGCTATCAAGATATTTTCATAGATTTTCCAGTATTTTAGGTTTGGAAGTTTTTTGTTTCAGAAGTGAGGGTTTTCGTAAAGTTCCAAAAATTTTAAGAGTTTTAAAAATATTTTTTACGATTAATGTAGAATTCGCCCTGAAATCTTAATAATCTATCCTGAATTCTTTTAAATCTTTTTGAATTCTTTTAATTTCACTCAGTTTTACTCAATTAAGTGGATTTAAAAAAAGTGTGTTCAAAATTCGATTTGAAGTGTTTCAAACTCACTTTGAATTTTTAGGTATTTTCTCAAATTCCTTTAAATTGTATTTAATTTTTCAAAAGTCATTTCAAACCTAATTTAATACATTTTTTCATATTTTTGAATTGTTTTCAATTCACTTGATAATTGTTTAAATTTTGTTTGATTTTTGATTAATTTTATCGAATTATTCTCATTTCCCTTAAATTCACTCAAATTTTATTGTAATTAATGGAATTTTTCGATTTTTAACATTTTCTCCAATTCTTTTTAATTTAACTTGGATTGTTTTGCAGTCATTAGTTACTTCATTGCTTAGAAATTAGTAGGGTTTCAAGATTTTACGAGATTTTAAATTTGTCTAAATTCATCCTGAATTCTTTTAAATTCTTTGGAATCTTTTTAATTTACTTGAATTCTTCTACAATCATTCAATTCTATTTATCTCAATGGATTTTTCTTCTACATTCACTCAATTGTATTTAATTCAATGAATTCAAAATTGTTTTAAATTTTTTATTTAATTAATCCCGAAGTTTTGTAACCTCACCTTAAATTCTTTTGAATTCCCTTGAATTTTTCTAAGCTCATTTCAAATTTACTGAATTCAGTGAAGTTTTAAAAGTATTTAAAAATTATATCCAATTCATTTGGGTTTTTTTGGAATTTAACTGAAATTGTTTTTAAGTCTGTTGAATTTTTCCTGAATTTGTTCTGTATTGAGCTCGAAAAAAATACCATATTATCGTGACAAAAAGTACCTTTTGGTCCCTATATTTGAACCCATAGGAACTGTGAGGCCTGTTAAATTATACTTCTTTCAACTTTGCATTTTCGAATACTCATGATCAATTGCAGGTTCCAGTATCTGCCATACTAGAACACGCCTCGTGTTTCGGATCAACGATCAGAGCCTATGCTTTCAAAGGATTATCCAGATACTATCTGCCCAAAAATTTCTCAAAACGAATAGACGAGGCTATCGTCAGATTTTGCCGAATGTGTCCAAATCTCCACACTCTGGTAGCTTTTTAAGTTGGAAAAACTTTATTGTGTTGCATTGGCTTAACTTCGTTTGTGATGGCTATTGTACATAGATAATAACAAAGTCTGTATTTTTCTACCCTTGGACTAATTTTTTAACACTCAGCATTAATTATTGTAGATAAAATCCTACGAGAACTTTGTTCAAAATCTAAACCAAAGTTTTAAACTTTTTCTTTGGCATGCTTTGCTATTTTTATGATCGTACCTTTTTCTCCTCAGCTATGTTTCAGTACCCAAACTTGAATCGAAAAAGGATTCAAATTAGGTATGACTCTTATTTTTCTTTAAATTTCTTTTTAATCCAAAATGCCATATTCAGGCCTGCCAGCGACATTTTAATGTTGAAAAAGTAAAAAATTCTTTGACGGGGTGTATACTTACCTGGAAAACCTGGAAATTCTTTTAAAGCGCGTGCTTAAATTTTTTTGAAATTTTAATATAAAATTAATAAAGTAGTTTTAGATTACTAGCTTTAACTATTTTGTTAAAACTCATTTTTTTCGTAAAAAATTCACTTTTTTAACTGTAAATTTAATTATTCTACTTTTGCTTGAAAATTGATCTTTTTTTAGATAAAAATTCAAATATTTTGTTGAAAATTCGTCCTTTTTCAAAGAAAATTAATCCTCTTGGTTGGAAATTCATCTTTTTGTTTGAAAATTCAACAGTTTCGTTGCTCTTGTGGACAATTCGTATTTTACATTAAAAATATTTTTTGGTTGAAATATCGACTTTTACATTTTCCCCTGATAATTCATTCTTTTTGGTTGAAAGTTGCACTTTTTGGTACAAAAGTATATTTTGTTGAAATTTTGTTGAATATTCAGCTATTTTAGTTGAAGATTCATCTGTTGAGTTGATAATTCATCTTTTTGGTTAAAAATGTAATTATTTTATTTAAAATTCGTTTTTTTATTGACAAAATTTAACTTCTTTTTCTGAAAATTTGACAATTCTAGTTGAAAATTAATTTTCTAAACTGATAATTGAACTTGAACGTTCGTCTTTTTTGGTAAAAAAATTAATCTTTTGGGTTCGAAATTCATCTTTTTAGTTGAAAATTCAACCATTCCAGTTGAAGGTTCATAATTTTAATTGAATATTCATCTCTTTGTTTGAAAATTAATGTTCTTAAGTGGAAATCTATCTTTTCAAAAATTTATAATTTTAATGAAAAATTCTCCTCTTTGGTTGATAACTTAACTAATTGATTAACAATTGATTTCTTAACTGGAAATTTACATATTAAATTTTTGTTTGACAATTTATCCTTTTTAATTGAAAATGCGTATTTGTAGTATAAATGTAATCCTCTTGGTTGTAATTTCATCTATATAGTTGAATATTCCATAATTTTAGTTACAAATTTATCTTTTTGGTTGGCAATTCAACTACGTTGTTGAAAGTTAAACTCTTTTATAGTTGAAAATTCGTCTTTTTTAGTAGAAAATTGATCTTGTTGGTTGAGAAGTCATCTATTCAGTTAAAAATTCAACTATTCCAGTTATTCCACCATTTTAGTTGAAAATTCATCTGGCAGTTGAAAAACACATTTTTAATGAAAATTCATATTTTTTAATAGAAAATTAATCTGATTGATTAAAAACTCATTTTTTAATTGAAAATTCATCACTTTGGTTGACAATTGAACTATGTTGTCGAAAATTCATTTTTGGTTGTATCATATTTCAACGTTTCAATTGGAAAACTTATTCGGTGGCAGGTTTTAATATTTCCTAGGTGGATGTTTTTTGAAGAAAGCATGATCTTTGTTTTTATTTAACCGAATTAATGTCGCTTTTTATTTTGATTAAAACGAATAAAAATATTGAACGTTGGTCCTGTACAGATGATTCATGACAAAATATCAACGGCTACGATCCTAGAAATAGTATCGACGGCAAAAAGATTGCGCTATTTATACGTCCGGCGAAACGTGATTTTAAAAAGATGCGACCGGGATTGGTCAAATGTCACCGACTGGTCACCCAATCATTACCAGTGGATTAAAATGAATAGCAATAGTTACGAAGGCACTGAAAGGGAAGTATCGAGAATTTTGGGATATCGATGGCACATGCTTTCTGAAAAAGAATTTAGAAATCAGGAGGTGGATTTGCACATTTAGATCCACTTCATTTTTCAAAGACTGTAAAAAAATCATCATTCACTAAAATTCATTTATATCAAGATCATTAAATTATAAATTATTTTTTGACATCTTTATTGTAACAAATAAAATCTAAACATCAAAAAATGATACAAATGATGTATTTATTAAAGTTGTTAAAAAGTGTAGATGTTATGAAAAAACGTAATAAACTTCTTGAAGAATTAAATTTTTATTTATTTTCTATATTGTTGAATTAACGTAGTGAAATTGTTTTTTTTTTGTGTTTAGTCTAGTCACTAATTTATCAAAGTACATTTTGGATTGTTACATAGGAATGAAATAAAACTGGTTTTCTATTTGTGATGTAAATCTTATTTATTACATTCCACCTAATCTACACGTGAACAAATCAACAAATAAAACAACGTCCCGAAAGCCAGAGGGTAATTTTATGTTTAATTTACCATAAATACAATTTTATTTTATAACAACTATTTTTGTTGGAAATCCAACTATTTTAATTGAAAATTCAACTGCATATTTTGGTTGAAAATTTAACTATTTTATTGAAAATTCAGCTATGACAGCTGAAAATTCAACATTCTTTTTCGAAAATTACCTTTTTGAAGAAGTCCTATTCTGCTGTACAAACTAAAAAGAGAATTTTGTTTGTTAAACCTTTAACTATTCTGGTTGGAAATTCAACTATTTTGATTGAAAATTCAAACATTTTGTTGAAAGTTAAGCTATTTTTATTGAAAATAAAACTATTTTGTCGAACATTCAGCTATTTTAGGTGAAAAGTCAACTATTTTTTTGAAAATTACCTTTTTTGTAGAAGTCCTACTTTCGGGTTGAAAATTTAATTGTTTTGTAGAAAAAAATGTTGTTTGGTCAAACCTTTAACGATTTTGGCTGAAAATGCAAGTGCTTAGTTAGAGAATTCGTTTAACATTATACTATTTTGGATAAAAATTCAATTATTTGGTCGAAAAGTGAAAATCACCTATTTAGTTCAAATTAACTTTTTTGATGAAAATTTATATTTCGGGTAGATAAAAAAAAATTTCTGTAGAAAATTATTTTCATTTAACTTGAAAATTCTACTGTTTCCATGAAAGGCACATTCTTTGTTAAATTCATATTTTCGGTTTGAAAATTGAAATGTTTTGTGAAAAATTCATGGGGGGGGGGGGATGGGTAAACACTTAAATATTTTTGTTGAAAATTGAAGTACTTGGTTGCAAATAAACTTTTTCGTGCAAAATTTACATGTTATGCTAAAAAAGGGGATAAGAGAGGTATTAACAAAGAGAGTATCAGAAATTTTTAGAGAAACAAAAAACAGGGTAAGGTTAGGAGAGTAATTAGGGAAAGACAAAGATAATGAGATTTAGAAAAGGAGGGGGAAGGAAGAAAGAATGGACAGGGAGGTGGAAAGGAATAAAGTTAGAAGTCAAAGAGTATAAATATTTGGGATATATCTTGCAAACGAATGAAGATCATACAGCTCATATAAGAGAAAGGAAAAAAAGCAGCAGGGGTAATGAAACAGATATGGGGAATAGGAAAAAGAAGGTTTAAAAAAAATTGGAGAAGGAGAATGTAGTTATTTGATACGCTGGTATGGCCGGTATTAGGTTATGGAGCAGAGATATGGGGATGGAAAGAAAGGAAAGATATTGAGTTTACAAGAAAGGTATATAAGGTGGGCACTAGGGGCAGACTGGAGGACGCCAAGATATATGGTGAGAGAAGAAACGCAAAGGGGTAAGTTAACTTTGAGAGCGGGAAAGAGGGCATGGAAATTTGAGACGAAGCTGTGGGAGGGAAAGGGAGGGGAGTTGGCGAGAAAGTGTTTGATGGTGGTAGAAGAGAGGAGAGGGAGGACGATCATATTAACGAGATGGGAAGAAGAAAGGAGGGAGTTTTTTAATGATACAGAAATAGAAGACGGGACTGGAGTAAACTATGAAGAATTGGAAAAAAGGGAGAGGGAAAGACAATTAATAGAAAGATGGGGGGCGATTGAGGAATCAAAATACAAATAAATGGTATAAGATGATAAAAAAGCAAGGGGTGCCAAAGTATTTAGAAAAGGGATGAGGAGAGAGAAGGTGGACCAGAATAGCAAGATTTAGATTGGAAAACGAGGTAAGGGAGGGGATGTACTGGGAAAAAGAAGAGAACAGAAAGTGTAGATTATGTGAATGGGAGAAGGAAACATGGGAGCATGTATGGGAAGGATGTAGGAGAGGAATGGAAGATAAAGGAAGCTGGCAAGAAAATGTGGTTAAGATTCTAGGGGAAGATGGATTAGGAGAAGAATGGATGAAGGAGTTGGAGGGTGCTAGAGGAGCGAATGAGAGAGAATGAAAGAATGCACGTGAAAAAAGGTATAAAAAAAGTGAAAAAAAAGGAAACGGAAGAAGCTTAGATTAGAAGCGTAAAAATTGCAAGTAATGGTAAAGTAAAAGTTAAGTAGACTAAGATGCGTTTGCGTTCTCATGTCTGTTTGGTTTAAAAATTCAACATTTTGGGGTAGTAGATTCAATTGTTTGTAGAAAAAACTTGTTTAGCTTTAAATTCGAACTATTTGGTTATAAATTACCCTTTTTTAAATTCATATTTTCGGGTTGAAAATTTAATTGCTTTGTTGAAAATTCATATTTTCGTTTTAAAAATTCAATTGTTTTGTAGAAAATTGAGCTATTTTAGTTGAAAACCCACTGACTGAAAATTAGACTATTTTGATGAAAATTCAACTATTTTGTGAAAATTACCTTTTTTGTAAGAGTCAGACAATTTTGGGTTAAAAACTCAAAATTTTTTGCAGAACATTTTTTTGGGTTCAACATATAACTATTTCGGTTGAAAAATCAACTATTTTGGTTGAAGACCCAACTACGTGGTTGCAAATTACCTTTTTATTTGGCAATTAAACTGTTTTGTAGAAAATTTAACTTTTATGACTTGAAAATATTAATTATATGTACCAGAATAAATATTATAATATACATAAAGTATTAAAGTTATAAAACTTTGATAGAAAATTTAACTGTTTGGTTAAGAAATTACTTTCGTGCTGAAAATTACATTGCTTTGTAAAAGTTCTTGTTGTTTTTAAAATTCATCTTTTGTGTCTGAAGATTAAAAAAATTATACAAATGATGTATTTATTCAAGTTGTTTAAAAACTTAGTTGTTTTAAATTTAATAAACTTCTATGAGAATGAAATGTTGATTTATTCCGTAGTAGCCGTTAAAAAAATACGTCACACCTTTAGAAGGAGGACCTTAATTTATAAAATTACATCTTCGATTGTTATTTTCCAATGAAATAAACCCTGTTTTATACTTGTGATGTAAATCTTCTTTATTAAATTCCACTTAATCTACACATGAAAAATCAACAAATAAAACAACGCCCCTTAAACCAGCGAGGAATCATGTGTTTAATTGGTCATAAACACTCAATTTCCAACAAATTTTTACAGAAGTAGATACACAAATTAGTAAAGTATATTCGATTGTGAAGCGGAATACGATAATAAATTACACGTATTTTATTGTATTTAGATACCCACTACTCATAAATGCTTGTCTTGCCTTCGTCCAAATTATGAAATACTGCACCTTTTTTTTTTTAAAAAAACGTCATCATAAAAAATGTAATTTTCCACAGAGGGAAACCTAATAGTGCTACTTGCGATCACTTAACAAAAACAGAATTTGTTTATCTAAAATATGCAGTCAACAAGTAAAATCATGTATATACAATAAATAATTTAGGCACGTACAATGTATCTCGATTAGCAAAAGTATTAAAGGCTACAATAATTTCGGGGCAAGTATTCTGCGAATCTTACCCAAGCATTCTGCACTATTGTCTTATTGACTATGTATATACAGTTTGTATTTTTTTCCATTCTGATAAGGTAATTCTCTCATTACCTGATGATTGTTACAATAAATTAAAGATACAAGACAGCCGATAATTTCTTATTTTAGTCAATTATCTAACGAGTAAGGTGAGAAAAGTTACATCGACAAAGCTATTGAACGCTTGTCGCGGTTTTTGCTTCGAATGAGAGTCCTTGCCTTAAAGGCTGCTGCATTCATCAGAGTCTGAAAAAGGAATTTATTTATTAGTCCTTAGAAACATTTAGAGTCACGTAAGTTGGAAGAGCAGACCTCGGACGCACTTTAGAGATCAAAAATATTGTAAATAGTGTCAGAAAATTTAAAAAAAATAACGTCAAAATATTTTTATAAAAATAGTGTCTATAAATTATAAAAACTCTCATTTATCCACCTTTTTTCCATTTCAATGCTAACTGAATTAACCCTTAAAGTGCACTGTGGGTGTCAGACAACCCAAGCAACTGAAATTCAGAATTTTATCATAAAATTGACTTTTCAACTGTGCAAATAAATATTTTGTTTGAAAGCACCCATGTTGCAATATTTTTAAAAATGAAATTACACTATTTCAAAAGTGAAGTCATACATTTTCAGGCATTTTTTCACTTAATTCAATAATTTTCTTAACAAACAGAAAAAAAACGGTTATAAAATCAACTCTGCCTTATAAAAGATACCTTAAACTATACCCGATAATTTTATTGTGACAAAATATTCAATAGGGGTTAAACAATACATGATTAAATACGCTGGGGTCTGGAACACCCACGATGCACTTTGACGTGATTTTTACCATGTATGCACTTTGAGGGTTAAAAGAACCCGTTAAAAAAACCCAACTATTTTTGGTTGCAAATTCATTCCTCTCGATTGAAATGTTCAATATTAAACTTTTCGTTAATGATTTATTTTTTATTTAAAAATGTTATTGCCTCGATCAAGATTGAATTATTTTGTAGAAAATTCAAAAATATGATTGAAATTTTCTTTCTTTCTTGACAAACCAAATTTTGTTTAAAATTGAAAATGTAAATATTTTCTTTACAATTAATTTTTTGGTTCAAAAATGTATTTCTTTCTGTAGAAATGTCAGCTTTTTGGATAAAAATGCAACTGCCTGGCAAAAAATTGATCTATTTCATTTGAAAATTAAATTATTTGTTGAAAATTTACATTCTCTGGTTGAAGATTCAACTGCTTTGCAGAAAATTCGTATTTTCGGCTCAAAAATTAAACAATTTGGTAGAAAATGTAACTATTTGGCTGAGAATTGAAATATTTTGTACAAAACTAGTTTTTTTACTTAGTAGAAAATAATTTTTTTCATTGCTAATGCACTATTTTGGTTGAAAATTTTATCTTTTTTACTTGAGGATTCAAGTATTTAGTAGAAAATTAATCTTTTTCAGTTAAATTCAACTGTTGTTTTTTTAAATTTTAAATTAAAACCTTCTTTGTTGAAATATCAACTAGTACATTTTTCGTTCGAGCTCATCTTTTTAAATTGAAAATTGAACTGCGTTATTAAAAGTTATAATTTCTCTGGTTATCGATTATTTTATTAAACTGCAAAATGAAATATTTTGTTGAAAATTCAACCGATTGATTGTAACTTAATTGCATTGTTGAATATTTATTATATTCTCCGGTTGAAAATCCAACTGTTTTATGAAGAATGCTGTCATTTTGGCTTGCAAATTCTGCTATTTGGTAGAGAATTCCACTATTTTGTGAAAGATCTATGTAATTTAAAAAAAATGGTTAACTATTTAGTTTAAAAAATTTAGACGAAAAAAAGTATTTAAATAAAATTTAGACTAATATAACATCCATTATTTAAAATATTTAGTTAAAAATTCATGTAATTTGTTGAAAATTCGTCATTTATGGTACAAAATTAATTTCGTTGTTAGAAATCCAACGATATAGTTGAAAATGAATCTGTTTCAGTTGAGGATACAAGTGTTTGGTTGAAAATTTGTATTTTTTGATTATAATAAACAGTTTATTGTTAAAAATCAAAATCTTATTTTAGTTTAAATATCAGCTATTACATTTTTTTTATGGAAATTAGTATTTTCAGGTTGAAAATTCAACTGTTTTGTAGAGAAATCGTCTGTTTGGCTTAAAAAATCAACGATTTGGTAGAGAATTCCACTATTTTGTGGAAAATCTATGTAATTTGTTAAGAATTTATCTTTTTGGTCCTACACTCAACCATTGAGACAATTTGTAACAATTGTGATAAAATAGTGTGTCTTTAATGTCATTTTTTTCAAAATAGTAGCAAAATAGTCTCATCGCTCAAAAAAAAAGTTTCAAATAGTGTCAATAATGTTGTGTATCTGAGGCCTGGAAGTAATTTTTTTCACGTTTCCAAAGTCTTTCACATATTCCGCTGTATTTCCTTTTTTTTTCCTTCAAATTCTCCCTTTTTCCCTTTGCTAGAAAAATGTCTCCTTTCTTCCTTTTCTCTTTAAATGTATGATATTTGAAAATACAATTATTCGTTTTAAATCTACAAAATAATTATATTCAAAACTAGAATATGCTACCCCGACTAGTGAAAGTTTTTTAAAATTTTAATTTAGAGAATTATCTATTATGATTCAACTTTTTTTAATTTGATTAATTTCAAACTAAAATATTTAGGATTTAAATAAAAATGTTAAGCTAAAGTATTTTTTTCCTATATTCAGTAGATATTCAATATTTTCCCTCAAATATAGATTCGGCACAATATTTAAATTAATGTAAAGATTGTTCAAAATTAAAAAAAAATCTTCTTGCTCTTACTTTTTCTTAAATGAAGTAATTCAATTTATAATCATGGAATTTGAAATTATTTCAACATACCTATATAATGCATGTTTACGGGATTTCTACGGATGTTAATAATTTCAAGGGACATGAAGGATATAGCCAAATATTTCAACGGACATTAAAGATTATAAGTTATTAAAAAAAAAAGAACTGAAAGCGATTTCATTTCAAAAAATTTTAGATCTCTTAATATTTAAAAATTTTTTATGGATTTTTAAATGAAAAGTGCTTTTATTATAAGAAAAATAAAATTGCAAGAGGCGTGAATGCACGCGTTGCGCGCGTGCATTTTGTTTGCAAATTGTTCACATATATTTAATGAATTTTAATTTCATTTATATCTCAGGGAACAAATCTAATTTTATTTCAAAAGATTTGTTTGGATTTCAACAGTTTCAAGGGATACGAAAGAATTCGATAAATTTTAAAGGATTATAAAATTTTAAGTTATTTAAAAAGATTCTCAAAAAAATCAAGAGACTTTGGGTTTCACAAATTTGTAGAAATTAAAAATTTTTCTCCTATAGATTTTTACAATAGTTGTTTTCAATTGCGTAAATGCACGTGTGCATTTTATTTAAACCTTTTTTTAGATACATTTCATTTATAATTTTAATTTAATTTATATTCATGAAATTTCAAATTATTTTGGTATATTTTAACGAGTTTTTACTATTTCCCAAGACTTCAAAGGATTTTAATAAATTTACAGATAACTTTAGGGAATAAATTAAATTTTATTCGAAGAAATGTCTATGGATTTCAACAGTTTCAAAGGTTATAAGGGGCATATGCAAATTTCAAAGGATTGAAAGTTATTTTAAAAGATTACAAAAAATTTCAAGATATTTCATTTAATAAAACTGTAGAACGCTTAATATTTAAAAATGTCTTATTGATTTTTAAATAGAGACCTTTGGGGAATAAATCAATTTTATTTCAAGAGATTTTGTACGAATTTCAATAGTTTCAAGAAATATAAATGAATTTGACGAATTTTCAAAGGATTTCAAAGATTTTAAGTTATTTTAAAAGACTCGAAAGAATTTCAAGCGATTTAAGTTTAAAAATGTCTACAACTTTTTATATTTCAAAATCTTGGACAGAACTATTTCATCATAATTATAAGTATCACGTTTTAATTACTAATGAAGGAATTTTTTGAAGAGGAAATATTCTTAATTACGAGAACGTTTTGAAACATTTAAAAAAATCTTTACTTAAGTAATTTTATGTTTACTCAGACTTTTTATATCGCCGTAAATGGATTTTTAACGACCTAAAGTAAATCCAATTTAAAAAAATCTTAACTATTCTCCCCATTTTTCGTGAAAAAAATAAGCTCTCTATGCGCTGCGAAACTTGTCTTTCCAATTTACGAAAAAATCTTACCTTTTCCAGCTTAGAGGTCTTCTGGTTTGGATCCATAGGTAAGACTCGATTCCCAAGGTGAAAAATTTCCCTCAAAAGATGGTTTTCCGAGAGCTGAATATTAATTCCAGGACCGAGGAGTCTGCAGCACGCGTTGTATTGAGTTCGAGCGCACCAACCTTCTAGACACAAAACTTCCCTGCCAAATCTGATTTGCATTTCCGGTATAATGTCTTCCTGTAAAAAAGCAGAGGAAAAGCGAAATTAGATGCTGTCTGAAAACAATAGTGCTCGGACTCCATTCAAAAATTCAAAATAGGATTAATTATAACATCAATTTAAGAAAATAGGGTGGAGAATAGAGCTATGCAATTTTTTTTAAATTACATCAAGGGGAAATTTTTTTCGAAACTTAAAATGCCCAAAAAGCTTTGAAATCTGTTGAGATACTCTGAAAATTCCTGGAACTCTTAAATCTTTTTGAATCCCTTAAAATCTTTGAAATAATCATTGATATTCGACCTATAATTGTGAAATCCCTAGTAATCTCATAAAAACATATTAAAACCCCATAAAAAATCCTTAAACCTGTTATAACTTTCAAAATTCGTTAAAATGCTTTGTAATGACTGGAACACTCCCAAATTTTTTTAAACTCCCTTGAAATCTATAGAAATTCCTTAAAATTTTATAGAATCTTTTAATTCCTTTTGAAATTCTATTAATCCCTCAAATATTGTAAAATTTTTTGAAATTTTGCAAATGCCGTAACAGTTTCTTGCAATCTTCTAATTTTTTAAATCTTCTGAAATCTTATGAAATCAAAAAATTTTCATGAAATTCCGCAGATACATTTTCAAGTACACTATATTATTTTTAATTGTTTGAAATTTAAAATAAAATCACTAAAATCTTGTCATTCTTTGAAATCATCTGAGAGCAACATAAATTTCCAAACACCGAAGTTAATTTTGAAACAAAAAGTTAAACTTTCAACCTAGAAGATTAATTTTCTTGAAACAACAAAAAAATTATTTTGAACATATTTGTATCAGTGAAAAAAAAGTATTCTGTAATCATAACCATATTATTTTTGTTAATTTCTTTAAGAACAATTATAATCGAATTATTTGTGCAAAGATTAGGATTAAATTTGAAAATAATACTAATCTAAAAAGACTGAACTTTTTAACAAAGTTAAAATATAACTTTCAGATCGCAAGAACTAAGAAAATTGTTTACAATCAAATTTATCAAAATTTAATCATTTTACGAATTTTTTCTTCAACATCTTCCTGTTTTTTTTTTGCTTTTCTTATTGAATCTTCCATTTCTTTTAATTTAATTCTTACACTTTCTGTTATATTTACGTTTTCCTCAGGTTTTCTTTTTCAATTTTTAAATATAGAATTCTCTATAAAATACGAAATTATTAAGACTTTGAAATAGAGACGATTAAAAAAGTTCCAGTAATTTTTTCGAATTATATGACTTTTCCAGGTTTATTAAACACTTTTTTTTTATTTCATGACTTTTTCAGGTTTTTAATCCTAAAAGTACAGTTTCATTTTAAACATAATTAATTTATATTCACAGTTGATTAGCTAACAATATTTTTTATCTAAAATCTTCGTTTTCAGACACTTCTGATTCTTAATTGTTTAAGTCTTTAAAACTGCATTTTAACATTCTTTTAATTAAAATGTAAGCTTAAAAATTAAAATCTACAATGCAATTTTTTTAAAGTGATAGATTTTCGAATTAAGCATTCTAAACTGAATTGCATCATAATTGAAAAAGATAGCAATTTAACAAATTATTTCAAAAGCGGTTGAAATCAAAGTTGGGCATATATTTTTTTAATTTGTAAAATTCCCGATCAAAAAATAAATTCATTCTCATTTCCCGTTTTTTTCCCCTCAGTCTCATAAAATTTCCAATTTTCCGGTCCAACGGCCACCCTGGGTACTTCCGAGGCATGTGATTAACGCTATTTACCTCAACATATCGCAAAATGTCTCTAAAGCTGGCACGTTGTTGTTTACGATCTTTCTTCGCTCTATATTTGTTGGAATCTGTCGCTAAATCCTTAAGTATGTCAACAAGATCTAGAGCCCACTCTTGTTCGTAATCATCACAGTAGTCGCGACCAAGTTCAAATATCACCGCCAATGCTTCTCCGGCTGAGAGACGCACATCTAGATGTGGAGATTGCAGCAACTCTCGCAATCGGTTCAAGGACCTAAAAATTATTTTATTCTAAATTTAGCTTTATTGCAAAAAAACAACAACTTATTAACATATCTTTTGTTATATTGAAGATAATAAGGTCTCAGACTCACTTTAGAGAACAAAAATAATATAAATAGTGCCAAACATTTTAAAAAATAGTCTCAAAATAGCATCACAATATTTATCAAGTATTTTGTTTGAAAAATTATTATACGATTTTCAATTTGTTTGTTAAATTCTAGTACTCAAATTTTTATTAATAACTTTTAATTACATTTTTTTATTAGTAGTTGAGAGAATGATAAATTTTGTGAGAAGATTGAAAATTTACTAATATCATGTACTATTTATGTCGTAATAACTGTTCGGCATTTACTTTTACAACTGTAAAATTTTATCACTTCTTCAGGGCCTAAAATGTTGCGTACTCTGACACAATTTGTGTAGTTCGAAATTAGAAGTGTATAGTCCGAAATGAGTGTGCAATGGGAAATTAACTTTATTTTTCAAGCATAATTACCAGTTTTATAGTCTAATATTTGTAAAGTTTTAAAATGTTTTTTCTTTAGTCTATAAGATGATCAAAATTCCTATTTACTTATCGCAGACTTGCCAATTTTTCCCCTTTTTTCTTTTTCCCATTAAAAAAAAATACAAAAAACATATTTCTGTTTGGAAGTTCATTCCCTTCGGTTGAAAATTCAAATTTTTTTTAAATAATATTTAAGTATGTTCATTAATTTTTTTAATTTACATATATTTTATTGAGAATTGGTCTTTTTGGTTTGAAATTAATTTTTTAAATTAAGGATTGAAGTATTTGGTCAAAAATTCGCATTTGTTGGTTAAATACAACTGTTGTTTTTAGTTTAAATTGATTTCTTTAAATATCAAATATTACCATTATCGTTGAAAAATCATTAATTAAACAATTTTTAAAACGAAAAATAATATACACTAAAACTTAATCAAATAAAATTTGGACTAACATCGCATCCATTGTTAAAATATTCAGCTAAATACAATCGACAATTTTCTAGAACATTCAATTATTTCGTAAAAAAGTAATCTAATCTACAGAAAATTCATTTTATTGTTTGAAAATTCATTCCTTTATTGAAAACATAATTACTCCATTTTTTGTTTAAAAATTTATAATTTCAAAATTAAAATATCAATGAGTAAAAAATGTAAGTAACGAAACAAATATAAATTACAAAATTATTCAAATAAAATTTGGACAACATCACAGCCATAGCTTAAACTTAAACTATTTAGTTGAAAATTTATGCGGTTTCGTGAAAATTAGTCTTTTTTTTTGTATGGAAAATTGATTTTCCTTATTGCAAATTCAAATATTTTGTTGAGAATTCATGTTTAAGCTAAGGATTCAACTAATTTCTTAAAATTTTATCCGTTTTGATCAATTCAATAATGTTTTATTTGAAATTGAAATCAATTTCGGTTACAATAGCAGCTCTTATATTGGTATTAAAATTCATATTTTTAGGTTGAAAATTCAATTCCTTGGTTAAAGATAATTCGATTTATTAGAAGATTTATTTCTTTGGTTGAACATTGAACTTTTTTGTAGAAACTTCATTTTTTGGATTCAAGATAAGCTTTTTCTACAGAAAATTCAACTATGTGGTTAAAATATTACGTATTTTCGTGAAAATATATTTTTTGGGTAAAAAAAATTATTTTTTAACTTAAAATTGAACTATTTGAGAGAAAATTATCTTTTTTGTTAAAATTTAATATTTTTTGGTTGAAAATTCAACTGTTTAGTATGGAAAATCCCTATTTTTGTGTTTAAAATTCAACGGTTTTGCAGAAGATTTCTTTTTTCATTTAAGATGAATTTTTTAAATGCAAATTTAACCATCCCACTTTTAAATCGAAATTAATCTTTATAGTTTAGGAATTCAACTATTTGGTTGAATATTGTTTTTTTCTTGTGAAAAAATTAATTTTCTTAGTTAAAAATTCACATATTTGGTGAAAAAATATGTATTTGTTGAGAATTCATCCTTTTTGATCGAAAATTAAACTATTTCATTCAAAATGAAACTGTTTCATAGAAAATTAATTTCTTTATATAAAAAATTAATTTTCTTACACAAAAATTTAACTACACCATTTTTTTAAAAATTGATCTTTTTTATTTTAAAAATTAAGTAAACTAACTTACGATACGAAAAAATATAAATTTAAAATTAGGGAAAACTACTTAGTTGAGAAGTTGCGTTACTTGTTGAAAATTTGTATTTTTTGGGTATAAAGTAACCTTCTCGGTCTATAAATTTAACTGCTTGGCTAAACAAATGTGCTTGGTTAAATATTCATGTTTTTTTTTTGGCAGAAAATGATCGTTAGGTGTTGAGAATTCATCTTTTTGGTTTACTAACTTAACTATTTAACTGTTTTGCGGAAAACTCATGTTTTTGTTTAAAAATACAACATCTCGGATAATTTTTTTTCTTTATTTACTATTTTGTTAGAAATGCATCCTTTTTATACAATAGTTTTTTTTAAAATGAAAATCTTACCCTCATTAAAATATGAACAATTATATTTTATATTGAGAATTTTTTGTTTCGAAAATTTATAATTGGTTTATAGATTTTTTTAAAGGAAAAGCAAAGAATTAGTGACATTAGCGGACAATTGTGTAAGAAAATACTGCCTTTAGTGGAATTTTTTCAAATTAGTAGCAAAATAGTGCCGCTCAAAATAGTGAGCTCGAGGCCTGGGAATAGGATATCACTCGATGTTTGGATTTAAAATACTTACGGCATGAAATTTCTGGATTGGCTGCTTCCGAGAATTCTGTAAACATCAGATGGGGCCATCACAGACAAAAGCAAAGTCCAGGAAGAAATTGCAGCTGCGTGAAGTGCTGCCATATCTGCCGAGACAGTTGCCAATGCACCATTGCCTTTCAGATATGAACCAGCAAAAATTGCCGTCAGTACTTGATTTATTTCAACCGTGTCAGACTCATCATTCCCAGAGAAGAATTGATTCATGCTCAAAGCCCAGCAGCACTAAAAAATAAAAATAAATTCCGAGAATTATTAAGAATCTAGAAAACTATTTCTATTTTTACCAACTAAACTCAGAATGGCCACAAAACTTTATTTTTATAATTCCCTGGCTAACTTTAACGTTTTTCTGACAGGTAATATTTAAAGAGCAAAATTCTAATCTTGTAAAACTTTTAATATATATATATATATATAAATTTAAGTAATGTTATGAATTAAGTTTATATTTATAAATCTTTAATTTATTACTCTCAGGTCAGGTGATTTTACAGAAATTGAATGGAAATGAGAAAAAGTCGATAAAATTCATAAAAAATCAAGGTGAATTAAAACAAAATCAAAATAATGAATTGAAAGTACTTAAAAAATATGAAAAAATTCATTGAATAGTTAGTTTTAAATGAGATTAGACAAATTCAAGGGAATTCGAAAGGATTTCATGAAATACCTAAGAATTCAAGGCCAGTTAAAAAGACTTTCAAGATGAATTACGTAAAAACTTAAAAATAATTAAATTAAAAAAAATCGATTGAATTTAGAAGAATTCAAGTAAATTCCAAATTAACTCAAATTAATTAGAAAAAATATTTGACATTTTCTTCAAATCGTTGAACCCCTACGACTTCCCCCACTACTTACAAATGAATTCTTTGAAATCTATTAACATATTAAAAGATTTTGTAAAATTACAAAAAATCTGATATTTCCGGATATTCTGCAAAATTTATTAAAATATATTGAGAGCTTCTAAAATCGCATCTTCGAATTTTCTGAAATCCCTTCCAAATTTTTGAAATTTTGTGATCTTTTGTGATCTTTTTGTGATCTTTAGAAATTCTAGGACACTACATAAAACCTATGAAAATTTATTGAAATTCCTTCAAATCGTTAAAATCCCTCAAAATTTTGAAATTTTTTGAAAATGCTTTGGAATATTTTTAAATATCCGAAAACATATAAAATCTTTTTAAATATATTGAAATCCCTTGAAATTTTTAAAAGCTCTCAAAAATGCCTCAGAATTTTTTTAATGCTTCGAAATTCTTCAAAATTATATAATCAATTGACAAATTCTTGGAATCGTTTAAAATATCCTGAAATCTTTAAAATTCTTTAAAATCGTTGGTAATACCATGAAACTTTTGAAATTCTGAAAAATGCATTAAAATACCTTTAGAGCTTTTAAAATCATAGAAATCCTCGGAAGTTTGATAAAATCCCTTCGATTTTTTTAATGCCCTAAAACTGTGTAGGTCCTATAAAATTGTCATATCTTCATAAATTCTAGGAAATTATTTAAAACGCCATGTAAATTTATTTAAATCCCATGAAATCACTCAAATCCTTGAAAATGCCCTAAGATATTTAAAATCCTTTAAAATCTTCTAGAATCCCTTGCGATTTTTTAAAGCTCTTAAAAATTCTTTGGGATTAAACAAAAATATCATGAAATCTTGAAAATCTCTTCCAAATTACTGAAATCTTTGGTAATACCTTGATATATTTGAAAATCTACGAAATCTCAAATTTCTTGTGAACAATTTTTATGGAAATCCATTACAATATTATAAAATCCCGTAAAATTACACGAAATTTGCTGAAATATTTATAGAAATCTTCGGAAATCTTATAATATCCATTAGGATCTTAAAATACCCTAAAATCGTTCCACATCATACGAAATTCTGGGAACCTAATTTAAAACCCCACGAAATTTAATTTAAATTCCTTAAAATCGTTCAAATTCATTAAAATTTTGAAGTGCCTTGAAAATGCTCCGGAATTTTTTAAGATACTTAAAAATTTTTTAATCCTTTAAAATCTTTTGAAATCCCTTAAAATTTTTTAATCCTCTTAAAAATTCCTTGGAGTTTTTTTAAATACACTAAAATCTTTAAGATATGTACTTTGAAATCCGTTCTAAATTATAGAAATTAATTTAAAATTTCTTTTAATCCTTTAAAATAGCCTACATTCTTTCAAATCCTTTACAATACCTTCAAATTATTTAACCCCAATCAAAATTCCTTTAAAACTTTTTAAATACTTTTAAATATTTTAAACCCTTCGCAACAGTTCAAAGCTCTGAAACATTTCGTGTGAATTAAAAAAGATTCTTAATAATTTTATTATTAATTCTGATTCTTTTAATAATGCTTATATATCCTTGGGAATCGCTTTAAATGACTCAAATTATGAAAAATTCCTTGGAATCTAAAATAAAAAATATTATATTTAAAAAGTAATTCGAGAAAAAAAAGGGGAAATATTTCAAGAAAGAAAAATAGGACAAATTTCAACAACAAAAACCAATTTACAACCAAAAATGGAAAAAGTTACATTTTTGCATGCAATTTCATATTAATAAACCCAAATCATTTTTTTTTAAACTAAGTTATAGAACTTTCAGGACAAAATGACGAATTTTCTATGCAAACAGTTGAATTATCAAATAAAAAATATGAATAAATTTTTTTTACAAATTTATCTTTAAAATGTAGCACTTGGTCATTTACAAATATAGTATTCGAAATCTGCGAATGAAAAAGATTCCAACGATATGTTTGAATTAAAAATTTGAGAATAAATGATCTAGTTTATGTGAAATTTAACGCGAAAATGTTCAGTATATTTTACTAAATTCAACCACGCTAACTTTAATTTACTGATGTGATACCCGACTTATTTTGGGGAAATTCTGTAGCTAACTTTTAGCTAGATTTGAAAACTTATTAAACTAACATGATAAATTTGGTTTATTTCTCAAAAAATGGTGTTTCTCAAAACTATTCTAACATAATTTTGTACTCCCATGTGAAAAAGTATGAATAGTCTCATTCTTAGCCTAATTTTGAAACTTATTAACAAACATAATAAATTTTTTTGATTGCTTAATCAATTACATTGCACAACATTACCCTTTTAATAGTTTGCCGTTAAAAAATTTATTTTTGTTTTATACAAGAAATTAATAAAACAGATGAAAATTATACATCATATTTTCCGCTATAAATTTTCCGCCTGGGATACTATGATGAATATCATGCAATTTGTTTATGGAACTTAATAAAAATACCGCTTGAATTAGGGAAAGCTCAGGGGATTTTATTGATCAGCCGAAGTCAGGGATTTTGAAAAAGAATTTCAAAAGTCCAAGAATTTCTATAAGAAAAACTTTAAGTAATTGTTAAATAGTATCCTTTTTTTCTCGAATCACTTTTTTAATGTAAAGTCATTATAGTTACTCTTTGAAATGAAAAAATCACTGTAGCCACTTTTCTTTCAATAATTAAACCCACGAGTTAATCGCTATTGAATTCGGGTATACCTATATCTGAATTTTCTTGAATGCTTTTGAAACTTTTGGAAGTATTTTAATTTAATTTAGAAGTTATGAATAGCCTTTTTTCAAATTTCAAGGAATTTTAAATATATTTCAGTCATTTCAAGCGATTTCAAATGATATTAAATATTGCAAGGTATTTTTAAACATTCCAAAGAAGTTTCCATAGCTTTAAACAGTTTCAAAGCGTTTGAAACGTTTCAGGGTATTTAAAAAGTTTCAAAAGTCATTTTTATTAGGCTTAAACAATTTGAAGGCATTTCAAATAATTTAGGATTTTTTAAAAGATTCCGAGGAATTTTCAATTGATTTCAATAATTGAGAAGGGATTTCCAAGGTACCGTACCGCAGATAGCTGGGGCGGAATTGACCATGGCCCTGAAAAACACCCTGAAAATGATGATTTACTTGTAGAATTATATTTGTTTATAATTACCTCAGATCTGGCATTCGTGGAAGCGGAATTGTCGTTAGCAATGAAGGTCAGGGTGGATTTGAGATCCCTACAAACGAGTTCGGCACTGTCAAAAGCTCCCAATTGAACACAAAGTAGTGTACTCAATCTTGCGGCAGTTGATTGTTCTTCGCCGCGGCCTTTTTTTAACCCTCGTTCAACCGAATCTGAAATTGTCATTTTTCTGTCCTCAACGAAATCAGGAACATACTTGGTGGCGAAAATTTTCTCAATTGCCTGGAAGCAGCCAGTTCTTCCCTTAGCGCTCTTTTGTGTTAATCCGTCGATGGCTTCCTTCAGATTATCTTCAAAAGCATCTAGCTGGGTAGGTTCATCTACCTCATTATCGTTAATTTCATCCAGTATATTAGGGTCCGACAGGCCACTCGTCTCGCTGCACGCATCATTTATGGATTCCTCATCAGATGTTGTTTCTGCCCTCTTCCCGCCATGATGACCTTGAATTAATTAATACAAAATTGGTGAGAAAATTCGGTCTCGAAATCTAGTTAGGGTGTCTACTCAAATTCTGAACATAAATTCTGTGACACTTCCAGAATTTTTCCAGAGATTTCTAGATTTTTAGAGTTAAAATATTTCCTAATTCGGAGCCATTCAAGTAAATATTAAGAATCACATTTTTTAAAACAGTTTCAGACTTCAAAACATTATAAATCTGTGAACGGTTAAATTGTAATTAACTAAATTTATTACAAAATCGGAAAAATTTTAAATTATAGGAATAAGTATACGACAATTATACAAGTTTTTTATAAACAATCTTTTCAGCCTATATATCTAAAATGTACAGCACTGGTGATCTTTTAAATTATTTAAAATTAAATTTCGATGATCTTTAATTTATAAAAGGACAATCAGAGCCTATAATGTTTTAAATTTAGGACTGCACACCTTTTGTATCAATAACGGGTTTTACAGACCAAAATTCTCCAAAAACATGGGAAATAAGTCGATTTTTCACGAAAATAGGGAAATTAATTCTTTTAAATAAAGCTGAGAAATGTAATAGTTGATATTTCAAACAAAAAATTTCAATATTAAGCCATAAAGAGTTGAATTCAAACAAAAAAAGACGAGATTAAAACAAAATATTTTAATTCTCAACAAAAAACAGATTCTTTTTTAATCAAAGAGTAGAAAACTTAACCATGAGATTTAATTTCTAGCAAAAGAGATAAATGTTCATTAAGAGTTGAAATTTAAAACAAACAAGATTTTTTAATTAAAAAACAAAAAAATATTTCATTAAAAATTTTTTTGAGTTCTCAAGCTAAAAATACGAGCTTTCTACAAAACAGTTGAATTTTCAACCAAGAAAATAAATTTTCCGCTAAAATAGGGTAATTCTTAACAAGACAGTTAATTTTTGACCAAATAGCTCAATTTTATACTAAACTGTAAACATTTCAAGGCAAAAGTACAAAGTTTCTACGAAACCAGTTGGATTTTCAACCCAAAAATATGAATTAAAAAAAAATAAATAAAAAAATAGTTAATTTTCTACCAAACAGTTAAATTTTCGACTTGTTGATATTTAAAACTAAATATATGATTTTCTTCAAAAAAGATTGAATTTTTAACACGAAAATACGCCATTTTAATAAAAAATTAACTTTTCAATAAAATAATTGAAATTTCGACTTATTTGTTGAAGTTTAAAGTGAAAAAGACGATTTCTCTTCCGAACCGTTGAATTTTGAACATGAAGATATGCATTTTCAAATTTAAAGAAGTTATATTCCAATAAAAAAAATTGAATTTTTAATCGAAAAAAATGAATTCTCAACGAAAAGTGTAATAGCTGATATTTCAACCAAAAATATTGTAATAATTAAAAAAATGTTGAATTCAAATACAGACAAAACTAAAAAAAAATAGTTGAATCCTAAACCAAAACAGATTATTGCTTAACCACGCAGTTGAAAATGTAACTATCGAGATTTAATTTCTACCAAAAGAAATGAATTGTCAACAAAGAAATTAAATTCTGAACCAAGAAAAATGTTCAGTTATGAAACAAATTTTTTATCAAAAAAATGTTACATTTTCAAGTTGAACTGTCTACAAAAAAGTTTAATTTTCAACGACCAAAAGGTCAATTGTTGTACAAAACTGTTAAAATTTCAAGCCAAAAAAATTCCTACAATCTATTTGAATTATATACAAAAAATATGAATTTTCACCAAAAAAAGTTAAGCTCCAACCAAATAGTGGAATTCTCAACTAAAATAGATTAATTTTCGTAAAATTTAAGCAATTTGATGTTAAAACCTTTAAAAATGAACGATTACTTTTTTTTTAATAACTACTTTCGAAATTAGAAGTTAAATTATGTATTAATATTTAATCAGTTGTTATTTATACATCGAAATTCAACACTTTCACTCACAAATTTTGAATATTTGATTTGTAATTGCTCATTTGAAATGAAAACACAAATATTGATAAGTATTATAAAATTGTTTCTTTTATTAATTAAAAAATGGCCAATTGACTGAGTGAAAAAATGAAATATTTTAAACTGAAACAATATTTGAATAGGTTTTGTAATTGAACAAAAGCGTTTAATTATGCATCTATTACTTCAAAATTACATAAAAATGAAAAATAATGTTGTACAATTTTTAAAGTAAAATTCTTTAAAGATCTGCATTCACTCATTAATTTTCGGGATATATTCGGCAAGTAATCCGGGAGAAATCCACGGCCAAAATATGCCAAGAATTGAAGGGATTTTATTTTATACCCTTTTTTAATATTGAAAACAATATTTAAATTAAAAAACATAGGTATGTAGTGAACATATATATCTTAGGTCGCAATATTTTCTAGATCATTAAATTCTTTTGTATATTAATTTAAATAATATATGTCCTTGAAAATGTCGGAAAACAAGTCACAAAGGTTATCAGATGATCTATTCTGGAATGACCCACTTTAGGCAGAGTAGATTTTAAGAAGTAAGAGTTTGTATGGAATTACATTTCAAAGTCAGAAAACAGCTATTTTTGACTGTTGAGTATGCTGTAACAATTATTATTTATTTCAAAAGGTTTGGTAATGTTTAAAAATCGAAGCATTGAAATGTGCAGAATTTTTAAGTTTGGAGAATTTAAATTTAATTCAAATAGACTTTTCGACTTCTAAGTTATTTGCGACAAAAAACAACTTGCGTCACTCTGGTAATTAATATTTTCCATTACTCGACCGAAAGAAACATTACAATATTTTGCAAACTTGTAAACGAATCTTTAAAAAAAACTAAGCTACATAAGAAAATAAAGGTTAAATAAACAGAATTAGAAAATCTGATCTTTCTATCGTTCAATTAAGAACTCAATTTCGCTGTATCTAATAATTATGTATCGAAAGTAAAGCAAGTAAAACACAGAAAGTGAATGTTGAATTACATAAGATGAAATGAAACCAGTTGTTACTTCATATCTTTGATTAATTCTGATATCACCTGGCTCTGTTATCTTAACCCAAAAACAATAATGATTTAAAAACCTGAAAATATAAATACTATACTGAAAATATATATATATTTTTTTTTAATTAAATAATAAACCATAAAAATTTTAGAAAAGAGAAATTCTTGCGGAAAAGAAAGGTCCATTATTAGAACAGAGGAAGATCTCAAGGTTATCTTTAAATTGAAGAATTAGTGTTAATTTTTCTTTGCTAATTACCATACGTTATTTAAATTAAGCTTATTTAGACTGAATTTATAGTATGTATTGAAACCTTTGTTTTCAAAGACCAGATATACGAATGTGTAAGAATATTTACATTTTTCTTATCTATTTTCTTGAAATAAAGGTCTGCAGATATTTCAGAATAAAGAGTAATGGAATATTCTGGACTTTTAAGAGCTTATCAGGTTTCTGTAGTTTAAAGTTAATAATTTTTAACGCTATATCTTGCCTAATACTATTTATACTCATTGTTTTCTATTTTTCTTATTATTGATATTATATAGCTTTCTAAATTTTGCTTCAATGGAAATGATTCCAAAATATCTTTTTTTATGAAACAGAAAGACTAGAATTCAGAGATTCAAAACTAGAAATTAAAAACAAGTTTTTATAATAAATAAAGGTGAGAGTTGCACATATTAGCCATTAGAAATCAATATAGTAATTCAAAATTCTTATAAAGGTCGAGAGAAATACTTGGCGATATTATTGAAACCAGTTTGGACTCAATTAAACTTTTAGGGATAAAAAATAAAATAATAAATTATAAATGTATAAAAATTATAAATATATAAAAATTATAAATATATATAAATTATATGTTAATATCTCTAGACTTTTTTCTCTTACAATTCATAAATATTATTTTTGAACCAGTTGAATTTATATAATAAAGAATACATTTTTATCAAAAGAGACGAATTTTTTACGAAATGGATTAATTTTTTAACCCGAAATTTTCAATTTTTAACAAAAAAAAAGTTCATTTGAACCCGAACATTCTAATTTTCAGTTGAATAGATACATTTTCCACAAAATAGACGAATTTTGAAACAAAGAACGAAAATGATTTTCAACCAAGTATGTAATTGAATTTTCTAACAAAAAATACATGAATTTTTGACTAGAAAACATCTATTTTCAATACAAAATGTAACAGTTAAGTTTTAAACAAAAAATTTGAAATATATACCAATAGAAAAATTTTTAAACCTGTTTTAAGCTGACTGTAATTATTTAAAAAAATTTTAAGAAACCTTTCGAAATTCAAAAATTTCCTTAAAGTTTTGAAATTTTTATGCAACTGAAAATTTCGTTGACAATTAATTTTTCAAAATAAAAAATAATTTTCCGATGATTTGCAAGGAAATTTTTGTTCTTTCTTAAAACTGTTCGAAATTCTTAAAAGGCTTCTATATTTTTCCGAAATCTTTTAAAATGATTAGAATTTTTCTAAGAATTTAACAAATATTCTGCATAAACTTCTAAGTCCGCTAAATATCTTTTAAACTGATCATTTTTTTGACAATTTTTGAAATCTTTTTAAGTATATAAACTTAAAAATAAAAAAATTTATCTATTTTTTTCCAGGTAAATTTGTGAAACATTTAAAGAACATTTAAACAAAATGCAATTCAAAACTGGAAGTCAAATCAATTTCAAAGCATTGACCTGTTTTCAATATAATTTCCAGCAAATTCTTGTCGACTAGCAGTGGAAATTATATACACGCATGTTTTTTCAGCTGTTGCTAAATTTGGAAACAAGAGATTGTACATTTATATCATTAGAACATCATTCGAAAAATATTGTGGATGATTTTAAAACAAAAATGTTCAACTAGCAAGATCACAAAGTTTTATAACAAATTTGATTAGGTTTAAGAGATATCTAGAAGGTTTGAAACGATTCAAAATAATTTAAAAATTAAAAAGTTTTTTAAAACTGTACATTTTTGAATACTTGTACATAACAATTTGGAAGATTCTTAAGCATTTTGAAAGGCTTTAAGGAAATAAAATTTAAAAAGATTTCGACAAATGTCGAAAAAATCTGGAAGATTAAGGGCAGATTTTTTTACAATAGTCAGATTTCTGGGAAAATTTAAAAATATTTACGTTTCAATTTAAAATATAGTCTGGAAGATATTAGAATTATTTCTAGATTTTGCAGAGTTTTAAAGATGATTTTTTTAAAGAAAACTGAACTACTATTTCAAAATATCGCAAATTTTTCTTGAAATTCCTGAGAAAATGATTTTTTATTTTGAAAAATTAAATGTTAAAGAAGTTTTTTTTAATATTTCAAATATCGGTGTCATTCATTTTTTTATTCGTTGAAAATACAACTCCGTACTTGAACCTAATTAGAAAATTCCCGAAATTATAAAATTGCCGAAATACAAAAATCCCAAATTGAAAAATTCCTGACAGAAAATGACCGAATTTAGATAAATGATGGTTGATTCTTATCAAATATTTTTATCAAATAAAATCGTGTGTTAATGTTTAAAGTTTAAAAAAATTATTTTCTGAATTTGAAATATAAATTGAAAAAAACATATACATATATATTTTTAGATAAAAGTTTTGGTTTGAAAATTTGCATGGTATCTAAAAAAATTAAAAAGAAATTTTTAGATAGATCAATATTGAATGGAATCTTATAAACTTTTTTTGGAAAATGTTATTGATCGGAAAAATTGAGCTTTTTTATTTCAGGCGTACGTGATGTTTAGCTTATGTTTTAAATATGTATAATTTTTATACAATTATTATTATTTAATTCAAACCATAATTTTTAAAAACTTTAAACATATAAAATTCTTTCATAAAAATATTTGATTGTGTTTTTAATAAATAAATAATATTGATAGAAAACCAATTCTTTAAATTTTAAATTCGAGAAATTTTTTGATCGGCACCTTATAATTCTATTATTTTCTGCCGGGAATTATGAAATTCGGTAATATATAAACTCTTCGGGAATTTTATTATTCGGGAACTTTTATATTTCGTCAATTTTGAAAGCTGTTAATATTATACATTGTCGAGGGATAACTGAAAAATCGAGAAAAATAAAATTCCCGACTATGCAGAATTCCTGAACAACTTTATAATATGTCGGAATTGGAAAATTCCCGAACAGTCTATATATATGTGACGAGCCTGATAAGATTTTAGAGAAAAGAAAGAATTGAGAACAGTCAGAGGTACTTGAACCCCAAGTATACATTTTAATAAATACATAAATAAATACATTTAATTGCTTAAATTCGGGATTTTTCTAGTTCGGATATTTTATAATTCGGCAACCACCTGTTCGAGAATTCTCTTATTCTGGAGTGTTCCAATTCCGTAATATTATTAACTGTTTAGAAATTTTATTTGTCGTGATTTTTTATGCGCCCCAAAAATATTTCCTTTTGTTGTTGTTGTTGTTAAAGTCTTTCTTTGATAAGTAATTAATTAAAAATAAATATGTATTTGTTTTTATTAGAATATTTTCCCCCTGAAGTCGAAAAACGATTTACGCGCAATATAACTAACTCATATGAATTCCAAGTTGAGTACCAACCCTGTTTTTTATATTAACAAATAAATACTTTTAAAAGCAAAAATTTTTGGAACGCAAAGTTTGTTCATGAAAAATCACTTTTGTGATGTGCCTATTCGTAGTGAGCCAAACGTTTAGAAAATGAACCGAAACATATGGAAACAAGAGGAAAATTTTATTCTTCTGAAATGACTCGTGAGTTTTTTTTTAGCTCGTCGTGTCTGGTGCGAGACAAAGAGTGCACATTGATACATAATCTGCAGCCTAAGAGCATATTGAACCGGATTGAGTTGATTTTTTATCATCTGTACGAAACGCACTTACATATATTGATAATAAATTGAAGTTAATACGCAAAAACGGAATTTAAAAAGTTATATTGTTTCCAAAAATTAGTAATTTTTACATGAAAAACAATTAGGAACATTGTTATAATATTTATAAAAATTTGGGTAAGCCGAATTTTTTTATTTGCAGAATCAGCAAAAATGTTCAGATTCTTTGAAGGGCACAGAATATAACCTAAAAATTTGAAAAAATCATGTTTTCACGTTGCATACGCGAATTGTACGAGAAAATGGATCGATTGACGTAGAACTTGTGTCCCACGTAATAGGTCACTCTTACATCTGGAAATTGTGCGAGAGCATGGAAGTCACATGTTTCGGTTGAAAATCGGACCAAGAGACAAGCGATATTTTAATCAATGAACACATACCAGTCTTAAAACCCAACACAAAAATAAAATCCCCGAAAGTAATCGATATGAATGACAAGAGATTGAATTTTAGCAGCAGGCTGACGAAAATAATGTAAATCCGTGACGTAAGAATAAACGAGGTCGAGTCAACAAGGATGATTTGTCTCGCCAAATTCAGGCATGATTTAACAATTTCCTCATTCTAAGAATGCAGAAACCGTTCAGAAAGAGTAATAGATTAAAAAAAAGTAAGTAATTATGACAAATATGGACAGATACAACGAGGAAGGAAGGCAGAAAACCGGGGAATTTAAATACCAAGAGATTACTCACGTTGTTTTCCTTTTCTACTTCCTTTGCCAGGCATTTTTAAGCCTTGCACAATTTACACTAACAAAAATACTCGATCAAGAGGGTAAATGTCTCGCACAATTAATTTTCTTTCGTATACTGAATACACTGTATGAATTTTTAATGAAAATTGGATAAAAACTCATTAACATGGTGTGAAACGTTCAGAACATACACGTCGAGACAGCCAGCCAGGCTTTCTCACTCGCAGTCGTCAGTTCAGTTGGCTTTCTTCACTCGGCTGGGATCTGGGCTAGGTGAAGTCGAACATTCACGAACACCCTCGAAAGTACTCGAAACTTTGTTGCTTTTGCGCCAAACTTTCCGTGGGCGGTCATTTTCAACCAATCAGGTGGTGGGTTGCGCAGAACTTAAGTTATGCGCAAGCGCAATGACTAGTACTCAGGTGATAAGCGGGCATTTAAATTATGGCGGTATGTTTGATATATATAAATTGGGAGCTTAAACCGGTTTTTATTTTCGATTCTTTGAACTGCTTGCATGAATGACTGTTTTGGTTTACCTGTTTTATTCTATGAAATTTCTTAAATATGTCATTGGCAATATCAATCTGTATTAATTCATAATAAGTCCAGGAAAACTGGAAATTAGTCTGGAATTTTGAGAACCGAGAAAAAAGCCGGGGAAATTAGGTATATTTTCAGTATTTTCACTTACTAAAAAAATCGTTTTGTTTTCTCCTCAGTGCAACGACAAACATAATTAAGTATGCATTTCAGATTGGGTGGCAGAAATCCAAGTTGGATGCACGCCGAGGGTCCAACAATAATAACAACAATTGCATGGGGCGAAACTTTCTTTTTTTCATTAACTTGGAAAAAATCATTTTTTAAATAATCGCATTACTGCAAGATTCGGCTCCCCACCCGCTCCATAAAGCTTTGACATATTTTATGGACGCTCCCTGAGTATATTTGGATATTATTTTGTATAGGGCTGTAAAGTTTCATGAAACTTTGGAAACTTATCAAAGTTTCGGATATACTTCCGAAAAAGTCAGTCAATAATATTGACTTGATACTGTTGGCCCAGGGTTTTCTTTTGGACCCCAGTTGAACGCACAAAAAGGACTTTTGGTGCAGATGAATATAAATTAAGGTATGAACAATTTTAATTTTGTTAAACAATTTTTTTTTTCAAAATCTCGAAAAATATTATTTAAAACCCAATTTTTTCACAAATGTTGTAGATTTCGTCCAAACATATATTTTTTAAATGAATACTTTTTTTCTAAAATTAATTTTTTCGAGAAAAATAACAAAAGTGAATTTTCAGATCATTTTGTTGTTTGGGCGTTTGAAAAGGGGTAGATCTACAACCAAAGTTTTAAAAGTTTCAAATATTAAGGCGGGAAAATTTTAAATATTGAAACTACTGAGTATTAAATTTCAACATTTAATTATGTATTAATAAACTATAAAAATTGTTAATTAATGCAGTAAAATATTAATAATGATTTTCGAACCTTCTATTTTTCTTTATATCTTCCAAAATCTTGATAATATTTATTTAAATGATTCGAATTTTTCTACAATTTTGTTTATATTCTGCAAAATATTTACGAAATTGCCATAAAATCTTCCAGATTCTTTTTCTTAGCAATTCTTTAATTCTCTTGAAATATTTTTCCTAACGTTTTTACAAAATTTTACAATATTAAAAAAATTTCCTGAAAATGTTCCAGACTCTTTTTTTTTACAATTTTTGATATATTTTTAAACATACTCTTATAATTAAATGTTCAAAACAAAAAGTCATAAATTTTTTCAGGAATATTGAGAAGATTTTTTTTATTATCTTGTAAGCTTTCAAAATACGTAAAAAGCTTCCAAACTTTAGTACGGAATCTTCAAAAATTCCGTAAAATTAAAGAAATTGCTTGAAAAGCTTCGAATATATTGTTTTGACAACATTTTAAAATGTTTTTAAATCTTTATAAAAATTTTCTTATATGTACTTAACTTTTCAAAATTAAAGAATCATTAAAAATGTTCTCAGGAATCTTATGAAAGTTTTTTTTTTATTATCAAAAACCTTCAATTTGATTTATAGCTGTTGACATTTCTTTAAAATTTAAATTATTTTAAAATCATTTTCGAACTTCTGAACATTCTACATATCTTTTAAAATGATTAGAATTTTCCTAAAATTTGTTCAATGTTCTACAAAATTAAAAAAAAAACGCTCTAAAAAATTATTTTTGAGTAAAAATATTAAGAAATTTTTAATTATTATCTTGTTATCATTCAAAGTCTTAATAAAGCTTCCAAATTTTATTTCAAAATCTTCAAAAATCTACATTTTCTTTCAATTTCTTTGATTTTTTTTTTAAATCTAAATATCTTTTAAAATTAGTTCAATGTTTTGTAATTTTTTTCAAAATTCTATAAAATTAAAAAAGTTGTTGCCTGAAAAGCTTCTAACTTCCTTTTTGAAACTTTCACAAATCTTCTAAACTGTTTTCATATCTTTATAAACATTCTCTTATAAATTAATTTATCCAAATAAAACAATCATTTAATATTTTCTGAGGAATCTTAAGATAGTTAATTTATGTCATTGAAACCTTTTTCCATAATTCTTAGAAAGCTTCGTTTTTCGAAATCGTCAAAAATCTAAATTTTATTAACCATTTTTTAGAAAATTTCGAAAGACTTGAATTATTTTCTTACAAAATTTAAAATCATGTACAATAAAAAATTGTCTTTGAATCTTTCAAATTCTTTCTCAAGATGTTTTGAAATCTTCAAAGCTTAAAATTAATCTTTTAAAATAAATCTTATTGTCAGAATCGGTATTTCTTGTTGTTGCTAATTTTAATAGCAACATTTTAATAACAGAATTACTTTTCAAGATTAAAAAACAATTTACAATACATATGCTTTATATATACTTTAATATTTGAAATCTTTGATTTTCTAAAGTTATGTTTAACATGTTTTTTCTTTAAAATAAATATTTACAATTAAAATCACAAATATCTAATAAAATTTTGTTTCACTTGACCACTCTTATCTTAACCACTAAACAATTAGAAAAATGGTATAAAAAGAAATTACCTATACCTAAAAAATTTAGTTTTTATTCAGATAACCTTAAGGTTTAAAAATAAATTATAGTTAAATAAAACAAATGATGTGAAAAATAATATAGAATTTATTACAACATATAATTTTAGTACATAAATTGCGAGCCGAATTCGAACAACTTTTTATGAAAAAATACATATCAAAAGATTTAATACACGATAGTGAATGAATGATCGTCGACGATAATTAAATTATTCATATTCAAACCATACACTCAATGATATCCCAACATTCTTATTTTATTCCACAGAATCATTCATTTCCCGTACGAAATTTAAACTTTGAATTAAAACAAGAACATAAACTTAATAATTAAATTTAAGGAACGTATAAAAAAAAGTGCACTGCGAAAAAGTCAGATAAATGTATTAACATAATAGAGTAATGATTGTAATTATATAAGCATTCCATAAAAACTTTCATGTAACAACCAACGCGTTTTTGATATAATATTAATGGAAAATAACTTTCTTATATCATATCCTTTGGTATCATAACATGGTAACATGCTGGAAAAAAATGCAGGTTAATTATTAGTTAAAAGCACCGCAAAAGTTTGTTTAAATGGAGAAACCATTTCCTAAGTCTTCTTACATGCTTGAGCAAAGTTACAACACTGAAATAAAAACACAATATTATTATAAAAATAGGTTAACAAAGGGTTCTTTTGCAAATGCCCAGTTATTTTCATCACACTGGTAATTTTCTCTTCTTTTGATTCAATCGAGTAATCGGTTAAATCTTATATTTAATTAACTGAAGGCACGTTCGCGATTCTTATTCTGCATTAATCTTAAATGCTTACATACTTTGTTCGAGTTTTACAGCAGAAAATTTTTTTAGTCGTAAAAAGTTAGTATTCCGTTTCGTCCAAATTCCACTACAAACTAGAGTTAGGCAAGCTTAGTAATATAAAACCCAAGCCCTTCACAATTTTTATTTTTATTTTTAAAAAGAATGTTAATTTGTTGAGCCATAACCCCCCTCCCCCCAAATTAAATAACTTCGCCGGAAAATACTAAAATATTTAAAGGTTGAAATGACAGGCCTCTGACTCATTTTATCATTCAAATTAGTATCAATAGTAACATTATTTGAAAAATAGTAAGAAAATATAACACGAAATTAAAAAATATTACATCGAGGTTTGACCGTTTTTTTTTTAAATCTGATATACAGTATAAATCTTCCAAAAAATCTCGTGAAATCCTTTTGAATCTTTCAAGATTGAAATTTGAAATCTTGTCACTTCTTTTAAAATTCTTTACAATCCCTTAAATTCAGTGAAATCCCTAAAAGTCCTTAAAATTTCATTTCCTTAAGTTCTCTGGAAATCCGTTTGAATGCCTTGAAATCTAGTAAATATCACTGATACCTTTTGAAATTTTCTGAAATCCTATTAAATTATTTGAAAACCCTTAAGAGTATTTATATATTGTTATATTTCTTGGTATTAAAAAAAATATACCTTAAATAGTTTAAAATCCCCCAAAAAATCTCGAACGACATCTTCAAATCTATAATACCTTTCCAGATTCCTTCAAAAATAATAAAATCTTTTAAAAACACTAAGATCCCGTAAAATCCTCACAATGAGAATAACCTTTTAGAATCCCTTAAAATTTCTTGTATTTTTTGAAATCACTTTAAATCCTTTAAAATACCCTGAAAGTTTTGAAATCCCTTAAACTTGTTCAAATTCGTTAACACTCACTGATTTCTAATTAAAACCCAAAAGTTGAACGTTTTATTTTAAATTTTTAAATTTGAATCTTAAAAAAATGTTTGATTCAGACATTTTTATTTAAACGTAAAACAATTTACAAGTATAAACTGGAAGCTTTTAACACTTTTCAATAGAACAATTTAAACTTAATTGCCCTTAAACTGCAAATTTTTAAATTATAAGTTTAGAAATTAAATATTTTCTTTAGGGTGAACATTTTTTAAATTACAAGTTAAATTATTTTAATTGTAATTCGTATCGTATTATTAATTGTTCAGTTGTTATTTATCCATTAAAATTATTTCGAACAATGCAGTTTCAAATTCAAATTAAATTAAAAGCTCTCAGAATCAATGGGTCAAAAATAGAAAATTTGAGATTGAAACAATATTTTAATGCGAATTGAAATTGAATAAAAGCGTTTATAATGGCTCTATTTGTTTCAAGTTATTTAAAAAATGAAAATGGTTCATAAAGGTTTAATCGGAAGTTTCAATTTGCTTCACTACTAAGACTTTACAATTGAAATAGTGAATTGTTTAACGTTAAAATCTGTAAATTGTTTAACTTTGTGGTTAACTTTCATCATTTAAAACTATAAAAATTTTAATTTACATTGAACAAAAAAGTTAAAAACGAACTTATTTTAAATTAAATTACATCATTTGATACTATATTTATGACATTTAAAGTGATTGGATAGATTTTTCTTAAAACAATTGTAATATTATTAAATTCCTCTGTAATTTTTAAAAACACAAGTCTTGAGTCCGAGGCCTGAAATTGTAATTTTTTTGAAACTCAACATTTCTTTGGGCAATTTATTTTTAGTTAATTAATAAAAATAAATAAAACATATTCATTTATTTTTAAACCCAAGTTAAGGCTCTGATAATCTGGAAAACAATTTAAATTTAGAGAGCAACGAATCATGCAATTGATATTTGGTCAAAATTCCTCTTTAACTTTAGTTGTTAGTCACATGCTATACAATAGTTGCTAGTGCTTACTAATTATATGGCAAAACTTTATTGCAACTGAACTTCTTTATTCAGAAGATGGCCAGTCCAGAAAAATAGAAAATCGTAAGTGTGATTGGGAATTATGAAGTAGTCTTCTACAATCCTGTGAACATTAAAAAAACAACATGAATATAATTCCTGCACATGCACTTATCAGTGTGTCTAAAAAAATCCTGAACAATAATTTCCTGACTATTCCAGGTACAATTTTTCAAATATTTCGCAATTTTTCTAACAATCGACTGTAAATATGTACAACGTTTCAGAGTTTATTATACATTTTTTTCCAGTTTCTAAGGATTCAATTAGTATTATTAATTTAGAAAGCTTTGACAAATTATATTACAAAATATCTTCAAATATATTAGCAACATCGATTAATTAAATAATTAAATAATACTAAAAACATAATTAATCTGTTTTTGAACTTGTCTCCAAAGTCGATAAATTTCGATAATAATTAAAACCCATTTTTATTTTATCTTCTTCAAATAAAAATTCAGTGCATATTAACCAAATAGTTGAATTTTCAATCGAAATGATTAATTTTCTACATAAAAAATACGAATTTTTAATGAAACACATGAATTCTCAAACAAATAGTTGAATTTTGAAATAAAAAATAACAGTTTTCTAACAAAAATCAAACAGTTAAATTTTCAGATAATATTAATATTCCATACCAAAAAATGCAACCAAATGATGAATTTTCAACTAAAATGATGAATCTTGAACTGAAATAGATTAATTTGAAACCAAAAAGATGATTTTTGAACAAAAGAGTTTAACTTGCTATAAATCATTTTTATTTTAAACAAAAGATTAATTTTGAAACAACAAGTTTAATTTTCTACCAAAAAGAGGATTTTTCAGTCAAATACTTGAATCTTCAAATAAAAAATACAAATTTTCATACTAATAGTTAACTTTTTATCTAAAAAAGACAAATTTCCATACAAAAATGAAAGTGTTGAACTTCAGATTAAAAAAATTAATACTGAACCAAAGTCATGGATTTTCAAGTATAATGATGGAATATTCAATTGAAATAGTAGTGGAATTTTCAGTTGAAAAAAAATGAATATTAAAAAAAAAACTATCTTAAAGAAAATAGTTATATTTTCAAAATAAGTACGCAATTTTATACTAAAATGATGAATATTTAACTAGAATAATTGAATATACAACCAAGAAGATTAATTTGTACCAAAAAGGACCATTTTTAAATAGAGAAGATAAATTGACAAATGAAATATAAATAGTTAAATTATCAGTTATAAACTTTATGTTCAACCAAGAGGTCAATTTTCAATCAAAATCATGAAACATTCAATTGGAATAATTACATTTTCAGCAACAAAAAAAATTCTAAAAGAAAGTAATTTACAAAAAAAAAAAATAATTAAAAAAAAAGAGTTACATTTTTAAAAAAGTGATAAACTTTTAACTAAAATTATTGTATTTTCTTATTATCTTTATTATTTATATTATTTATTATATTATTTTATTTATTTATTATTTTATTTTATTATTATCTTTGACTAGAATAGTTGAATTTTCAACCAAGAAGATTAATTTCTATAAAAAAGACGAATTTTCAGCTAAATAGTTAAATTCACACTTTAAAAATTAATTTTGAAGCCAAGAGATGAATTTATAACTAAAATGATGAAATATTCAACTGGAATAGTTACATTCTTTATTCTAAATACTCAAAGTAAAACTCAAAGTAAAACTCAAAGTAAAACTCTTGAATTTCAAACTTTTAAAATTGAAGTTTAAACATTTTTCACTTTTATAAATTATAGAGTTTAAAGATTCAGATTAAGTTCAAAAAATATAAATCTACGTTAAGATTTTCAATACTCTAAATTAAAAAATCAAACAATGAACTTAAAAATGTTCAAAATATATTATGTAAAGTTATTTTAAGCTCGATATATTAAAAATTAAAAAAATAATTTTTTTTTAAACTCAACAGTTTTTCAATTATAAGTTAAATTAGTTTTATTTTAAAAAGTTCAAGCATCCTTGAAAAGCTTCAAAATTTTATTTAAAAATCTTGAGAAATCTAGAAGTGGTTTTAAATTTTTCCAAATTTAAAATAATTTTAGAAATTTTTTTCAGAAGTTTTAAATATATTTTAAAATGAATTAATTTTTTTTACAACTTTTAAAAAATCCTGCAAATTAAAAAAAAAATCTGAAAAATTTGAATTTATAAATAACAACAAAATTTGGCTATTCGTACCGAAATTTTGGAGCAAATACCCACAGCCAGATTTTAAAAAAATGTAGATTTTTTCGGATTTCAAACAAAAAATTTAGAGCCTTTTTAATAATTGTGAAAGATTTCAAAAATGATCGAAAAAGAACCTTGAAGATTTTAAGGATTTTTTTTTCATTCATAGGATTTTCCAAAAATTATAGGAAAAAATCGATTAATTTAAAAATATATTTATAAATTCTGAAAAAATATGTTAGCACACTTGTTTAAATTACTTGAAATCATTTCCAGTTTTTAATTAATTTTGAATTGTTTGAAAACTTCTAGATATTTCTTAAAATTACTCAAATTTTTTCTACCAAAAATAAGTGCTGAGTTGTTATTTATATGTTCAGATTTAACAATTTCACTAACAAATTAAAAATTTCTTAAATAAAACAATTAAAATTGTTTTAATTTTTCAATTGAAGTTTTCAATTGAAACTTGGTTTCAATTTACTCGTCTTAAATGAACAATGAAATATTGCTAAATATTAAATATGTATTCTTTTTCTAAATTAAAAAATATAAAATTAAATAGGTTAAAAATTGAATAATTTAGACTTAAACAATATTTTAAATGTAATCAAAATCTTTAATTACGACTATATTATTATGGAGTTATTTTTAAGTTGAAAATAGTTTATAAAGTTTCAAACGCACGTTAACATTTTAAATGGCTAAACAAATTAACAGGAATAATATATGTATCAATAAATGTATGTATTGAATTTAATATAAAAAATAATATAAGGAAAGGCCTAACATTTTGAATTAAATATACTTTATTGATGATCATTAAAATTTTTATTTAAAAATAAAATTATCGGAATAAATGATATATTGATATCAGTTCTTATTAAGATTTTCGAATTAAAAAAGTTACAATTTGAAAATTCTCAAATTTTGAACGGATCTAGAATCGTAAAGCTCCATTAAAAAAATTTATTTAATTCTATTTACAGTTGATAAAATAAAAATCTTTTTTGTCACAAATTTCCAGCTTCAAATGCTTTTAATTCCCGGTCCAGCGGCCACCCTGATTAAGATAATCAATCTTCAAGCAAAAAAATTAATTTTTAACAAGAGTTTAACTTTCACCCAATAAAGCAATTTTTATTCTAAAAAGGATGAGTTCTAATTAAAAAATGTTTATTACAAGTTAATTTTTCAACTAAGGAAGATCTTTCAGTAAAGAAACAGAAAAACTGCAAACAAACTGTTAAACTTTCAAGCAAAAAGAACGAATTTTCAACAAAATACATGGATTTTTAACCAGATACTTGAATTTTCAACTAAAATCGATCAATTTTCATACAGAAACAGAATATTTAAATTTTCAGTTAAAAAAAAATTAATTTACAACCAAGAAAAAAACTAACTTCAATAAAATAGGCGAATACAGTAATACACGCCTACTTTTACAAATGAAGAATCATTCTTACTCAATTTTCTATTAAAATGAAGACAAATTAAGCAAGCTCTCGAAAAATCTCCCTTACAATTCCAGGTTTTCCAGGCTGGGTCGACACCCTTATACATTTCGCTGTAAAAACATCGATTTAATCAAATTTAATCTTGTCTCACAAATGACTTTGTTTGGAATTTGGACCGAAGGTACATAATGCATTTATCTAATCTAGAAAGGAATATTTGTTCGTATTCTCTTAATCGTTTAAATTTAAAGCTGGATTCAACAGGAGGGATTTTTCAATTAATTCAAAGGCTTGGCTCGTAAATATCCCAGAGAAAATTCGCAATCTATTTTGTGACCTCAGTGTCATCCCTGATTAGTAATTATCACAGCAGACTTTCATCTTTGCAAGGAATGAATTTCCGAACTTTTGATTTGAATAATCTGTGACTTTTTCACTTGGTAAAATATTCACACGATTCATAAAATTATTAGAGTTAATATAGCTGATGAAATTGTCGACAAAATTGTTGAGAAAATGAAGGACCTGGTGAGGGTGGAAGAGGAATTAGGGTTCGTGGAATCGGTATAAGCTAGGACTTTAGTATTAATTGTATCTGAGCTACCTAGCAATTTTTCGCAAGGTGTAACTCTTCTGACGAAGGTGAAAAGAGAATCTGCAATATTGGCTGGAGTTGGATCCTCGCAAGTTTCCAATTCTTTCACTACGCATTCTTGAAGTCTGACCAAATCGCTATAAAAAATACAAATTTTTCGTAAATAACTCAAGTTGAATGTGGATTTTTAAGGGTAGAATATTTTGATAATGTTGAGGAATTTGTTGAGAATTACCTGCATGCTTTGTGGTTGAAGACGAAGAGTGGCAAAACCATATCGGAAACTGAGCTCGCGTTTGCAGCTGATTCAATGCTTTCTCCGTAGGTAGAATTCAAACATTGTTGAACTTGACTCTGTTTGGCTTGGAAACATTCAGGTCCTCCAGCAGAGATAAACACTGGAAAAAGAATTTCGATTTTAAAAATTTTAAATTTAAAGATTCAGAATCAAACCAACAAAAATAGAAAGCCAGAGTGATCACTTCCATAACCTTTCCCAGATTTTCCCTGAATAATTTTCCATTGTTCCTGAAGAGTATTATTTCAAGAACAAAATTCTAATCAGGGAACATTTTCAGGGTGGCCGTTATAATAAAAGAAAAAATTACCAGTCATTTCCCGTTTTTTTCCGGTTCGCAAAAATGTTTTCATCTGAAGTAATAAAAACTGAGTTGTAAATCATTTTAAGTAATTTTAAAATAGAAACAATAAAAATTGAGCGATTACATTTTTTTTTATAAACTGGACACTCCTTAAATTAGAAGTTAAATTATTTACATTTAAAATAGCTTTTAAATCCTTAAAGAGCTTCCAAATTTTATTTCAAAATCTTAAAAAATGTACATGTTGTTTTAGATTTTTTCCAATTTTAAATTATTTTTGAAATTTTTTCAGAACTTCTAAACATTTTAAAAATTAATTGAATTTTTCCTCAAATTTTCCATATATATTTTTAAATCCTGTAAAATCAAAAATATTTTCTGAAAATATTCTAGATTTATTTTTGACAATTTTGGAAATATTTTAAAATATTCTCCTGAAATTAATAAAAAACAAATCATTTTCAATTTTTCTGGGTATTTTAAGAAAATTTTTTTTATTCTTTTAAAGCCTTTCTCTATTTACAAAAAAAAAGTTCTAAATTTCATGCTCGAAATCTGAAAAATCTATATTTTATTATAAATCAGGCCATCCTTGGCTCAAATATTACATTAATTTTTTATCTTTTCAGAATTTCGAATTATCTCTTAAGCGTATTTGAATTTTTTCTAGGAATAATAGGTGTTTAATATTTATTTATACAACAATTTTATTTACAAATTAAAAGCTTTTAAATAAAACAATTATAATTGTAACATCTAAACTTTATTTTTTGCTCAATCTTGAATATTTGTTTTCTAATTATTGATTTTTGATGAACAGTCCAATATTTCTGAATATTAAGCAATCGATCTTTTTCTAAATTGAAAAATTCCGAATACACAATTTTTAGAATAAAAAAATACCTGAAATTTAATAAATTTGAATATAACAATTAATTAATAATAATTAATCAATACATTAATAAATAAAAATAAATTAATAATTCATAAATAATAATTATAAATATATTATTTTGAAGTAATTTTAAAGTTTAAAACAGTTAATAAAGTTACAACCGGGCGTTCACATTTATTTAACTACTAAGACTTTTCCATTGAAATTGTTTAATTTTTAACGTTAAAATCTGGAAATTCTTAGATTTTCAACTGATTCTGAATCGTCTTGTGAAATAAATGTTATTACTATTCACTTGTTAATCTTTCATGCACAGTTCAATTTAAAAAATCATATCAACCAACATTTTTTTGATAAAAAATGGTCGATTTTAAACGCTTCTAATTTTTAATTTTTAAAGTCTTTAAAACGGAATTTTTTAGAATGAAAGATTATCGAAATACGCACTGCAAACTGAATTATGTAATAACTAAAACATATAACATTTCAACTAATTTTTGTTAAAAACTGCTAAGTTTTTTCCAAACATTGTAAAATTCTTGGTAAGAAAATAATTTCACTGTCATTTCCGGGTATCATAAAATTCATGGTCATTTCCTGGTTTCCCGTTCCAGCGGCCACCTTACATTTTTAATATAGAAGCTCATACGAATGAAAAGAAATTTTAAATTAAAATTGATAAATTCTTCATTTGTTTTCAGGGTTTCCACAGATTAATTTACTTGAAAAAGTTAAGTACTTATTTTGATTATTGTTCTTTTAAGTTAAAAAGAATTCTATAAGGATTCCAGGCGAATTTTAACGAATTCAGGATAAATTCTTAAGACTAAATAACAATGTAATTGATATTGAAAAGACTTCAATTGAATTAGAACAATTCCGAAATTCCACTAATGCGTGTAAAATTAGAATACATTTAGAGAAATTTGAGGGAAATGATAATAATTCGAAGAAACTTGAAAAAATTATGGTTCATTAATTCATTAAGTTTGAAAACTATTTAGAAAAAATGTAAAGAAATTACAAATAGTTTTATGAAATGTCTAAAAATTTAAGGTAATTTTAAAAGACTCCAGGATCAAGAGAATTCCAAAGGATTTAGGAGAATTCGGGATAAATTATTAAGAATCCAAGGGAAATTCCAAATTGATTCAAATGAATTGCAAAAAATATTTGAAAGCCTTCTTAAATATTTCAAACCCTATGAAATCCCTCACTTCTTGTGAATAAATACTTTGGAATACATTAAAATATTATAAAATGATTCTGTGAAAATCTATAAAATTTAATTATATTTAATGAAATCCTGTACAATTTATTATGATGAAAGAGCTTTTAAAACCCCATAAAATCATTGAAATCTTTGGTAATATTTTGTTTCCTATCTTATAAAATTTTAGGTAATTTTTTAAAAGCGCAGGACAAATTTTTAAACACTTTAGAATCGTTAAAATCTTGAAAATCGCTTGAGATCCTTTAAAAACCGTAAAGGTTTCAAACTCTTTAAAATGTCTTGGGAGAATTTAAAATACCCTACAATAATTAATATCCTTTGAAGTCCCATTAAGTTACGACATCAATGGTAAATTCCTTAGAATTTTTTTAAATTCTCTAAAATATTTAAATTACCCAATCGTTTGAAATCTCTCAAAATCCTTTGGAACTTTTAAGATCTTTTGAAAAATTCTTGGTTGTTTTAAAAATACCCTAAAACCCTGACAAATCCCTTCAAATTATTGAAATCTATTGAAAATTCCTCGGAATATGTTAAAATATCCTGAAATATTTCTAATCTTTTGACGTTCCATAACACTTTTTAAAGTACTATTAAAAAAATATTAATAATCTTTAAAGATTCTTTAAAATGTTTTGAAATCGCTTGAAAACTTTAAAGCTCTTAAAAATTTCTTGGAATTTAAAAAAATGTCCTAAGATCTTTTAAATTCTTTGGAATTTTCTTTAAAATGTTGTGAAATTTTTTCCAAATCTTTTTTAAATCCTTTGAAATCTCTCAAAATTCTTTGGAACTTTTTGAAGTTCTTGTCAGTTCATTAGATGTTTTAAAAATATACTCAAATCTTTTTACATTCCTTCAAATAATGGAAATATATTCGAAATTTTTTAAAATGCTCAAAAAATATTTAAAATCCTCGTAAATTCCATAAAACTATTTTAATCTTTGAAAATTCCAAAGAATTATTCAAATTTCCCGAAGAATCTTCAAAATTGTTTAAATCCCTTCAAATTAGTCAAATCTTCTGAAAATTCTGCGGAATTTTGTAATTACCAGCAAATACTTCGAATGCTTTACTATCTTTTAAAATCCATTATAATTTTTTAAACCTAATGAAAATTTCTTGAAATCGCTTCAAATTATTGAAATCAATTGAAAATTCCCTATATTCTTTTAAAATAAGCTAAAATCTTTAAAATGATCAAACATCTTGAGAAATACCTTGAAATATATAAAAATATCAGAACTCCTACGAAATCCGCAATTATTATGAATAAATTCTTTGAAAAGCAATTAATATATCACAAAACCCCTGGGAATCTTTTAACATATCACAAAAATGTATTTAGATTCTATCAAATTGTTCCATATCTTCTGAAATTCTAAAAAAAATTCCTTCAAATTATGGAAATCTTTCGAAGATTCTTGGAATTCTTTTAAAATGCCCCGAAAATATTTAAAAACCTTTGACATTCCATAAAACTTTTCTAAGCTTTTAAAACTTCTTTAGAATTTTAAAAACGCCCTAAATTCTGTTGAAATCTCTTTAAATGATTGAAATCTTCTAAAAATTCTTTTGAATTTTTTCGGAAATACTTACAAATAAATCCTTTTAAATTCCTTCAAATTACGGAACTCTATTTAAAATTCTACGAAATCTTTTTAAATGTCCCAAAAAATATTTAAAATCCTTTGGCATTCCATAAAACTGGTTTAAGACCTTGAAAATTCCTTTAAAATTCTTCGGAATCTTTTATAATCAGTTGAAATCCCTAGACATTTTTTAAAGCTTTTGAAAATTGATTAAAATATACTAAAAATGCCTTAAGTTATTTCAACACTTTTCAAGTCCATTGTAATTTTTTAAAGCTCTTGAAAATTCTTTCAAATTTTTTTTAAAACTCAAAAATCTTTAAAATTATTTAATATACCTTTAAATTGTTGAAATCAATAACAAATTTCTTGGAATCTTTTTAAATTCTCCCAAAAATATTTAATATCCTTTGAAATCCCATAAAAGTTGTTTTAAGCTTGAAAATTTTTTTTTGGGTACCCAAAAATATTTCAAATCCTGTGAAACCTTTTGAAAATCCTTGGAATGTTTAAAAGTAAAATAAAATCTTTAAAATCCTTTGAAATCCCTTCAAATTATTGACCTCTCATAGAAATTGTAGGAATCTTTTAAACTACTATTGAAAAAAAATGACTAAAGTGATATTTTTATTTTAAAAAGTTATTTGAGAAAAAAAGTTACTAAAAGTGACTGTCAGTAAGACCTGATTATTCTTGACAGTTTTTTCTTGAAGAAATCCTTTAAAGTTCTTAAAGAAATTCCCTGACTTTAAAATTTTTTCCAAAGCCCTGACTTTTCCCTGATTTCCACGTTTTCCCTAACTAGCGGTCACCCTGAAATTATCTCAAAAAGTCCAAGCAATAAATTCCTACAAGCAATGCGGTCTCCTTCCTTGAAGCAAATAAAATCGAGGAGACTGTTGGTGATGTTCAAAACAATTGGTTTGTTTGCTCTCTCCAAAGGTTCGAGACAAGGTTCCAGGGAAGTCGTCAAGTCAAGGACGCACTGTTTTAAAATTGGTGTCTTTTGACAATACTTTTTGAATACTTCGTCCAAATCGCCAGTAGGTTTTGCAGCTTCCATTTCAATCTGCAGCTGAGTTACATTCACTAGCGACTTTAGACAATTTCCCATGTCTTCAATTCCCTTTTTGGCGTTACCAAAAGCTGAGGGTCCTCCATTCTTTTCGCATTTTTTTTCGACTAAATTCTGAACTTCTGCGATGGGCAATCCAGAGGCGTTTACATTTTTTAACTCAGGAATGTCCACAATCGAGTTGAGTTTCTGCAAAGCATCTTCTGCGTTTTCGATGGTTTCATCAGCGCAGCCGCTACTTAGAAGACCTGAAATAGAAAAGTCTTCGAGTTAGATTCATTTTTTCAAAAAAAATGGATGACTTTTCCGTAAACAATTTTTCATTTTCCCTGGTCATTAATATTCAAAGATCAGGATTTTCATGTTGTAACACTTTAACATAGAATCTTTTACAAACCAAATAAAATAATTTTAGATTAAGATTTAGAACGATTAACTTTATTTATTATTTATTTCAACCAAAAGGATGACTTTTCTACCATAAGAGATGAATTCTCAAATATAATTTCGAATATTTATATATAAAAGATTAAACTCAAAAAAACAGTTAAACTTTCAAGAAAATAACTTTATTTTCAAAAGACATTTGAATTTAAAAATAAAAATGTATTTTCGTTTAAAAAAAGATGAACTTTCTATCTAAATAGACGATGTTGCAACAAAACAGTTACATTTTCGACCAAAAATAATACATTTTTAATAAAATACTGGAATTTTCATAAAAATAATTGAATGTTCAGAAGAAAGTTGAACTTAAAACGAAAGATGAATTTTCATTCCAAAAAGGATGAATTTTATTTTTAAATAGACGAAGTTATAACAAAACAGTAGAATTTTCGACAAAAAATATACATTTTTAATAAAATACTGGAATTTTCAACAAAGTGATTTAATTTTCAGAATAAAGTTGAATTTAAAAAGAAAAATGTATTTTCATTTCAAAACAGATGAATTTTTGATCCAAACAGACGAAGTTGCAACAAAACAGTTACATTTTGAACCAAAAATAATAAATTTTTAACAAAATACTGGAATTTTCGACAAAATAATAGAATTTTCAAAAGAAAGTTGAATTAAAAAAAAATGATTTTTCATTCCAAAAAGGATGAATTTTCTGTCTAAATAGACGAAGTTAAAACAAAACAGTCGAATTATCGACAAAAATTATAAATTTTAATAGAATACTGGAATTTTCAACAGAATAATTAAATTTCTAGAAGAAAGTTGAATTAAAAAAGAATTTCAGAAGGCAGTTGAATTTAAGAAGTAAAATGAATTTTCATTTTTAAAAAGATGAATTTTCTATCCAAATAAACAAAGTTGCAACAAAACAGTTACATTTTCGACCAAAAATAATAAATTTACAACCAAATAGTTGAACTTTGAAACCGAAAAGATGAATTTTTAAGAGGAGTGTAATTTTCAGCCAAAAGATCAATTCTAATTGAAAAATGCAATAGTGTAGTTTTTAAGAAAATAAATAAATTTGCAACAAAATAGTTGCATTTTTAACCAAGAAAAATGAATCTTCAAAAAAATGTGATAGTATACATATTTTAACTAGAAAAGATGAAATATTTAGCAAAAGAAATGAATCTTAAAACCAAAAAGACGAATTTTCACACAAAATTTAAATTCTCAACTAAAAAAGATCAATTTGTAACCAAGAATGGATAATTTAAATTTTCAGTACAAAAAATTAATTATTACTTAGAAAAATAGTCTAATTTTCAATGAAAGATATAATATTTCAAATCAAATCATTATAAAAAAAGTTCATTCTTAAACATTCAATTGCATTTTCAACCAAAAAAGAGGAAACTTAAACCAAGAAGATAGGTTTTTAACATTTAAAGGGTGGCAGCACATAAATAGATAACCAACATTTTTTCGAAAATGGGTTTTATTGCATAAAAAATTCTTAATCGATAAAAAGATTTGTTCGAATAGTCCTGTTTAATGAATGCAGCAATAAAAAAATGTATGTGCTAATTTAAATTTCAGCAAACATTTTTAGCTCAGTATTTTAGTAATATTTTCTTTATTTTCTGCATTATATTTTTTAAAATTATTATCGTTTAGTGGAAACAAATTTTCTCTTCGTAGTTCTTTCAACGGATAATCTTCTCGCAAAGTGTCATACCGTTACACTCAATTTTCATTTTCTCGGTACAGAATAATTATTTCTATCCAATATTTGTTATTTTTATTTAGCTTGCCCATATCTTGGAAGTAAATTTGTATTCATATAAATATTTTTTTAGGTCAAAACTTTTTTACGCTCATTAAGAAACGCAATATCTCAGGAGTAGGTTGTTATTTTTCATTTATGGTCAGTGTCACTCTGAGATTGTCAGTTAACACATACATTTTCTCGAAAATGGATAACTGTTTTTAATCAAATTTTGTTGGGCTAAAATCAGCAACACATCATATCGGAAGTGGACTTTGTCTTATCTTTAAATGCTGATTTCGATTTTACAGAATGTTTTTTCGCTCTCCTGAAAAGTTCTGATTTCGTTGGTTATCTAGTTCTGTACTCCCACCCTTTAAATAATTAAATAGTAGACAAATAAATTAATCTATACAATCAAATATTTTTATTTTAAATCAATTTTCAACCAAAAAGTTGTATTTTTATTAAAAAAGAGATGAAATTTCTACTAAAACAGATGCATTTTTTAAATCGATAAAAACCCTGTAGAAAAACTAAATGAGTTCAAAAAAATGTATAAATTAAATTTTCTTTAAAGTGTAAACAATCATATAAATAAGAACACATTTTTAAAAATACTCCTAATTAAAAGGGTTATAATTATAAACAATTGTAAATAATAAAGCTAAAAACTCCCGAGTGTTGACAATACCATTACATAAGTGAATTAAATGCAAAAAAAACATTTTAAATAATTAGCATTGCAAAGATAAGTAAATAAATTACCTATTAGAAAAGCGTTTGCTTTGTAATTTAATTATTTATGTTTGCATAGTTAATTATTTTTAATATTTGTTTTGCATTTAATTAACTTCTGCAATGGTACCGCCAACATTAGGGAGTTTTCAGCTTTATTATTCACAATTTGTTTTCAATTTTTTTATAATTATAAGTCTTTTAATTAGAAGTATTTAAAAAAATGTTTTAATTTATATTAATGTAAATAACACTAAGACCGGGAGTTTTTTCAGCTTATTTTTAGTATAATTTTTTCTTTATTATTTGTCAAGATCACGTATAACCGGGAGTTAAAACAAATTAATTGATTTAATTTTTTCCAAATTTATATTTATTCGTTGATTTTTAAAATGCTTTTTTGTTTAAATTTTTTTTTGTTTTTTGAAATTTTTTGTTTTTCTATTTGTAATTTTTTGTTTTTAGAATTTTTTAGTAGAATTTTTATTAGGAAAATTTGTTACTTTTGTAGCTGTCTTAAATTTACGACCGACGTTCTCCATTCACATATTAATACATATCAATGGATGAATGAAGTAAATATCATGGAAAAGTGTACATTTATTACCTGCACCGAGTCATAGTAAGGAATTATTCATAACAGTTCATAGATTGGTGCATAAAGACATCATATAAAGTCCAGTATTATTATTTAGAAGCCTGTATTCAACTGAAAAAAATCCTTTAGTATCAACAAATATTGCTCGACATTTCTGTATTTTTTCACTCGATAATTTCACTCGATATTTCTGTATTCAAATTTCAAACCATAAAAGTCAAATGAGTGCATGTGATTGGTCCAATATCGCCGGGAAATAAGACACCGATCGACTCGAACGATTTTCTCATGCATATCCTAATTTTAGAATTTTTATTTGATATAATTAGCGAAAAGCTGAAGAGGAAGTTTACCATTTTTTAAACATAAACCTTCCTCGAACCATAAGGAATGTTTGTGCCAAGTTTCAGACGCGTATGTATTACTATTTAGGGGAAAACTGGGTTCAAAGGATTTTTACATTAACCTTATAAACTCCGCGGTTTTCCCCATTGGCGTGGAGCACCTGGAGTTTAAGAACTGGATTCAAATGCTTTTTACATAAACTTTATAAACTCCGGTATTCGCCCCATTGGCGTGTGACACCGGGAGTTTAAAAAGATTTTTAAATGAACCTTATAAACTGCGAGTTTTGCCCCATAGGCGTGGAGCATCTGGACTTTAAGAACTGGAAACAAAGGATTTTTACATTGACCTTATAAACTCCGGTTTTTGTCCAATTAGCGTGGGGTACCGGGAGTTTAAAAGGACGTTTACATAAATCTTATAAACTCCTGTTTTTGCCCTATTGGCGTGGGACACCGGGAGTTTCAAAAGATTGTTACATGAATCTTTTAAACTCCGTTTTAAATCAATTCTTAACGCCTTTTCATACTAGATGGAGCTATGAAATAAACATTTTTTAAATTAATTTTTTTTTGTTGAAAAAAAATATTTTCAAGGAAAAAATTTAATTTCATCGGATTTTTACATGAGCCTTATAAACTCCGGCTTTTGGCCTCATTGGCGTGGGGCACCAGGAGTTTAAAAAAACGAATTTTCTGACAAAAAAATGTTTCATTTTTCAACCAAGTTTCTACCAAATTAGTTTTAATTTTTTACCAAAAAGGATAATATAATTACAACTGCAAAAAATATATAAATAGAAATACAAGGCAAATAAAGTACTAACAAGAATATTATATCAGGTTGACGCACAATTTAATTTCTAAAATTACCTAATTTTTCTCTGCTAATTTCTAATTTTCTCTGAACATTAATATTCAAATGCCAGAACCTGTATCTTGTACAATTTTTAACAGAATCCCTTATAAATAGAATAAAGCAATTACAAAGGAAATTCCACAATTAAAAAAAATCTTGTAATAATTTATTTTTCTAGAATTTTCCAGTTTCGGAAATTTCATTTTTGAGGTTTTTTTATTCAATCATCTGACATTTGAAAATATTAAACAAGAAGGCACACAAAAAAACATTTCTAAATAGACAGATGCAATTAAATTTTGTTTTCGTATCACTCATGAATGATTAGATAACTAATATTTCAATGTTTTTCAATGTTATCAACACACTCAAATTGACTATTTGATAATGATAAATATCTTCGACCCATATCTGAATCTAGTAAATTTAAGAAAAAACAAGATTACTCTTTTCAAATTGATATACTTGAAAAATGTAATTGAATTTAGTTAAATTATCAAATAAAAACTTTTCATGTAATTTGCATACAATTTAAGAAATGATAATATTTTGTCCGCTGCTTTTATTTTTAAGCTGATTACAAATGTATCTTTTTAATTGAGATACAAGCTGAAACGATTTCATTCCATTTGCAGAGTCGAGGGTCAAAGTATCGAGCGATGAGTCAAGAAAAAAATCAGATAATTATTGCTTTACGCATGTAATTCACATTTACCTACTTGTATGAAGAATGTGACGTTAAATGAATAAAAAAATTACCTCCAAGGCCGAAAACTGCTAAATGCACATGGAATAAAAAAAAGATTCTGAAAAACTATTAATAAAAAAACTGTATAGAAACTGAAGATGACAGGTGTGAATTAGTATTCATCTTTTATTAAAAAGCTCGAGAGAATTAGAATTAAGCATTGACGACTACAAGGTTCTAGGTGAACTCAATTAGTGTTAAATAACATAACATAATAAAAAAAAAGATTAATCAAGGCAGAGAAATATTTTTGATTTTTTAGTTCTTAGAATAACACTTGATCAGCAATTTTTTTAGCTTTGCGAGAAAAACTCGAACTTAAAATTATTCTTTAACTCGTTAACCTTACGAGTTTAAATTTAAAAATTAAATCAAGTTCTTGAATTACGTTTCGATAACGGTAATTTAAAAAATTAAGCTTTTACATATTTAAAAAAACCTGCATAATTCTAACATAACTTACGAGTATTCTTTAACCTTTGATTTTTTGACCCGTTTGACCTCTTATGATTGTATGAATCATAAATATTGATAAAGGAGATCATGACTCGAGGTTAATATTATAGAGAAAGTATCATTGCGTGTTTCGATTATATTTAGGAAATTAAATTTAAAACCGAATTCTATCATTATTTATTAATATCGTGACTCTAGTCGACTTTGCTTGAGAATATAAACAAAATTGGCAACTAAAAACATAGTCGATAAAAATTCTAATTATTAAAACATTATTTTTTAATCTCATATATTTTCAGTTTTGAATTTTTAATAGTAAAAGTCTTTTTAGGCCCTCAAAAGAAAATGTTCAATTTGTGTGGCTTTTGCTTTGCAGCTGTATAATTTTTTATGTTTTCCGTTCGAAAATTCAGACTAAGCTGTAAACGAATTTTTAATGGAAATATTTAGTAATATTTTGTTAAAAATGTCAAGTTTATGGAAAAATGAAATTAAAAAGCCATAAAATTTAAAACCATTAGAGTAACTTCATTCATCGTATAAATAAATTCCGTTGGAAAAATTATTATTCAAGTTTTTAAACTTGTATGTGCGTTGACTGAAAATAACTCTTGGATGTTTTTAAAATTTTGGACTTAGAATGTAAACGTGTCATATTTTGTGATTTCATTTTTAAATTGTTCAAAATTTTGCAATTATTAATTAAAAGCCTTTACAGCTTAATTATTTGAAAATAGAACAGATTAAAATTGAAATGTCATGTAAAAAATATTCAAAATTGTTTGGTTTTTATTTAAATCATACAGATTAGTATCTTGACTTTTTCCCCCATCATTCTGTAAAAAAAAATCCACAAAATAAAGTTTTTTCACAAATTTTAAAATAACTGCTACCCGAAAAATCATTCAAAATTTTTTATGTTTATCGAGTTAAGCTAAGATATTTGAAGACCCCAAAGGATTTTCAAGATTGCCAAATATTTATATTTCAAAGGATTTTAAAGTCACTTCCAACGGATTTCACAGGAGTTGATACGATTTCAAAAATTTTTAGGTAATTTTAAAGGATTTTTAAGGCCATGCGATGAGTAAGTCACGTGACCCGATTCTAACCTTACCGACAATTTTTTTTTATTTCCTAACTTATATTCACACAAAGCGCCACATCGAGTTGGAAATTTGAGTAACTAAACAAGAAGCACTAAGAATGGCGAGTCTGATCCTACATTTGTATAATTATAAAAAAAAGTTTTTTATTGTAAATAATTTTATTTTATTTTTTCGCCCTTATTAAAATTTAGCACCAGATCCACCTTTCTTAGTGCTTCCTATTTATGATCCCAAATTTTCCACTCGATATCGCGCTTCATGTGAAAATAAGTTGGGAAACAAAAAAAGTGGCAGTAATGTAGGAATCTAGTCACGTGACCCACTCGTCACATGGCCTTAAGGCTCCCAATATGGTCTTTTAAAATGAATTTTGAAGCATTTTAAAACATGTCATAGAACTTAAAATATTACAAGGCATTTCATAATGATTTAGTGATGGTTCTAAGAATTTACTATAAGAATTTAGAAATTTAAAAGATTTTAAGAGATTTTTAATATATTTCAAGGTATTTTAAAAATGTTTGAAAATTGAAGATTGAAATTTAAAAAAAAATATATTTTAGGATATTTGAAAATATTCCAAGGAATATCATTATATTTCATGTAAATTTATGGAATTTCAAGGTATTTTGTAATATTTTAATAGTTAACATTCAACCAAATAGATACGTATTTTACGAAATTGCAAAATTGTTAAGCCAAAAAAACGACTTATCTACGAAAAAGTTGAATTTTCAACCGGAAAATATGAATGTTCAACAAAAAAGTTAACTTTATACCACAGAGTTAAATATGTAATAAAAATAATTTAAATCTTAACAAAATAGTTGAATTTTCAACCAAAAATATAGATTTTCAAACAAAAAACTTAATTTTTAAACGAATCGTTAAATTTTCTACTAAATTATTGAGTTTTCCAGCCAAAAAAGATGAATTTTCTACAAAAAAAGCTTAATTTTCGGCCGGAAAATATGTTGATATATATTATAATATAAAAATACGATAATTTATCATGAAAATAGTTTATTTTTTAGGCAAACATGTACTTGAATTCTCAACCAAAAATATGAATGTTCAAAAAAATATTTGAATTTACCCAAAAATATCTTTAAAAAAAATACATGATTTTTCAACAAATTTTTTGAATTTTTAAACCAAAAAGACGAATTACCAGTAAAACCGTCTAATCCTCAACCAGAAACTACGATTGTTCAACAAAAAAGTTTGTTTTCTACCAAAGAGTTAAATTATTTATAAAAATAGTTTACTTTTTAACCAAATAGTTGAATCTTCAAAACAAAAATATAAATATTCAACAAAAAAATTAATTTTCTACATAATTGTTGAATTTTTCAGCCAAAAGACGAATTCTTTATAAAACGTTTCAATTTTCAACCCGAAAATACAAATTTTCAACTAAAATGATAAATCTTAAAAAAAAATTAAGAAGCAGTTTACCATAACTTAAAACTAAGTATGTACTTGTTTTTTTCAACCACAAAAGATGAATATTGTCTACGAAATATGTAATAGATAATATTTTAACCAAATGAATTTTTAATTTGAAATATAAAACAGTTGAATTTAACCAAAAAAATACCAATTTTAAAATAAAATACCTTATTCCTTAAATTTTATAATTTTGAAGGCAAAAAGGCGAATTATCTTCAAAACAGTCGAATGATCAATGTAAAAATATAATTATTAAACGCAAAAGTTAATTTTCTACCAAAGATTTTACTATTTTATAAAAATAGTTGAATATTCAAGAAAAAATATAATTCTCGACGAATTATGTAATCGACATTTCATTAAAAAATATTGGAATTTGAAATAAAAAACAGTGGAATTAAACCAAAAAACAAGAATTTTCAACAAAATACATCAATTTTCAACCAGATTTGTGGATTTCTAAGCAAAGAAAAAAACGAATTACCAACAAAAAGTTGAATTTTCCATTGGAAAATATGATTGTTCAACAAGAAAGTTAATTTTTTAACAAAAAGTTGAATTTGTCATAAAAATAGTTTGATTTTGAAGCAAAATATCATTCTTAATATTGATATTCACACAAAGATTTTAATTTGAAATAAAAAGAAGTTCAATCTAACCAAAACAGATTTATTTTCAACGAAATACATGATTTTGCAACATTTTAATTTTTTTTATTTTCAAGAAAAAAAAAGAATTATCTACCAAACAGTCGAGTACTCAACCGGAAGATATATGAAAAAATGTTTAAAAAATACCTAATTAATGGATGGGCCCTAATAAAAGTTAGAAAATTCCAATTTAAATTTTTCTGTTTGTCAAACTTTTAATAATAAGGTTAAATTCTTCACGTAAGCATGATTTTGTGAAGTTTAGCCACTCCGTTAAGAATATAATAAAATCTTGAATTTATAGACTCGACTACAGTGACCACAGTGTCTTGGAATTAAAACGTCAAATTACGAATCACGTAGTCCATTCTACTTCCTCTTCGCTCTTTGTTTTTACTTGAAGTTTGAACCCATTTTTGCCAGACAAAAAAATATTCGGTTACAGTTCCAGTTTTTTCAAACGTCTCGAAACATAAAATTTTGAAAACTGCATAGAATATGGAAAACAGAATGTAAACTTACCAACGAGGAAGAGAGAAAAAACAGCAGCCCTCATTTTGTCACTATTTATTACAGCTAATTGGCAAAGTAGAACTTTCAAGTTCAAATCCTAACCACAAAATACACTAGTTGTGTCAGCAGTTTTTTCTCTGACGAGATTCAACGGATTTTATTTCACTGGATGTCTTATTGGAAATGATGCATTGCTGATGATTGTTTCACAGTGTATCTTTAATGACAAGAGAGTTTTTTCAGATATCGTTTGCAATGAGCGTTGGAAGAACACGATGAGCAACGCGCCGTTAGTATTGTATGTCAGTGGTATTCCTGCAATGCGACACTGTTCGATACTGAAGAGTTGTCGTTATTTCCATATTTCCAAGCTTGTTATATAACCTCGTGTCAACTTATCCCTTCCCTGAACTGAATTGCAAACTACCGCATTATAATTCTGGTCGTTCGGTTCGTATTCGAAGCTCAACGTTCCAAGAATATGCCCGGTAAGAAGAAAAGATTTCAGAATAATTCAGAATCTGAATTCTCATTAATACGTGAATTTTCCTCTGTCGAAAGTTCCACCAAGGAGTAGATAAAAAGCAAAATTTATTCTTTTTAATCGACTTAGAAAAATGTAATGGAAGCGTATTGAGAGGAATTAAAAAATGAAGGAATGCAAAAGAAAGAATAGAAAGACGAAGAAAAATGTCACTTTGCATACGAAATAAATATAAAATAATTATGGTAATAGAAATCATTTGTAGTATTGTCAAAGACTTTTTTTATAATTCTGTTTAAAGATAAATAAATTTGGTTTACGTTACACAACACTATTAAATTAATTTATTATATTATTAAATCTATAATTTGTTTAAACAATATAAAATATTATAATTAAAATTACTCCACCGTTATGGCAAACAAAAAGTTGAGATTTCCAAACTTATATTCCACAAAAACGAATGTAGAAACTATGCATGTGCATATATTTTGTGAACAGATTAGAAGGAATTAAATAAGTCGAAAATAGAGCATGTAAGTATGGAATTAAAAATAACCATTAGAGGTTTGTACTGATCGGATTAAGAGGAACTAAAAAAGTGAAAAACATATTCGCCTGCCTGGAATACAAGACAAGTGTGAATCGTTAAGGAAATAAAAAAGAATTGATTTAGGAGATAAACCTATTCGTTAGTTGGGCACTTCTCCCGGTGGAAAATTAGCGCATTAACCAAAATTAAACAATGCTTACTCTTTCGTTTAAATCTGAAAATATTATTTTTTCTCTGTTCTTCTCTTCTTACCAGGTGTAAACGATATAAACACGGATACATGGGCCACAATTTTTCTGAATAATTGATCTTTTTGGGTTGAGAACTCAACTCCTTGGTTGAAAGTTGAACTACTTTCTTAAAAATTAATTCTATTAGTTAAATATTTAGGATATTAATAGAAAATGCAATTGTTCGGATGGAAATTAACTTTTTTGTTGAAAACAAATATTTTAGAGTTGAAAATTTAAATGTTTTGTAGAATAGTCGTCTTTTTTTAGAACTTCTGCAGTTTAAAAGACTGCTTGATCAAAAATGAAATTTTCTGATCAAAATTCATATTTTCGTGTTCAACATTTAACTTTATTCCAAAAAATTAGCTTTTATAAATTTACAAATAATTTTTTTTCAATTAAAATTGAACTATGCCATTTTTGCTTAAAAATTAAGTGATCTTGTTTAGGCAAAAAATTCAACTATTTGGTCAAAAATTAGTCTTTTTGGTAGATAATTAATCTTCTTTGTTAAAAATTCAATTATTTGGTAGATTTTTTTTTTTAATTCATATTTTTTAAAATAATAATATATAATAATATAATAATATTAAATAATCTTGTTTAAAAACTCAACTATTTGGTCGAAAATAATTTTCTTTTCGGAAAATTCATATCTTTGTGCTGAAAACTAGATTTTTTAGTAGCAAATTCTCTTTGCCAGATTAAAAATTGTTCTTTTCTAATAGAAATTCAACTGTTCCATTTTTTGGTAAAAAGTTATCTTTTTTAGACTAAAAATTCAACTATTTAGTTAAAAAATCGTCTTTTTTGGAAAAAAATTAATCTTCTTGGTTGAAATTTCGACTATATGTTAGAAAATTCATATTTTTGTCGATAATTTTCATTTTCGTAATTAAAATTTGGACTGCTTTGTAAAAAATTCGCTTTTCTAAATTCAACATCATTGGTTTTCAATGAAAATATAACTGTTCCATTTTTGGGTAAAAAGGGAAATTTTTTAGACTGAAAATTCAAATATTTCTTTTAATTTTTTTTCGTAGAAAATTAGTCTTCTTGATTTAAAACTTAACAATTTGGTCGAAAATTAATTTTTTTGTTGAAAATTCGTATTTTCGTGTTCAAATTTCGAGTCTTTATGCGAAAAACTGAAAATTATTGGTTTTGAATGAAAATTCAAGTATTGCATATTGACGTATACAGTGATCTTTTTTAGACTAAAAATTCGAATGCGTTTGGTCGAAAGTTCGTATTTTTTGGTAGAAAATAATCTTCTTGATTTGAAAAAATTTGAAAAAATTCAAAGTATTTCCGAAGATTTTAGAGAGTTTAAAGAGTTTTAAAAGGTTTTCGGATATTAAAACATATATATCTATAAAAACCGTGTTTTTCACAATTTTTGATGCTCTACTTTTCTGCTTTGATGACAGATTAAGCAGAAAGATTTGAGAAAATTGTTAGCTTATAGAAAAATATAGAAAAATGCATAAGCAATATTAAATAATTGAAAATACGAGTATGTGCCAGTAATTAAAAAAATGTTACAAATTAAGTTTTTGATGAATATTTTTCTCCTGAAAATATTTTTAAAATACTTACGTACCATAGGCTGAAGGGGGGGGGGGGTACTTTGTTATGATCACTTTTACTTTTATTTGATTACTTTGTTGTAAAAAGCTGTTTTGAGAATGGAAAATCCCCCTTGAATGCGAAAACGACAAGGGAATTTGTTTTTCGAAATGTTTAATATGTTCGAGAATTGACACGTGTGGATTGTTCTGGAATAAATTGATGAGGCATTCAACATTTTATATTTAACATCAGCAAAAATATATTTCATAGTTTATATGTAGATAGCGTAATATGAATTCATTTTTAAAAATTAAATTTAAATATAAAACACATTTGAGTTTTATCTAAATATTAATTTATGTGATTTAAATATATGGAATTTAGGCTATGTTCCAAACTTTAACTGAAATATAAAAAATTTGTCAAAATAGTCAATGGATCTCAATTTTTTTCAATTACTCTTAGGACCACTTACTCTAACAGTACACCTACGTCTATAGCCCAAGAACCCTCTGAACCCAAGATGCCTGGACTACAAACCCACTAAACCTAAATTCATGAATTTGAATACTACAAAACTCAAACTTTCGAACATAAAAATCGACCCCAAAACAAAAGCCCACTAACTGATACAACCCAAACACAACACCCCAATCCACAAAATTCATTCCCACAAAACCGAAACTTCATACTCCAAACCATAAACCCCAAACCCTATACCCCAAATCCTGAACCCCAGAACCTATAAGCCCCAAAACCCATAAACCTCAAAACCCATCCAGCTAATAAACCCACATACCACTAAACCCATATACCCCAAAAACCCCTGTCCCATAAACATCAAACCTACACATATATGAACTCACATATCCAAAACCCATAACCTCCAAACCCTAAACCCACATACCCCCAAAACCCCTATCCCACAAACCCCCATACCCAAATCCCACAACCTCCAAACCTTAAACTTACTAAGTCACAAATCCCAATCCCTGAATCGAAACTCTAATCGTACAAAATTACATATTCCAAACCAACGGGTTTATGGGTTTTGGGATTCATGGAACTTCGGGTTTAGGTTTAAGGTTTAGGGTTTAGGTTTAGGGTTCGGGGTGTGGGGTGTGGAGTGTATGTTTTGTGGGATTTCATTTTGTGGATTGGGGTGTCGGGTTTGGATTGAGTCAGGTAGTGGGCTTTTGGTTTGGGGTAAATTTTTATGTTCGTAAGTTTGAGTTTTGTAGGATTCAAATTCATGTATTTAGGTTTAGTGGGTTTGGAGTCCGGGCATCTTGGGTTTAAAGTGTTCTTGGGTTATAGACGCAATTGTACTGTTGGAGTGGGTAGTCCTAATTAATTCACAAAAACTATTGAGATTCATTGACAGACGTGCGTTAGAGAGATTTTTGTCCATTTTTCCCCACTGTGGGCCGGAGCCGAGAAATCGATCAAGAGAATAGTTTATTTTTGAAGTCCTGGAGAATGGCGCCAGGTCTCGAGGGTGCAAAGATGACTGCTGTTCGAAAATCATAGTTTCAGAAAATTTTGCACTTTTTGTTTTTGCCAAATGACTCTATCTCCTTCGGAGCGTTCGGCAGGACAAGGTCGCGTCCAGCTTCGTAAGAGCGACAGAGTTGTTAGTAAAGCACCCTTAAGTTTGCATTATATCTGTAGAGATACGTATTTCCTACGTGATAAGGACACATCGACAGTATGTATTCTAGGTACTCATTTTGTAAAATGTACATGACACGTTCTGCATCTCTCGCTGGGAACGATAGTCCCAGTCTTCGAGAGCGCGAGTTCTCCTTCCTCGCTTGAGGATCTTAGGATCTTAGCACACTTATCCAATTCAAAGTCCATACCAATCTCTGCTGTGTACTCCACCAAGATATTTAAAGTAGACAAGAACGCCTGTATAAGAATAATTTCGGGGTTTGCGTGTCACTGGCCTTGAGATATAATCAGTCTATGGAAACGTAAACAGTCTATTGTAAACTGGCGGCGACCCATTATTGACGCTGCCACACAATGCCACTCGGCTGTGTACCTGCGTGGGCCAGCAGTTCTTGGGAGGATTGAATCAGTCGAACCTACCTAAACGTTTTTATGCACAGCCAAATCTTGTTTATTGAAACACTCGTTTATTACAAGTCTCGCTTATTACAGCGCGGAAGCGGGAACGCATTGTGAGACCACCTTACGGATACGTAGAGTGGTGGGGTCCCCCTCAAGTTTCAATAGACGAGATTTTTACGTTTCGATGGAGTTGCAATAAACGAGGGTTGACTGTACTCTGAAGTTGCTTTGAACTAGAAGGATATAGACCTTTAGGTTATCCATGTAAAATACATGAGTTGCCTCATGCTCGCCATGATTTTTGTGATCATAGAGGTACTCTGAAGAATTGCATAGGGCGGGAGATAGTGGCAGAAGCGTGATGCAAAAGAGTAGAGGGCTCATGGTGTCGCTTTGAAAGAACCCCCTCTGAAAGTTGAAGTTGTTCAGTGTCACACGATAATTTCCAGATGAGATAGTAAATCTAATCTTACAATGTATGGATAAAACCTTCAAACCTTTAAGCTTTTCTATAGACTATGAGAGGCTGAATCGAAAGCTTTCCAGAAGTTCTTGACACTTTCTGGTCCTGCAGCGGAAAAGTTCTTTATGCACCCAAGTGCTTCGCCTCTTTGGCAGTGATTGACGAACGTTCCTCCTCGTCGGGCTTGAGTGCATTTTTTACAAAAACAAGACCATTGAAGAGGCGCGATGGGTCAGCTCTTCTGTAGTACCTTTACGGACTGCCGCGTAACACATTGTCTGGATAAAGGCAGTTGTCACCACTGCGGTGAACGCTTTGAGTGCCCCATTTATGCTCTTAGTCATTCTTAAGTGGTATAACCAGAAATCTATTTTCTGAAAGCTACAACCTCGATGACCGCAAGCAATGGAAACCCAAACCAGATTGCCGTCGTCAATCTAACTCATAGGAAAATGATGTTAGACTGTGGATACCGGCACGTTACTTTGCTGCCTCTTCGGTGAAATCTAGATTTGAGGAACGGCCGGTCCCAAGCTTATCTTCCTAACTCTAATTTAGCACGTTACGATTTTAACCAAATGCCGGGGAAGTCTAGGCCGGGTTCACCTCAAAGAGCGGCCTGTCGAGAGGCCCGACTGGAGGACGAACGTCTGGCGGCTAAATTCGAAAGTGTTCGACAAGCAGACAAAGACTCCTGAGACTCGTCACTCCATGAAACCGGACACCAATTTAGTGAATGTAAATGAGTTTTATTTCTTTTCAAACATAACTTTTACACCCTTCCAGTGAAGCGATCTTGTAGCTGGTGGGAGGGCCTAAGGATTTGATTGGACTAGATATCTGGAGATGTTGAATCAGAGGGACTGCATCCCGAGATGTGGTTACTATGGAGAACTGGCTGACTCCAGTCTGCGGGACCTAAACTAAGGAGCAAATCTTCCAGGGGGTAATAGCAAAGCCCCCTAAAATATTGGGTACTCGAGTTCTCATACTTCCAAGCCTTGGTCAGTTACAAGACACTTGTCTTCACGGAGTCTTTAGGATACCAGATTGAATCACTTAGTATGTAGTCCCTCCCCCTACTAGCGAGATTCTGCAGAAATTTGTTATTTTGCTAGCTACTCGTGAGACCAGCATGGTCTAAAAGTAAAACAACCGAAAATAGTGACGAAAATAGCTCCGTCTCGCGGTTCTCATTTTACCCAACACCAAAGAGGGTCGGCTCCTCAGAGCCCACCTTATCGGAAGTGGTGTAGATCACTAAAAGTGTTGAAAACAACCAAACTGCCGCGGTTGAAGAAAAGATTAATGAGAGGAAAAACCGTAACGGTGCACAATGAATTTTATATATCAAAGCATCATCTTGAGCTACTCCTCCTGCTCGGCCTACGGACAATACGAGGAAGGACTGCAAGGGACGTTCCGAATTAATCTCTTAATAGCTAAGACGGGAATGCCAATGATGCAGATAAATTTCCGTGGCAGTTAAGGGGCCCTCGGCTGTTCTAACTAGGTGTATCATAGTAGTAGAGACAGGTCCACAGACCAATCACATAGCCGTCAAGGGTATGGATGCGATTTTTTTCCCCAATGCTCTGCTCCAAGGACCTCAATATTATTAAGACGAGACTCAGGAGCAGAAGCAAAGAAAAACTATAAGGGTAAATCACCTTGGCTTACTTCCCGGGCGACACTGAGGGGCCCTCACCTCCTAAAGAGCTTGAGACACTAATTCTGAACTGCGAGGAGAATGAGATTCCTCTACTGTTGGTCTCTGAAACAAACTGCCACTATACAATGTGGAGGAGCATAAACATCAATGGCAGAGGCAAAGATTTATTAAAGATTTAGCGGGTAACGAGCTCGACATCCTTCATTAAGCTGATGCTCCCAATTCCCAGATTTTAGATTAAATACAGGAATAAAGGAATAAGGTTATTCTTTTGACTATATACTCGAAAGCACTAAGGAGTATGACTGTCGACTGTAAAGTCTCCGTCGAGGAATCTCTCTTGGACCACAAATATATCTTATTTCAGATAGCCTTAGGAAAACCGGCGGTTTTAAAGATCACATACGACAGCTATAAAGAGGAATTCAAATGCAGGCTAATGTAATTCCATACAAGCTATGGTACCATAGATGAGATAAAACACGACGCGGATTTTTTACCAATGGATCTGACACGTGTAATCGATATGGTAGGACGGGAGAGTGGTCTTCATTGCTAAACCTGAGAAGGAGGGCTACATTGCTGCGGAACATTTCTAGCTGACCAATTTAACGTGCTTCATTCTGAAGACGCTAGAGAAACTGGTATAAAAATATGTCCGGGATGATGGCGCTTCTATAGCCTCCCCGATGCATAGAGAGCAGCAGGTCTTTCAAGCGAGCTGCTTTGTAGAAACTGCGTTCCATGCTGCCGTGGCAAGACTGTTTGAACAAGGGGAGTATGCTGTGGGCACCTACTTGGACCTAGAGGGTGCTTTCCACAATACTCTTCCAGAAGTCATTTGTCGAGAGGCTACAAGGTATGGCGTGCCAAAGCAGCTAGTGAGCAGGATATGAAGCATGCTACGACCCAGCAAACACGTTCTGTAACTGTTCCAGATCAAAAAAAGAACTGTGTTCTATAACAGTTGTTACAAGATGGTGACAGAACTGTTCTAGAACAAAAAGGTAACAGCGTTCTAAAAGACTGTGACAGTGATCCCAGATTTGAAGCGAGGTACACTCCAATGCTACCACAGGTCTATGTACGTGCGAATATAGTAGGCAATGAAATAAAATCAAGAGATTGGGATTTTAATATTTCCAGATTTCAATTTTGGCGATTCTCATGATTTGAATACTTCGCGCGACTCTTTATATGTGTATACTTTGAGGTTGCGTTACTTCAAGTGTAAAATATAAATGATATAAATATAAATACTATTATATATATACACATATTATTAATGATAATATTATAATTGTGTTATATTATAATAGTCTTATTTATATCTTGATCCGCATTTGAAAGAAATTAAACAAATTGACGATTTTGAAATTCATCTCGTTTGGATAAAAACTCAATTATTTGGTGGAAAAATTAATTATTTTGTTAAAAATGTAACCATTTTGTAAAAAAAGTCCACTTTTCTATCAAAAGTTCTACTACTTTGTTCAAATTTGTTTATTTTTCATTTAAAGGTTCATCTCTCTCGTTGAAAATATATTTTTGAAACTGAAAATTTAAAAAATTTAACTATTTGGTTGAAAGTTTAACTCTTTGATTGAAAACTCATATTTTTCACTTAAAAAATTCAACTTTTTGTAGATAATTTGTCTTTTGGACTTTAAAATAAAATAATTTCGTTAAAAATTCATGGATTTTGTTTGAAATCTGTCTTTTTTTGTAGATCACTAATTTTCTTGATCGAAAATTCATCTTATTGGTTGACAATTCAACAACTTTGTTGAAAATTCATTTTCCTTTTTAAAAATTATTTATCTTTATCTGAAAATTTAACTATTATAGATTTCATCAAAATTAATCGTATATATTGGTTAAGTTGAAAAATTTGGTTGAAAATAGGTTTTTTTAAATTAAATTTAAGGTATTAAAAATTGAAAAATAATTGATTTCACTAGATGATCCTGAATCCGCTTCAAAATTAAAGAATTAATAGATATTAGTTTTAAAAATTATTTTAAATTATGACTTCAAATATTATGTCAGTCTAAAAATTTCTAACCCATTCAATTTGAAATTTTTTAATTAAAAAAAGAAAATTTCGTTAATTATTAGCAATATTTGACCGTTCGTTTAAAACAATCCATTATAAACAACTATTAGAAACTATACAAATTTGAACAGAATGGTTCCAAATAGAAAGCCTTGAATTGTTAAAATTGTAATGAGCTAAATTTTAATTTTGAACGCTACAGTTTTAATTTAAAAAAAGATTAAAAATTAATTTGAAACTTGAAATTATTTCAAATAATTTGAAACACGATGTAGATTTTTGCAGATTAAAAAAAAATTAAGCTTTTTGAGAGTTGTAAAATATTTAAAAAGAATAACAAAAATTGTTGGGATTGCTAAGAACATTGAAAATGACTTTTTATTTTGAAAAATTAATTTTAAGTGAGTATTTGAAAAGATTTTTAAAATAAAAAAAAAGAATGAGAACGATTTTAAGGCAATTTTTTTATTTTGCAGTTTTTTTAATGTTAGGAAAAAAATCTAATTAACAAAATATATCAATTTTCAATCCAAAATTTTACTTTTTAACCAAATAAATTAATTTTCTATCAAATAATTGGTGTTTTAACTAATACAATGTACAGGATAAAGTTTCAACCAAAAATGGAATAGTTCAATTTCTACATAAAAACGGTTAATTTTTAATCAATTCTACAATAGTTACATTTTCACATAAAGAAAAATAATTTTTAACAAAAAAAAAAATGAATTTTCAACAAAGTTGTTAAATCTTCAACCAATAAGATGAAATTTCAACCAAGAAAATTAATGATCTACAAAAAAAGACAAATTTTAAACAAAATACATGAATTTTCAACGAAATTATTTAATTTTAAAGTCAAAAAGACAAATTATTTACAAAAAGTTGAATTTTTTAAGCGAAAAATATGAGTTTTCAATCAAAGAGTTAAACTTTCAACCAAATAGTTAAATTTTAAATTTCAAAAATGTATTTTCAACAAAAGAGATGAACCTTCAAATAATAAATAAATAAATTTGAACAAAGTAGTTGAACTTTTGATAGAAAAGTAGATTTTTTTACGAAATAGTTACATTTTCAACAAAATAATTAATTTTTCAACCAAATAATTGAGTTTTTATCCAAACGAGATGAACTCCAAAATCGCCAATTTCTTTAATTTCTTTCAAATGCGGATCAAGATATAAATAAGACTATTATAATATAACACAATTATAAAATTATCATTAATAATATGTGTATATATTTATATATAATAACAGTATTAATATTTATATTCTTTATATTTTATACTTGAAGTAACGTAACCTCAAAATATATGCATATAAAGAGGCGCGCGAAGTATTCAAATCATGAGAATCGCCAACATCGAAATCTGGAAATATTAAAATCCCAGTCTCTTCATTTTATTTCAAAGCCGATAGAGATATAAATAGAACCGCCGAAGTGTACCGACCGGCAATCGTGCACCTTCGAGTTTTCAAATTCAGAAGAGGAGAAATGGGTTGCGTGCGCAACCCGGTCATGTACATCGTCTCCTACTATATTCACAGGGACATTGACCTGTGATAGTTTTGGAGTGTACCTCTTTTCAAATCTGGGATCAATGCCCTGTGACAAAATTGTAACCAAACTGTTCTAGAACAAAAAGGTTCTAGAACATTTCTATGACTATGACATATTCTAGAATACTGCGACAAAATTAAGACATAACTGTTCTCGAACTATGTGACAGCACGATTCTGTAACAGTTGGCATGGAATTGTTCTAGAACAAACTGATCATAGGCACTCTGTATTTGTTTCAAGTTTATCTTAGAACTGTGCCGTAACAGTGTTATATGGAAGTTCTAGAACCCTGTTATAAGTGTGTTCCAGAACAAAGTAGGAACAAAGATTAGTTCGCTAATACTGTGGTCGAGCTGACCCTTGCGAATATCCCTAATATGGATATCTCCGACGTACAATTTTTTATAGTCGGGACTGCGTACGCGCTATCCCGGATCAAAATATATCCATGGGGATATCAAAATTTCGGCCTCGCAGTATATTACAACGGGTTATCCCTGGAATAACCCGGGACATAAATGGGGTCAAATTGAATATCCCGGGATATCTTATTGCTGTGAGGGGTAGATAACACTGTTCAATATTTAATAAATAACAGTTCTAAAATTGTTATAGAATTGTCCTAGGTATCCACAATGCAGCGTACCAAAGTTTTAGAATTGTTACAGATCGGTTGTCACAGCTTTCTAGATCTGTTAAAAATTTTTTATACAAAATTTGTAATTGAGTACTAGAATTGTTCTAGAAATGTTACAGATCGGTTGTCACAGGGTTCTAGAACTGTTACAGAATTGTTCTAGCGTATGGGGGATGACATAGTTACTCGAATGTTCGTAACCTGTTACTAACCTGTTCTAGAACACGTTATTTTGTGTTCTAGAACAGTTACAGATCTACTCTGTAACCATGTGTGCTGGGACGGAGGTGACTCAAAAGCAAATGGGGCGAAGGCTTGGGCAGGGGAGTAGCATCGCCAAATCTTGACGGACCAATGCTGGCGCAGTACTGGGTGAATTGGCTATGCCAACGTCTAGCCAAGACTTGGCGAACGAGTACTGGAGCGGCACTGAGGGAATTGAAGTTCAATTACTGTACCGATACTGGGAAAAATAATAGATCAAAAAGCAAATATATATATAATAACCATTCGATTCGGTTTTGATTCCTCTAGAATCAAACCGAAGGGCCTATGACAAAGCCACCGAAGGAATTAACCCCCAAGCGGAGGTGTGAAAACCGTGCCGAAAGCTGAATGGCACCTGGGTGAGGTGTCTAGAATGGTGACTCTGGGTTACCGGGCGACCTCTCAGAGTACGCAGCCTTATCCTTGCATGCGGGACTCTACAAGGATGGGCGAACCCCTTTCCCTAGCTTCTCGTGAGAACAATGACAACACCAAACATAATTGTAGTAAGTGTGGTTCAAAACAACAGAACGCGCAGGGCTTCCGACAATGGGTCGGCCAACAATGCCGACCAATCTAGAGCTGGGGGAGCCAATGAAATGGATTCAATGTGATGGATCGGCGGGATCTCGCGACCTTTGGGTGGACGGAGCGACTGAATCACGACTTGCTAGCGTGCTAAGATGCGAGTGTGGCCCCTGAACGGGGTTACATGGCACGGCTGCATGCTCTGTGGTGCTATCGCACTTTTCGTAGCAACGTCTGCGAAACCATGCTGAACTACTCCGAAAAAGGGGCTATGTAAGCGGAACGCCTACTCTACCATAGCTAGAACAAGCCGGCAACAGAGAAAGAGAGGCGACACTAAGACCAACCGCGGGCAGGCATCCAATAGAGGAAGAGCGATGCTTTATGACCCGGAGAAACATCAACACCAAGGTTTCTCTCAAGCCTAAAGATCTGGCTGAAATAGATGACCAGCTTCGTGGACATTTTTCCGGGGAATCCGACTTCTGGGCTATCAATTATTGCAATCAATCAATGCAGCGAGAGCTTTGGCCGATGCGAACCGTAAAACAAAACCAACGGTTGATCATAAGACCAAAAGACGAATGCATCAACTTGCCATAAAGATAGGCTGGGCAAGACAGTACGCGTCCCGCATTCAGTGTGTGATTGACTACATCACATCTGGCAGAACTTTTACCGTCAAGGTTCGAAAGTTCGCGCGCGAACTCCGGACTCGTTATCACACACTTAGCAAGTCAAAGCTGCTGACCATCAGGCAGCATATTGTTGAGAGAATACGGATACTATCTGACGCTAAAAGAAGTCTAGAGCGGAGGGAGAGGTGGATAAGAGAAAATCAACAGTTTCTCTTTGACCCATCTCGACTCTTCCAAGATCCTTCAGTTACTGTCGAACACCCACCCAAACCAGAGGAGGTCGAAGTATTTTGGAGAGAAGTCTACGAAGTTCAGCATAGACTGGACGAAGACTCAGAAAATATAAATAGCTTTAAGTAGTTATGTGTTGCCCTCATAACACCTGATGAAGAATACCCACCCATCACTACCGAGAAGGTGAAAAAAGTATTAAGAGGGAAGAAGAACTATTCCACACCGAGACCAGATTGTATGAAAACCTTCTGGTGGAAGAAGTTTTCTTTAACCCATCAGCATTTGGTCCGTATTTTCACCTCATATTTGAAGTCGGAAGAGCCGATTCCGGAGTGGTTGGTAGAAGGGCGCACAATACTTCTGCCGAAAATAGGCAAATTAGCTGACCCGAAGAATTACAGGCCAATCACTTGTCTGAACACACTTTATAAGATATTCACAGCTATCCTAAATGATAGGATTGTTCGGGCAATTGAACCTGTGTGGCAAGAAATGTATGAACAACGAAGCTCAAAGAAAGGCGTAGCCAGATGTCGGGAAAACCTTCTCATCGATAGATGTGTCTGCAAAGATGCAGCATTCTACCAGCGTGACCTATTGATGGCCAGGATTGATTATCGGAAAACTTTCGATTCGACCTCCCATAGAGTTATCATCTGTCTTTTGGAAATCTTAAAGGTTCATCCGCAAATAGTTGGGTGCATAGAGAGATTGATGCCGCTTTGGAAAACCAGATTTACTATCTCAGCTGGAAAAAATCGTGTGAAAACTAATAAGGTCACCTTTCAGAGAGGTGTCTTTCAGGGCGACACCATGAGCCCACTCCTCTTTTGCCTTACATTATTGCCACTATCTCTAGCACTTCGCCATTCCGACGGGTACTTGTGCGGCAAACCTGCAGATTGAAAGTACAAGGTCACTCATCTATTTTACATGGACGATCTTAAGATCTATGCTAAAAATAAAGAGCAACTACATCTAGCTCCGAAGCAGATACAAACGTCTCATCCGACAGATTTGGTCTTCCGAACTGTCGGCGAGGAACAAAGTATCTGCAACGAACATGCTTGCCGTCCCGGTAGTACTCTATTCATTTGGAGTAGTTCCATGGATGAAGAATGAGCTCAGATCCCTTGATATCGGGACAAGAAAGGTTATGCACATGAACAAAAGCATGCATCTTTAGTCTTCCGTTCCGCGACTGTAAATCTCACGCCGTCAAGGTGGTCGCGGAATATTGAGTTTTGAATGTCTTCACAACAGGATTATTCTGGGTACAGCACACAGAGTTGCAAATGGAAGAGACTCTCTTCTTAAAATGGGCAGGAATCACGAAGAAGTGGGCAAAGGAGCGTTTCTGTACAAAGCAGCGGAGGAGGCTGCTGAAACACTTGGACTTGACTTCAGTATTAGGGGTGAGCAAAATGCATCAAATCTTATCTATTTCGAGTACTCACTCCTGAAACCCCGGATTAAGAAAGCACAAGAGAAAAACTTTCGTGAACAGCTCCTCGATAAGAGGATGCATGGTATCTACCACAGAAATGTGAAGGATCAGTCAATGTCTTGTGAGCTAACGTTTGTTTTCCTTAAATCGCCCGGATTGAAGTCTGGTACAGAGGGTTTTATTTTTGAATGCCAAGACGGTGTCATTTCCACCTTAACTTACCGTCGCCACATTTTGAGCCAAGACATTCCTGATGATAGCTGCAGGGCGTGCCATGCACACCCCGAGCATTTTAGCTCACATACTATCTAGTTGTCCAACTCACGCGGGAACGACCTGCATTCAAAGGCACAATGCGGCACTAAGAGTGCTTTATTACCATCTCTGTCACTCTTACGACATTAACCCTAATATCGCTCCCCTAAATGCTCCTTAGGCAAATCGAGTCAATTGTCGAGAATGGGAAGTGCCGCATATACTGGAACTTTATATTCTCGACAATTGTTTCTGTTGCTCACTCGAGGCCTGACATGGTTCTTCTTGACTTCGAGAAGCGAACCATGTTCGTTATCGAATTTTCGGCACCAGCTGACAAAAACATCATAACCAAGGAGAATGAAAAGAAAGAGAGGTATCGAGACCTTATAAGGGAGTTGCAACGATTGTACCCGGAATATTCTGTTAAAATAATCGTCCTTATCATCGGCGCTTTTGGAGGTGCCAAGCTTTCACTTGGTAACGGCCTAAAAAGCATCCCTGCGTGTCAACAATATGCTAAAACACTTGCGGGAAAATGCAGAAGGCGGTTCCCCTTGGGTCGCTCCGTGTTCTTAGGGTGCACGAAGCTTCTGCTGGATCGTCGTATTGGTTCCTTTACAGACTGTAACCACCTACCTCACGGTCGTGAGACGTGGTTGTGGCTGAAATTTTACCGCGATTTCGCTGGGAGCGGGTGCAATTTTCCAGATTAGCACCCGCTCCCGGCGAAATCCTGCGGTTGTCCTTATGACAAATTTTTAAATATATATATATATACTGTCGTTAGAAATTTTCATCACGATTGGCGTGAGCACTATCAAAAATCACAGCTGACTTTGAACCACGGTAACTCGGTGAAGAAAAGAGGTAGGCCTAGGATGACCTGCGAAAATTGTAGCATAAATCTGAAAATTCTATGACATAGAGCCTAAAATATTACCTTTAATTTAAGCCAAAAAAAGCGTGAACAATCTTCCTTGGTTTCCGAGATACGATTAAAAATGTTCAATCGTTTCTGAGTTGAGTTTTATTCAACGATCAGGCACCTTCATTTTTCTAATCTATCCTTTAAGCAATATTATAGTTCACACATCTTATGCAGGCCTCTTCTTGTTATTAATTTAAGCAAGCGTCGGCTTTACTCTGTCTAATCTTCATGTCTAGGAGTACGTCAGTACTTCCCGCCAGCACTGGTGCAGTACTGAAACCAGTACCGAACATAGTTATCATCCCAAGGTCCTGCCAACACTGCGCCAGTATTGGCCGATGCTGCCAGTGCATTTAAAAATACAGTATTAGTAATTTCACGTTGCTACACAGACCGCGGACGTAATGAAAACTACACGGAGAAAATGGTATCGCAAAACCTCTATATTGCAAGAAAGCGCAATATGATAACGTACAATCAGGTCCCGGAGCTTTGTACGATATTATAATGCACTAATATCACAGACAAAAATGAAGTTGAATTTTGTTGCTGTCGTCTGCTACGGCGTCCTTAGCAGAAATGGGAAAAAGGCAGAGTATGAGTCAGTTCCAGCTATAAATCGGGACTCTAGATTTAAAACAATCACAGAGAAAATTGAAAATTTGCTGCAGGTAAGACCTGCAACTGTTAATGATTAAACATATTTCGGCGAAAGTTTCACTGAGGTTAGGAAAATAACTCTGAACTCGTCGACTGCGTCGCGCTTAACTGAACAAATTTCAGTAAAACATGTATAATCTACGACAGAAAACACAAAAAATATGTACTTACTGATATATTTCCTCCGAAATAAATCACATTATTGTAGACCAATTAGAACCTACTTAATATAATTTAGCAAAAGCGCAAAATGTAACTGACGGATGGGAATCCCCATTTCTTACGTTA
>NC_046663.1:60234387-60236191 GCF_010883055.1 Belonocnema kinseyi | reverse complement strand
AAAATGAAAATTTTTGAATTAAATATTTCTGGTTGTTTTAAATATTATTTACAGAATATGCATTTAATTAATTTTTATTATTATTAACTCATTTCGACCTAATGGACATTTTTATACGTTGAAATTGCATTGTTTATAGTAAAAAAGAAAAAAAAACTTCGTTTATCATTTTAAACTTCGCGCGAAACCAATTAGATGTCGAATGCGACGCATGCGCAGTTGAGTAACTAGTTCTTGCTGGAATGTTATGAAAATTTGTCCCTAATGTATTTATGTATTAAGGGCATGCGACACAGTGGGATTCCTACATTACCAACCTCTTTTTTTCATTGAACAAAATTTTTTTGTGAACCATAGAACTTTTTTAGTAAATGAAATATCGAACTCAAAATTTGAGGAGAGCATAAGAAGACATTATTCTACGTTTATGTACTGCATTTGAATCGGAATTTAAAAAAAATTATTTCTGAAATTTTTTGCCAAATTTCGATTCAAATGCAGTACATAAACGTAGGATAATGTCTTCTAATGCTCTCCTGAAATTTTGAGATCGATATTTGATTTACAAAAAAAGTTCTATGGTTCAAAAAAAAATTTTGTTCAATAGAAAAAAGAGGTTGGTAATGTGGGAATTCCACTGTGTCGCATGCCCTTAAATTTATTATTAATACAGAATCAAAGCATCAATAACATAATCGATTGTAGCACATATTTGATTATTATAATTTAAAAACATTACAATTTTGTGCATACTGCAATTCATTTGATTTGATGATTCTAACTCTTCATTGAATCGAAAAACCTTGAGTTCTTTAATAATAATTGAAAACAAAAGAACTTAATCAATTTCATCATATAATAATATTTGACTCATTTGATGGTAAATATACTAATTTTACGTCAAAAAATTTAATTAATTATTAATTTATTTGAGGTTAGGTTTCACTGAGCCCGCAGAGTGTAATTACTTACTCTCATCTTCCTCGCACAGGTTTCAGGGTCTACTGACTGGTGTTTGGTGCCTCTGAACACGTAGCTTACTCGCCTTATGCATTTATAAAAATTGCTAGAATATTTTAAACGAGTATTGCGTATACAAATTTCACTGCACTACCAAAAAAAAAACAAGCAGCACTAGTTCTTCGAGCGCATGGAGATGGCGTTTCAGCAGGAAATCGGTCGGGCCCAGGTATGGGCCACACGGTTCTACCGATCAGGACCAGATCGGGAAATTCGGTCGGGGCCAGAACGGTATTACGTTTGAAATCGGGCGATTTCTGCACGGGTACACCCACCCACAGTTTTTTCACATATGATCAATTGCGGAAGTCGATGAGAATCAGCAAACATTTTTAAAATAAATTTATTAACTTTGAATCACATAATAAGTCGCAGATAAGGAAATTTTTGCGCCTAATAAAGGAAAATGTAGAGGTGTGTGTTATATACTGCCGTTAATGAGTATAGCATATCAGTGGGCTCCCAGTAAGAAGGTTTGCATTCAAAGGTATTAAAAATTTTAATACCAATTAATGCCGTTTCTGTCCTCCTTTTTTGAATGACAATATTCAGATTCAAATTCCTTTGAAAGCCGATTCGAGCTGTAAAACGTAACCTTAAATAAATTGAAAACACCATTTTGGTTTAACGCATTATAAGAAGCTTCAAAAGCATAACATTTTCAAAACCTAGTAATAACAATCCATCTTTTTATCACAAAACCCTCGCTTTATGCAAATGTGATCAATTAAAAATATATAAAATCATAATAAACAAATTTAAAAAATACACTGAGAAAACTACA
>NC_046663.1:60142905-60234287 GCF_010883055.1 Belonocnema kinseyi | reverse complement strand
TGAATTTATTTGCAGTAAAATGTTAATAGATCGTAAATCATAGCTTATTTCCCGATGATTTTCTTTGGAAGCATTCGAAAATGTCAAGTTGTAGGGAATCTTATTGCGAAAAACTTTTTCTAATTTGTTAAAAAGTTTCATAGGCAACATTTTTTCAAGAAATTAAAATTGTTGCTTAAAATATTTCTGGTTATCATCAATTTTCTTATACAAAACAAACCCTTTCCTCGAAACTGATACCATCCACAATAATTTTACGATTTTCAAAAGCATAATTCAATTTTGTATTCTGAAACCTTTTCTTTTCGTGCGTGTAGTACGTTAATTTTAACTTAAAATAACTTAATTTTAAAATTCAAAATATTAAGGTGGCCTTCGAAAGGAGAGGACTATTCGATAGTTTCGTGTTTACTTATATTAAAACTCCATTTGTGAAATTCATAAATGGATTATAATGAGACTCATCGTGTACCGATCGGGTTTCCCAATCGGGTGTCCCGACCTGGCCCCGACCTGGGCCTCGTGTGAGGTATTCAACAAATGAAAATATGCCAATAAGTATTAATTTACATATTCATTTATTTTATAAAACATTTTCTTCTTTTGTTATGAAAAATATGTACTGTTATAACTGAAAGCAAAATTTTTTCACCTCAAAAATATCTAAAATTTTTCCTAATTTTTTAATAAGGCGCATAGTTTTCGTGTTAATCGTGACTAATGTTATTTAAAACTAAAACTTTTGTTTTTCGGTCAAACTATACAAAAAACGAAGAAATTTCAACAAGAAAAATTATTTATCTCAAAAAGATTTATACAAAATTTGACACTTTTCATAAATCAAAACCGACTGCACGTAATACATGTAATACAAATTTTAATTTTTTATAATTTTGGTTTCCAATCGAACAACTTTGTAGAAAATTCTTTTTTTTCTTGTTAAAAATTAATTTTTGAAACGGAAACTGTAAGTTTTTGGCTGAAAGTGAACTTTTTGTTTAGTTAATAATTTACATTTTTTGGTTGAAAATTCTACTGTCATGCAGAAAAATAATCTTTTTGAATTGCAAATTCAGAAAATTGGTGCAAAGTTCAATGATTTTGTAACAAATTAGTTTTTACATTGACAATTAATTTTTTAAATGAAAATTTAACAATTCCATTTTCGGTTAAAAATTGATCTTCTTTAGTTTAAATTTCTACTATTTGTCTGAAAATTGATCTTTCTTGGTAGAAAATTAATCTTCTTAGTTTTTTTAGTTCAATTCAACTGTTTATGACTTAAACTAAAAAATCATTTCGTGGTTAAAATATCAACTTCGAGATGAGAATTTATCGTTTTGGGTGAAAATTCATCTACTTGGTTGAAAATTGAATTACTTTGTTAATTCCTAAAAAAACAGTAAGTCCTCCCTCCCTGAAATCGGCTTATGTTATTTTTGGATTGACCTCTTAAATAAATTCATGAAAAAAATGTACTGGGCAAAAATTACGTAAGATTGGTGGGGGGGGGGGGGGGGGGGGGGGGGGGGGGTCAATTAACTTACGGGCCTTAATAAAGGTAAATATGTCGTTCAAACTATCAGAAAAAAATTAACGTAATGTATGCATGGCCCGCCTACAACCAATAATTTTGTTCAGAATCGTTTATATAAAAATAAAATATAGAAGACTACACAATCCTAAATTTTATAAATTGTTATAGATTTTATAGATTATAGAAACATACATAAATTTAATTTTAACGTATGCAGGCATTTTGAAATAATTTTGGCTATTTAGCTTTATTTGATTTTGGCTATGCGTATCCAAATTTCGGTGCAAATAGCCCCTTTTCCAGTTCTATTTGTACCGAAAAACTATTTTTAAAATACAGCTATTTGTACCAAAATCTTGGTACACGTAGCCAGGGCTATATGGGAAGTGTAAAATTAGGGGAAAAACTTATTAGAAAAAATATTGACTTTCATTCTGAATAGAGAATGAGCTAAAACTTTAACTTTCGAAAAGACCTTGTTTATTCACTACTTTCACACGAGCATCGGTGGTTCAGTGGTAGAATGCTCGCCTGCCACGCGGGCGGCCCGGGTTCGATTCCCGGCCGATGCATTTTTTGTATTATTTTCAAGAAATTCTTGTTTTTGCTTTACCATAGAAAATATATTATTTTCATTAAGATACATATCACAAAACTTTGGCAAAAAGTCCTGAGTTTTATTTTTCAAATGGAGAAAAATCAAAGTTGAGATTCATAATTATTAATAATTCAATAACACATAAAATAAATTGGCTAATTTTGCACTAATTTCATTAAATATATCATAAACTTATCTGTTTTATGACAAAAAAAATACATATGGTCATTTAAATTCATTATCAGTTAAACAAATTAAAGAGATTGAGTTTACTTTTAGATTGTTTTCGAGACAAAATCTTCCTCTATGAGCCTATGTATACCTTTATTTGTTCATATAAATTTGCATTACGCTTTTAATTTTTTATTTCATTTCGAACCACAACCAGGCAATATATAATAAAATTAGAATTCAGTGGACTTTGAACTTCAAAATAAAACATCAATTTAATTAATTTTCAAATATGAATATTGTATTTATAATTTTACTAACATTGTAAAAGACTGACTGCATTATACAAAAGCGAGTTACATGTTTTCAAATGAAAATGTTTAATTATTAGATTTAGATTAAGAACTAAACTAGGGATACTATTCGTAAATCTTTAGATAAATTATACGTGAAATTTATTGGCATGTGTGTGTGGATAATAAATTAAAATTAAGTTTCATACAATTTTGAAGTATTTAGTTAACGTATTTAGGCAAGTAGAATGTTTAGCACATTGATTCTGATGTACCTATATGTAGAACTATTCTTCAATTACAATTGATATATTGCGCATCATCAAATCAAAATAACGATCGTTATCGATGCTGATACTATTAGCGCTTTGGTAATTAAAAAAATATTCTGTTGTGACCTGTAACATTTAATAAATGAATTAAATTATTTCCAACTTTCTTTCTAATTTTAATTTTCAATCATTTCCGCTTCAAAAATCAAGGTGACCGTTGGGCGGAAAACCGGGGAATGACAGTGAATTTATTTTTCAACTGGGAATTTTACCAATTTTTAGAAGAAAAATCTATCTACCCAACCCAGTGGACACAAAATTTGGCGACGTCTTTACGACATCATTACGACATCTTTACAACAACTTTACGATATCCTATGTTCATGTCGTTTTGCTGTCTTCACGATGTCGTAAAGACATCGTCAGATCATGCGACTTATTTACGATATCGTAAAGACAACTTAACGACATTGACACAAGACGTCGTAAAGATATCGTAACGATGTCGTAAAGACGTCGCCAAACATAGTGTCCACTGGGAAATGATATAATATAATTTAATTTAAAATAAGTTTGACTTCAACTTTTTTTATGAAAGTTCAATTGTTAATTTTTTCAATTATGAAAACATTCAGTTTACGGCAATGTATAATACACATGCACGTACACAGTTTGAATTTAAAGAATTTTAAAATGTAGATATTGAGAGTCTAATGGATGATTATTAATTTGACAAAATACTAATATCATTGTATGAATTTAAATGTTTATTTACTAAATTTTCATTGAAAATTATATAAATATATCACTTTTAACACTTGTTTTAAATACGAAATTTTCCTTTTTTCTTGAACTTAAACTGTTGAATTGAATTTTCAAAAGTTGAAAAATTTCAAATTAAATTGAATATTCAACAGTTGAATTTTTAAACTTGAAAATTCGGGTTTCAATATTCAACTTTTGAAAACTCACTTTTCAATTTTCTTTAATTTTTAACTGCTATATAAATTTAAGAAAAAATTATGTGTTAAAAAAAGTGTAAAAATGTTATATTTACATAATTTTATATATGAATTTAATACAAATTTCAATCCACACAAACCTTTTTTAAAGTCGATTTTTTCTTAAACAGGTGATCATTGGCAAATCATGTTTTGGCAAATTATTAGTCATCCGATTGATTTTCAGATGAGGATTTATGAGTTTTAAAAATTTCCCAATTCTGATTATCTACTTGTCAAACGATAAAAAACTAAAAGCGAATGAAATTGAAAATTGGTTTGATTTTTTAAAATTTTACAGTAGTTCCAGTATTAAAAATGGAACAATAGTTGATTTTACAAGATTTCGTTAAAAAATAAACAATATACAGATTTTTTTTAACCACCGAAACATTTTATCTTGAACCCATTTAATTTGAAATTTTTTAATTAAAAAAAAAGAGCAATTTTGTGATATTCATAAATTATTGACTGTTTATTTAAAATTATTAATTATAATTCAGATATTAAAAACTGTATAAATCGAAAATAAATTATTTGAAATAGCCTTAAATTGATCAAATATCAGACTTTCAATTTGAACTTTGAACCTTACAATTTGAATTATTCCGTTCTTAATTTTTAAAAGAAGGTGTTGAATTTCGGCGTATAAGTAAGAATTTAACAATTATTAATTTAAAAAGAAATGAAAAGTTGAATATTTGAACTTTGTTAGTTTAATAGTATTTATTTTGAACATTTTCAATTGAGAACTGTTTAAAGCTTGGGAATAATAAAGTTTTAAGCTTTAATTTACAAAGTTTAAAATGCAAAGAGTTCCACTTCGATTTTTAAAAATTTTAATTTCAGTTTAGATTGCTTTAAATGAAAAAAATTTCAGTTATAGGTCAGAATTTTTTTTATTTTAATGGACATGAAAACTTTGTGTAATTTGAACGAATTCGGGAAATAACTTATTTCTTTATTTTAATTTCAAACTTACTATGACGTGGTCAATAAATTCGCCAACACTAATTTCCTCAATTTAATCAGCGTCGAATTTTTAGGAAGAGATCTACTACCTCATCATTAGATAAATGCAGAATATCCCAGTGAAAAATTGTTGTTTTCAGAGGAAATACGACGAAACGTATTTTTAAGATTTAGAAAAAAAAATTCCACAAAGTTACGACTATTTACATTTTTACGCACATTAAAAAAGCACAATTTTTCTTAAAAATTCTATAGTTGTTTATCTCATTCCGTTTTCCATGGGAAAGTTAAAAAAATATTAAAATTCACAAAGTGTCGATGATTTGTTTGAAAATAAAAAAAATCAATTTCCACAAATATTTCTTTCTATTTTGAACTTGTTAACTTGCATAAGTTTCGAGTGACGCAAGTTTATAGTTCAGGTTTATTTTAAAACTCAAAATGTTGTTCATTTAAAAGTTTTATTTTTTATTCAGTAGTTCAACTTTTAATCAAGTAGTTGAATTTCCAAATAAAAAAGATGAATTCTCAAAAAAAATATTCTTAATTTAAAATCAAAACCAGTTAAGTTCATGCAAAAATAATATTTTTAGCTGAACAGTTGCATTTTTAACTAAAAGACATTGAAGTCTCTACCAAGATCGATGAATTTTTATAGAAAAAAAAATTTTTTGTTCAAGAAAATAAACGAAATTCTACCATATTGTTGAATTTTTAAGTCATAAAGACTATTTTTTGGAATAATTTAATTTTAAACCATTTTAACTAATTAAGAATATTTTGTAAAAATTCTTTTTTTTTTGTTTATTGATAGATCAAGTGTTGAATACCAAAATTATTGCATTTTCGACAAAATAGTCATACATTTGAACCAAATAATTAAATTTTAAATCAAAAACAATGAAGTTTCAAGGAATATAATGTTAACATCAATATATAAATATATCAAGGCTTAATAAAAATTTGCATTTAAAAAATTTTTTTAATTTTCCCGCCTTAATATTTAAAACATTTTCAAAATTTCAAGAAACTTTACAACTCTATAAAAATAATATCCCAATATACTTTTGGTAAAAAATGATTTTTTTCCAAGAAAATAAAGTTTCGTCCCATGCCAAAGATATAAGCAATTGGTAGCAATTGGTATTATCAATATCTTTGCTTTAGGTCAATAATTTGAATTTCTCATGTTATCATTGAAACACTTATTAATTTTATAAAGTTTCTAAATGTGTGCAAAACGCTTACGAGCTAAATAATTTGTTTTGTATTTATTTTTTTCAAAATAATTTGTAATATCAATTGAGCAGTCGATAAAATAGATTCCAACTTTTCAGGGTTCTTCAATATAGGTTATGTCCGATTTGTCAGGTATCGGCATGATCATGTTCCATTTGTTTGATTACGTTGTTACATATAAATATTAAAGAGATGACATTTATTTTAAGAAGGCGATCGCCCTATGTATTTGGACTATTTCCTTTTAAATTCTTTAATGATAATAAGGATGCACCAGATCCGAAAACTGTAGAAAAGTATATAAAAAACAAAGATGAAAATGTTCTTAATGAAACCGGAAAGGACAGGCTCCGGAAAATGTTTTCGAAAAAGTAGGTGCCAATTTAGTGTTGTTTTTCCTTAATTGTTACTAATAATTATCACAACTCATCAATATACTAATATTTTGTCTTTAAGTTAAGCAAAGTTTGACGTCTTGTGAGGAATTTATTCTATTTATTTCTTACTATTTAATGTTCGTGTTTTTTTCAATTTAGGAAATAAAATGATTTAAAGCCACGTCTGATGAAGTTAGATTTCTCATTGTTAAAAACAATAAATAACAATGCAAAAGCCAACTTCACGTGGGAAGGTATTACATCATTTTGCTGTATTGTCGTTTCAAATCGAAATTGAAACTTTTGGACATTGGGGAAGTTTACCACCGTTCGGGTCCGAGTTCTACAAAAATTCAAATTTAATATATGCAAAATGGCTTTTTTGATCGAAATTGTAATCAAAATTCACTCTTAAGAAAAAATTCATTCGTAAAATAGAGCTAAAGGGTCAGTTATTCAGTTTGAAAAGAAAAAATTTAATATTTAAAGTACCGTCAGTTTTTCTTGAATATATAGTTTTGAATTTCACAAATCTAACATTATTGTTTGCTGAAAGAACGTTTCATAGTACATGTTTTCAAAAGTTTTCTGCTTTTTTATACTGACAACTAAAAACAAACATATTTTGAAATTAAAAACACCACCTGTTTTGGTGCAAAATCGACTACTTTTTCTTAATTGGATTCAACTGTTTTTTATTAAAATTTTATTGGTCTTCGCTTTGTTTAATAATTTTTCTTTAGTTTTTGATTAAAAACTGATCTTTTTTATTTAAAAAAATACGTAATTAGTAGAAAATTTATACTTTTTGGTTGAATTCAACGGCTTTTGTTTTTAATGTTTTCTTTCTCGAAATATCAACTATTACATTTTACGTCTTTTCTTGAAGAATCAACTATTTGGTTTAAAATAAACTAATATGATGAAATTTTTTTTCATTAAAAATTTAACTTGTCGTTTTTTGGTTAAATATTCGGCTGTTTTAGTTAAAAAATGAACTTTTTGGATGAAAACTCATGTATTTTATTGAAAATTCGTCTCTCTTGGTTGAAAATTAATATTTTTGGTTACAATTTTTTTTCAGTTGAAAACTCGTCTTTTTGGTAGATAATTATTCTTCTTGTTTGAAAATTCATATTTTTGGGATGAAAATTTACTATTTTTGGTTAAAAGTTAACGTATTTTATTCAAACGTTTTTTTGGTTCAAAATAATTTTTTCCACTGAAAATTGATGTCATTTTTGTTTGAAAATCTTTTCTTTTGTAGTGGAAAATTCACTTCTTTTGTTGTCAATTTTATATATTCATAGAAGCTATATTTTTTATTAAAATATTTCACTATTCCATTTTTGGTTGAAAATTAATTTTTTCGTTTATAACTCAACTTTTTGGTAGCAAATTAAGCTTCTTGTTTGAAAATTCATCTTTTTTGGTTGAAAATTTACTATTTTTTGTTAAAAATTTTAGTACTTTGTTTAAAACTGCTTCTTTTGGTTTAAAATTATTTTTTTAACTGAAAATGTAACTATTTTATTGATTTTTTAAAATTGAAAATTAATTTTTGAACTAAAAAACTGAGTATTTCACCTAAGATTTGTCTTTTTTGTTTAAATGAAACTGTTTTTTATTCAATATTAAAATATTTTTTGTTTGGAATATCAGCTATTTAATTTTTCACTGAAAATCCATTTGTGGCTGAAATTTTAACTATTCTATTAAAAAAATCGCTTTTTTGTTTGTTTCAATATTGATGTATCTTGTTGAAAACATTTTCTTTTTTATTTGAAAATTTCTTTATTTTGTTGCAAGTTGTATTTATTTATCGAAGTTTGAATTTTGTATCTAAAAATTTCACTGTTCCATTTTAAGTTGATAATGCATTTTTTTAGTTGAAAATTTAACAAATTTGTTAAAAGTTCATTTTTTTAGTGGAAAATTTACCTTTTTTAGGCAGAACTTTAAATATTTATTTTTTTTCTTTGCAAACTAATACCTCTGATTGAAAATTTAACTATTTCAATGAATATTTTTTTGGTTGAAAATTATTTTTTGAAACTAAAAATTGAGTAGTTCATTTAAAATTGGTATTTTTGGTTAAAATTCAACCATTTTTTAAAAAGAAAACTCATGTATTTTGTTGAAAATTCGTTCTTTTTGGTTGAATTGAACTTTTTTTTGAAAAATTATCTAATTTGTTTGAGTATGATCTTTTTCAGTTAAAAATTCTTTTTGTATTGTTGAAAATTCATGTATTTTGTTGAGAATTCGTCTTTTGGTAGAAAATTTATGTTCCTAGATGAAACAATCAAAAAATTTTGTCGAAATTTTAATTATAGACTTGAAACTTCGACTATTTTGTTAAACTCATATTTTTCGGTCGAAAATTCACCTATTTTGTTGAAAGTTTGTTTTTGGTTGAATTACAATCTTTTTTGTTTGGAAATTTGACCGGTTGCTTGAAAATGCACCTTTGTACGTTGAAAATTCAATTATATCGTTAAAAATGAAATAAATTTTAAAAAATGAATTGTTTTGTTGCAACTTTAACTATGACGATAAAGCCTTTTTTGGTCGAAAAAGGCAGGTTGAATCTGAAATCCGTGTTTAACCAACGGCTATGTAACTTATTGAGACTGGGGGGGGGGGGGGGGCTTAGAAAAATTGACGGTCAACGAGGAATAATGGGTGGTGAAAAATAGAAAAAGTGGTAAAGTGCAAAGGGATCTTAGAAATATTAATTACATCCCTTTTGCCCTGTAAGGAAAGTTTTTTTGTCAATTGTGACTGAAAATCAACTCAGCTCGAATGTGCTTTCTTGCTTATTTATTTATTTATGAAAAGATAAATTCAGTCATGCAACTCTTTGTGTCAATATTTTCATTTTTGGTGACGTGCTATTCTTTAACAAGGTTTTTTTTGCGGATTGTTGCTTGTTATTAAGCAATTTCTCTCATTTCCTGTATATAAATCCAATTTTTATTTGTTAAATGAATTCTTCTTTCAGTGAATATGGAGAGATTAGTCCAGAAATTAGATATTGTATGCACATAGGTAGCATGGCATTTATATTTGGAGCCATATACGGTGGTGTTCTTAGAGGGAGATCCGCTTTTATACATTTCATAGATAGCAATGAAGCAACAATGTTTCGCAACCACCTGGATGCGAAAAGACAATTACAAGATCAGGTGTCACTCAGTGTTTTTAAAGGTGCCGCTCAATGGTCTTGGAGAAGTGGCTTCTTTACTTCAGTTTATGCGTAAGTTTTAAAAGTAAAAACAATTCCTAGTCGCATAAGGAACTCAAAAATACAGGTTCTAAACTGCCCAAATCTGTCCAACTAATGATTTTTCATAAGGGCCGACAAAAATTAATTCTTTTTTGCACCTAAAAACCGGACAAGGGACCCTGCAGAAATTCAATGTCATGAAAACGAATCCGCTGTCAAATTTTTCTTATACGTCAGGATTTCGAGACATCCTAAACCAAAAGTGAAAAAATTACCATTTTTAGCCATATTTAAAACAATATAACACGAGCAGTTAATTTTTTTAATGACTTCTTAATCCATCGTTTAGTACTCATTTTTAGCTTTTATTTCAATTCTCGATCATCCCGAACCGATTATTTTTCTCCGAAATATGGCAGATTAATTTTAGATTCTGAATTTGAGCTCAGATATGTAAAATTCAAGATAGCGGACTAAAACTTTAAAAAAATTCTTCACTTTGTACGAGGCTTTAGCGTCTTATGGTTTTTGAAATTTATGAATCCGAATTTAAGTTTTGATTTAAGAAGGTCAGGATAGTACAAAAAAGACGATCTAGAGCTAATAAAGAAAATCTCACCCAGATTACTTTACTCCTCCGGTTTCCACACGAAGGAATGCGATTGGGAAGCCATTTGAAACTGGCAATAGAAACATTACCGTAAGTGGTAGGCACAATAAAGGCAGATCTTAAATTTTCGTGCGCAGGTGCGCAGTTGTCCTCTTCCTGTACATGGAAAAGTGTGCGAGTGAGAAAGTTTGTCAAATTGACGTAAGTTAGAGAGGTTATGTTCTTTTGTTGATCAGCATACGAAAGATACACGAAATAAATATATAAACAGTATTTTCGGTACATATATACAATTTAATCAGCACGGATAATTGCAAATAATGTGATATTATAATGAAGCACCCTACCGATAGAAATCTCAGAGTATATGCTAAAGATTTTCAAGGCTCTGAGAAATTCTCCGCAGGCACTCAGGTAGATATATTTTAAGGTCCAGGTAGCTCGTTTAAATGTTTTAAAAGCTTTAAAATGACCTTTCCGAAATTGAAATAAAAATACGATCATAAATAACAAGCAGAGAGGCTGAAATTGAAATAAGAATTCGATCATAAATAACAAACGAACAGAACCTTTCTAACTTACGTCAATTTGACAAACTTTCTCACTCGCACACTTTTCCATGTATAGGAAGAGAACAACTGCGCACCTGCGCCCGAAAATTGTAGATCTTCCTGTAATGTGCATATCATTTACGGTAATGTTTCTATTGCCAAGTGGGGAAACGGAGTTAGGTTTCCTTATTATTCCTTTGTGGGTTTTCATTATCAGCAATTTTTAAAACCTTAAGACACCAATTCTTGTACAAATTCAAGAATTTGTTAATGCCTTGATCCGCCATATTGGATCCATCGTTTCGAATTTCGAAAATCTGAGCTTAAATTCGGATTCAGCAATTTAAAAAAATTTAATAATTCTTAAACAATTCTTATACAAATTCAAGAATTTGTTAATGCTTTGATTCTCCATATTCGATCCACCATCTCGATTTTTTTTAAATCTAAGCTCAAATTAGAATTCAGCAATTTTAAAAACGTATACATCAAGTCTTGTCGAAATTCAAGAATTTGTTAAAGTTTTGGTCCGCCATATTGGATCCACTGTCTTGAATTTTGAAAATCTGAGCTTAAATTCAGATTCAGCAATTTTAAAAAACTCGACACTAATTCTTGTACAAATTCAAGAATTTGTTAATGTCTTGATCCGCCATATTCGATCCATCATTTTTAATTTTTTTAAACCTGAGCTCAAATTCTGATTCAGCAATTTTAAAAACTTAGAGACACGAAGTCTTTTACTAGTTCAAAAATTGGTTAGTTTGGGTCCGCCTTCTTGAATTTGGAAAATCTGAGCTTAAATTCACATTCAGCAATTTAAAAAACTGTAATACACCAATTATGGTACATATTCAAAAATTTGTTAATGCTTTGATTCACCATATTAGATCCACCATCTCGAATTTAAAAAATCTAAGCTCAAATTCGGATTCAGCAATTTTAAAAACCTAGACATCAATTCTTGTAGAAATTCAAGAATTTAATAAACTTTTGATGCGCCACATTGAATCCTCCTTCTTGAATTTCGAAAATCTGAGCTCAAATTCTATTTCATAAATTTTAAAAACCTAGACACCGATTCTTGTACACATTCAAGAATTTGTTAATGCCATGGTCCGCCATATTGGAACCATCGTTTTGAATTTTTAAAATCTGAGCTCAAATTCTGATTCAGCAACTTAAAAAACCTAGACACCAATTTTTGTACTAATTCAAAAACTTTTTTAAGTTTTGGTTCGCCATATTGGTTAATGTGCCATGTTTCGGGGAAAAGGAATTGGTCCGGGCTGATCAAAAATAGAAATAAAAGACAAAAAGAGTACCAAAAACGATTTGTTTTTAAGACATGATTCTTTGTGGCCATCTTGTCCGGTAGTTGGGTACAAATATTTTCGAAAAAAAATCTATCCAATTACAAGAAATATCACAAATTTCATATCATATAATACAATGCAATTTAAAATAAGTTCAATTTACAATTTTTTATGAAGGTTAGGTTCAATTACTAACTTTTTAATCACGAAATCATTCAGTTTTCAATGCTTGATTGTAAAATATTTTCTTTAAAAAAATTTCCTTTTTGGGTCCTCATTTTTAAACATGTCTCAATTTAAAGAATTTTAAACTGCACTTTTGAAGAATTGAACGATTACAAATTAAAAGCTTTTAAAATATAAAAACTGGGATAGAAAACCTTTTTATTTCAACTGTAAATATAAATTATTTACAGATTTTTCAAATTCAACAATAATTGCTTTGACAAGACGCGTTTATTCAATTTTAAAACGTATTCAAATTTTTTTGTTCTCTAAAATATTCCATTTTTAAATCATTCAACTTTGGAATTTTTTAATATTTAGAAATATTTGACTCTTTATGTTTAACAAGAAATTATATATTAAATATTAAAAATTGAATATATTAAAACTAAATTGCTTTGAATAAAAAGCCTCGAGTCCTTACAATTTCAGGGTGCAACTTAAAATTGCTTAAAATATAATTTTGAACATTCACAAATATAGTGATTCATTCTTTATTTTATTGAAAATGATAGCGTGGATTTATATTTCTTGACCAGAAATCTTTTAGCTGCTTAATTTATAAAAAATTTTAATTAAACATTTTGTAGTTAAACTGCATTTAATCTAAATTTGTTCAATTAAAATTGTCAAAAACTTCAACTTTAACGTCTAAATTGTTGAGTGTTTAAATTAACTAAAATTCGAGCTTCAATTTAAAAGTTTAAAATTCAAGGGAGTTCCACTTTAAGTGCTTTAATTTGCAGTTCCGTTTATATGACTTCAAACGAAAAAAGTGTTCAACTTTAAGAATTCTAAGACTGTGAAACATTTGGGCAAACCGGCAATTTTTTCCTCTATCAAAACACAGTCACCCTGAAGTAAAAAATGAAATTAATTTTTTAAGAAAAGACAAAATTATTTCAGAATCACATCCACCGTTGTATCAGTTTTTCGGGGGAAATCTGGTGTAATAGAACACGTGGATGGTGGTTTTATGGCAGGTGCAGTTTACAACATGAAAAACGGTGTACGTGGAGCAATCGTAGGTGGAGGCTTAGGAGGTGTTTTAGGGGCATTTTTTGGAAGTATATTCTATGGTTTTCTTTTGCTGACTGGACAAACAGTTGAAGAAGTACGTTTTTGGACGTATGAATGGAACAAACATCGTGAAGAGTAAGCACTACTTTAAAATTAAATTAAAAAAACTTATTCCAAACCTGAATTAAATTCGCTTCAAAGATCCCAATCGAATATTTAAATTCACTTGTTCCCTTCTACTGAATTTCAGTCTTTATGCAGAGGGGGATAGGAAATATAGGATAAAGAGAGATGAGGAAGCGATTATGAAATTAGCAGAACAGCTGACTGAATCCGAATTACAAATGCATGCACCGAAAAAAGAGAACATTCTAGAGGCTGAAAGAAAATCACTCAGCTAAATGTAACTGTAAATAAAACATCAGGATAATATACTTTATAATATTTTATTTATTTAATCACAATATTCCGCTTTCCTGTTCAAACATTGCAGCCAGTCGATCAGGTACGAAATAATTATTGCCAGTGCTTTAAATAACAAAATAACTCTTATTCCCGAATGTATGAAATTATTTTTTGAAATAATCACGGCAAATACTCTTGTTATATATACGTATTTGATTAAATATATTTCATTAAAAACGATACTATACTTTTTCTTAAAAGATAAAGATTGATTTATAATCACTCTTGCATTAACTTATAAGTTGAGAGCAATCTTTTAATTAATTTTAAACGAGTTAAAAATACTCTGAAAATGATTGTTACAAGTTGGCTCCAAAATTTGTGAAGCAATCTCAACGTAGGTAACTTTCCTTTCCTTAAATCAAGTGGTGTTTTATCAAATACTGCAATAAAATAATTAGGGTATGTTGCTCTAACAAGGACATATCGCAAGATGTACGTCGCTGGATTAGATGTGCGTCGCTTATTAGATGTGCGTCGCAAATACTCAAACCTCGATATCTTTGAAACTAAGGCCAAATTAGATCGAAAAAAACGCACCTAATGAATTTTGATTTACTTTCATCCCAGTCGAATCGGCGACGCACTTCTCGCAAACTCTCCTTGTAAGCTTCATATTACCTTCGGATCTAACCGTCTATTTTTCATCCTTCGATAATAACTGAAAAATACTTACCGATGATACAGACAAGTTACTATTTCGTGATTGCTTTATACTTAAAGTTTAATTATTGACACTCATTTGTGACACTAATTAAATCAGAATGAGTGACTTTCAAATTGTATAGGCCATTGTCATCAAATAAGTTCGGAATATAAAAATATGTTTAGAGTAATTTAAAATTGATAGCAACTCGTCCGTATATTTACAATGATTGATCGCAATATTGTGATAACTAATTTTTCAACTACATATTACAGAATGTCAAATGCACAGATAGTCACTAACGTCTTGGCATTTTTTAAATTAGTGTTTTCAAAAAACCTTCACTTTTCTATTATAAATGTAACTGTATAATCATCTATAACTTACAGAATAATTTACTCTGCAAATAATACTTCTACTTTTTCTCAATATACGGAAAAGAAAAACTCGGAACAGGTTTTTTGAAACACTATCTTCATATGAAGAATCGTTTTACAGAATAGGCCTGATGCTGCAAAACCGTACAAGTTTTGCGATTCACTGTACTTTTTGTAAACTACGTGTTTTAAAGTTAACACGACGGTATTTTTATACCAGATCCAAAAATATATATATGTGTATAACAATAATACTTAAATAGTAATAAATAATTTACATGTAGAACTTACAAAATTTGAAAATAGCGTTATCATATCCCGCAATAATAAAATCTAGGATCTCACACCTTACTTAACTTTCCCATAGATGGGGACGATTAAAATCGAAACTGTTTTCAAGTTGATCGACATAAGTGAGAAAAAGTCAAATTTGACAACAAGAGTCCAAAACGCGACAATCCTGCAAATTATCCTGCTACGATAAAAGAATGAGGTCTAAGAAAAAAAAAGTTTAAACTTCTTGTTCCGACGGCCCTAACTCTTGAACCTTGGTTATCCGCTTTGCGCCTCGATTTGGTGGACCCTTCGGTTTGGCAAACTTTGGTCGGTGCAAATTGATTTTCGGATGTAATTCTTCTTGCAAAAATCCTTCCGTAAGTTCCGTCCCGTCATCTATTTCAAGCTATGCAATCAAAAATATCAAGAAGGGAATTATTTCGTCATTTTGCGCCATCGATCAATCTTAAAGGTATTATTAATTAATGCAACAATTAATGGCTATAGACACATTTAATAATTCGAGATCTTCAGGCCTATTCTGTAAACTACTTTTATAGCTCTTAACTAAATTACATACCAGATTGAAGTCTGCTTCGCCGTGGTGCCTAGTAACCTATTCAAACTGTGTTTTTTTTTCTTCATCGATACAAACAAAAATTTGTGATTAAAAAAGAAATTGCAATACCAGAAAGAGTAATTTGATTTAACTCACATAATTTTTATTGTTTCTAAAATAGTAAATGTTGGCAAGAGATACATATTTATTCAATATTTCTGTTACGTCTACTAGTATAAAATAAATCGTTACGAATAAAAACAATGGTTGATGAATCCGCAACTTACAGAATAGGCCTGGAGCGATAATATTAACTTCTAACAAGGAAACTTTCTGCCCAGGCTAATATGTGCGTTGTAAATTTTATAATATAGAATAAAGCAGTACGAATCTCTTTGAGCATTTAAAAAAAAGTACATATAGTTCTCTTAACTACAAAGTTAATAAAAAGCTGCAGATTAGACTAAATGTATAGAATTAACTAACTTCTTTAAAAATACTTCTAAAAAAATAAACAGTTTCTCAATAGTTTTTTTTTATCGATTTTTTTCGGTTAAACAGAATCGTAATTTTGACTGGTTTGATTTTATATTCTTTTAAATTATTCAAATTTATTCTATCCTTCACTATATTCAGTGCTACTGATAGATATTAAATGCAACATTTTCTGAAATATCTATAAACAAGTTTGAAATGTCTAATTACATTTCATAAGCTGGGAAGATTAATACATGTATCTCTATAAGAACTACTGTGAACTTTTGATTAATCATTCTTGACCTTTTTAAGACCAATACTCATTGACTCGTGACTAACGTAAATTTTAAAAGGTTTATAAAAAGCTACGATAGATAAAAAAATACGCATCACAAAAAATAGAACACTTCATGAATCTCTTTTCTCATAGTCCCATCAGCCAGAAACATTTTTCAAATAAGGAAACAATGTCCAAAACGGTCACTCTGCTAAAACAGTCAATCCTTAATAATTATGTAACTGGTTGAAATAAATAAATGCCAAATGATTTTAAGCAATAAATATGTAAATTGACACAATAAAATGTGATTATAGATTTCTCCTACTTTATGATAAAATGTTACTTCAAAATGGAATTACATTATTGAATGCTTTAACATATGTTAATGTATATTGAACAGGGTGGCCGCTGGACCGGGAAATAACCGGGAATTTTTTGAGACCGGGAAAAACCGGGAAATGAGTGAATTTTTTTTTACCGGAAATTTTACAAATTTGTGGAAGAAAAATCTGTCCACGTTCGATTTCAACAGTTTTTAAATAATTAGTTGAATTGTTATGGTTTTCAATTATACTATTATTTAGCTTACATTGCATAATTCAAAATTTTTTTACTTTACAAATTTTCCATGTGAAATGTTTATTTTTAAGCTTATATTTTTAAGTTAAAGAATTTTTAAATGCTTTCTTAAAGACCTGAATAAATAAAAAATAAAAGTCTTGATGTTGAAAATTTTGGATGAAAAATATTTTTATTTAATGAATAAATAATTTTTTTAAATTTATCTGTACATTAAGTAACAAGAAGTGAACAAAAACGATTTGACAAAACGATTTTAAATCAGTTCAAAATTGAAGAATTTTCAGATTTTAATGTTAAAACTTATACGGTTTCAATCTGAAAGTCTTAAGTCATTAAACAAATGTGAGCGTGTGACTGCAAGTTTATAAATTATTTTCAACTTAAAAATAACTTCATAATAATATATTCTTAATTAAACAATTTTATTACATTTAAAATATTGTTTCAGTCTAAAATATTCAATTTTTAACCCATTCAATCAAAAAATTTTAATTAAAAAAAGATTAATTAATAAATATTTAGCAATATTTGAATTTTTATTTAAGACCAGTAAATTGAAAACAAATATTTAAAAGTAAAGAATCTTTAACTGATTTCTTTGACATAGAAAGCTTGGGATCGTTAAAATTTCAAAGAGCCTATTAAACTTTGAACGTTACACTTTTAATTGTTGTATTTGAAAAATGCTTAATTTGTGAGTAAAGTTTTAAAATTTTTATGTATAATATACAAATGAACATTTGTAGAAAAAATTTGAGTAATTTTAAGAGAGATTTAGATGTTTTAAAAAGATAAAAAATTATCATGCAAATTTTAGAAAGTTTTCTTAAAATCTTCTAGAATCTTTTTTGAAAATTTGGTTTATATTTTTGAAAAACTTTTTAAATATTCTCTTGAAATAATTTTTCAAAATCAAAATTTAATTTTTCTATGATTCTTAGGAAAACGTTTTTATTCTTCTGAAGCCTTTGACAATTTTTGAAAAGAATCTAATTTTTTTGTTTAAAAGTTGCGAAAATCTACATTTTGTTTTATATTAGGCTAGTATTTCAAGTTTTACATTGAGTTTGAATCTTTTCAAAACTTCTACATATCTCTTAAAATTACTCAAATTTCACTTACAAATAAAAAATGTTCAATTGTTATTTATACATCCAAATTGTGAAGAAATGTTCTAAAATTTGCAAGATTTTCTTAAAATTGTAGAAAAAAAAAACAATTTATTTTGACAGATATTTAGAAGTTCTGAAAAAAATTTCCAAAATAATTTTAAACTTAAAACAAATTTAAAACATCTAGATTTCTTAAGATTTTTAAATAAATTTTTGAAGCTTTCCAAGGATGTTTAAACTAGTTAAAAAAAAAATAATTGAATTTCTAATTTAAGAAGTGTTCAGTTAGAAATTTTTCAATTTTTCAATATTTAATGTTTCTAGCTCAAATTCCTTACAATTATATAATTTTGAAAATTTTTAAGTTCATTGATTGATTTTTTAATTTAGAACATTGAAAATGATGACGTGGATTTATATTTTTTTATATTGAAAAGTGTTAGTACCTTTAATTTTATACGCGTAATTTATTCAGCATTTGAATACAACATTTTTTAATTGAAAACTTTTAAATTTCAATTTTAAAAGTTCAAAATTTAACCGTTCCACTTTGTGTGCTTTCATTTGCAGCTCAGTTTTTATTACCTCAAGTGGAAAATTTTTTAGCTTTAGTTTTCTATTTTTTAAATTTCATTAACCGCGAAAAATTTCTGCGAACCGGGAATTTATTTCGTCGATTAAAACGCCCACCCTGATTAAAGTTCGTTCTCTAAACTTTCGTTTAATCTTTGTAACAATTTGTAATTATGACTCAATTAATTGAAAATTATATAGGGATGAGCCGTGATAAGCCGGCACTAAAAACCTGTTTTACGCCAGTTCGGTGGACGTGAACGTAATTTACGCTGACAATTGTCACCTTAGTTTTAGCGTGACAGCGTAATCATGATATACATTTTTCGTGCAAATGGAATTCTAGCTGTAAATAATTTAATTCATCGAAATAAAAGTGCATGTTTCATTTCTTTCATTATAAAAATATATCTGTACTTATATTGCGTGATCTTCTATTAATAAAAATATCTCAGATCTCGTTAAATCTTAAAACTTTGAAGTAAATTTAATTTGCATCCCATATATTATTTTAAAATATACGAACTTTATCTGTATGCAGTTGGAGACATTTTTTTAAATCTCGGAATAATTGTATTCGGCAAAACTAAATTATTAGGTCTACAAATTAATTCGGTGGCTTTACTCTGATGGCTTGCAACTCTTCGTCACACTTGACTTTTTTTTAGTTAAAAGCGCGAACCTTAAACTTTAAAACACAATCTCATAGGTGGCGGTCCTGCAGACTTACCGAAAAAATCATTATTAGTGAATAAAATGCCTCCGAAAAGGAGCATTTCAGTCAATGTATTCTTTTCGTATTCAAATTAGAAAATCACCAACGTGAAATCTTTCCAACTATTTTTTACACGTTTTATGTGTCGCCGCAACTTCTCCTGAAGTTGAACTAATCATTTCGATCGCCTCAGCTGCATTAAAAGAAAAAAAAATGGGATGCAAAAAGAATGCAGTGTCTCAAATTTTTCTTGTCGGACCCCATTGTTTATACCAATGATTTTTAAAGTGAAGTCCGCAGGACCGCCATCTATTATTACATTGTGTTTTAAAGCTTAAATTTGACCACGAGTTAAAATATATCAAAGTAAAGGCACCGAATCAATTTGCAGACAACATGATGTGAATTTCTGATAAAATGCAAATTAAATCAAAAAAGAAGATTCAACAGCATCTTCAATAGCTGTTTTCATGTGATTCAAAAGTAGGATTTGTGGGTTTGAGGCCGATGGGACTTTCCACGATCAGTCTTAAACATCACACGTATTTTTGAAAGTCAATTTTATACAAGAGTATATAGAGAATATTGTATAATAAAATTAATATGCGTAGATAACATTATAGGTATTATCACTAAACGCGATCGCGCATCGACTATAAGTATATGTATACATCCAACATGAGGGCAACAACGTTTTCACACACACACACACACACACACACACACACACACACACACACACACACACACACACACACACACACACACACACACACACACACACACACACACACACACACACACAAAATCATCTGGATAATACGTATATCGTTGATAAAACATGCAGAGAAGTTAGGCGAGTGTTTTCAGTTATTTAGAAAACTTGGAATCGTACCCAACCCTCTTCTAATCACATTATGGCATCAGAATTGCCGAAACTAATTATGTAAAATTACTTTCTTTTACGACTTCGAGCTACTTTCTAAATTAAAGTCCAATTTATACTTGAAAGTCGAGCCTTTGAGTTTCGTATTGAGAAAAAAAATGCAACTTATACGTATATCACTTTTTATAAGACTAGGACTAATTTCAGATGCAATAAGCTAGACTTCATTTTATTTCTTGAGCAAACATAACGCCATTAACACGGCAGAATAGATGATTAATAAAAATCATTTAATTAATAATCACTGAATTATCAGTCAGCACTATGTTTCTGTGCGTTTAGGAAATTTAATATCTATAGAATATTCAGGCCTCACAGTTCCTACAGGATAAAATATAGGGAAAAAAGGGTACTTTTTCGCGCTCAAAGTGTAAATAATCCTTATAAGGCATCAAAAAAATTGAAGTTATATTCAAAATAATTCAAATGAATTGAAAAAAAAACGTTTGAACCCAAATTACATTGACTTCCATAAAATTGGAATGAATATATATGAATTTCAAGAAAACGAGAAGAATTCGATAAAACTTATAAAAATTAAAATGTGAATTTCAAAAGTCTTCAAATGAATTAAAAATATTTTGAAAATGTGAAAAAGTTTCATTGAATTCAGTAACTTTAAAATGAGCTTAGAAACATTGAAGGGAATTCAAAAGAATTTGATGAAATGCCTATGAATTCAAGGTGGGCTTAAGACTTCTGGTTCAGTTAAATACAAACTTTTAAAAATTCAAAAAAATCGATTGAATTGAGTAGAATTAAGTAAATTTTAGTAGGATTAAAGTGAATTAAAAATGCAAGAGAAATCTACATAATTTAAAAGAATTTAGGGTGAACTAATAAGAATTCAGAGTGAATTCCAAAAAATAATTTAAAATTTCATCAAATCTTTGAAACCCTTCTATTTTCCAACCAAACAAGTATTAATGACTACAAACCAATTCAAATGAATTGAGTACATGTTTTAAAATGGAAAAAATCCATTTATTCCAGCAAAATGAAGTGATTTTTGAGGATTTTATCGGAAATGAGAAAAATTCGATGAAATGCATAAGAAATTAAACTGAATTAAAAAAATCAAGTGAATTGAAAACAATTCAAAAATATGAAAAAATGCATTGATTAAACAAAAACTTGTTAAAAAGCCATTGAATCGAGTAGAATTAAGTGAATTTCGAAGAATTAAAAATAATTCAAAAGAATGTAGCATACATTAATGAGAATTCAGGGCGAATTCCAAATGAACTGTAAAAAATATTTGAAACCATACAAAATCCCTCACTTCTGGTGAATAAATTCTTTTAAATTCATTGAATTATTAAAATTCCTTGTAATCTTTTAAAATACCTAAACTATTGAGTTAAAAAATGTCCAGGAATCTTTTAAAACTTTCTCAAATACTTCAAATCCTTTGATACATTTTGAAATCCCATGAAATTGATTAAAGCTCTTGAAAATTCCTGGGAATCTTTTTAAATCCCGTAAAATATTTCAAAGCCTTTAAAATATTTAGCAATTCCTTGAAATTTTTGAACCTCTGATCAATTTATCAATTGATTTCCAGGATTAATTAAATAATTTTTTTTTAAAGTTATGTAAAAATTTAATTAAAAATCCATTTATTCCAAAGAATTGAAGAGAATTCAGGATAAATGGTGAATTTTTATACATATAAATAAATACAAATAAAGATAAATTTGGAAAAAAATGATTAAATCCAAAACATAGTCTCAAACTCTTCAAATCTTTTAAAATATATGAAATACCTCATTTCTTTTGAATAAATTCTTTAAAATCCACTAGAATATTATTAAACACTGTGAAATTTTAGGAAATCTGGTGAAATTTCTGAAATCCTGAAAAATTTAATATAATATCTTGAGCGCTTTGAAAAACCCTCAATCATTCGAATCCCCGGAAACCTTATAAAATTCAGTGAAATCTTTTAAAATATCTCAAAATCTTATAGGTCCTGTAAAATCGCTCTATGTCTTTCGAAATTCTAGAAAATTCTTGATCGTAAAATATTTTAAGCGCTGTGAAATCTCTTCAAATCAATAAAAATAATAAATAAATTCCTTGGAATCTTTTAAATTCCCCTAAAATATTTAAAATCCTTCGAAGTCTTCAAAAATCCCTTGAAGCAATTATTAAAAGCTTTTAAAAATTCTTTAGTATTTAAAAAAATACCCTAAAATAGTAATTAACCCATGAGATACTTATTGAAAGAAAAATAACAAGTGACTTTATTGATTTCAAAATCGTAGATTTCAATTATTTATGTCTTACGGTCCAACCATAAATCAAAAATAAATTATGAGTCAAAAAAACATTTTCTTCGAAACCCAGATATTTATTTAATAGAAAAAAATTCTTTTTAATCCTTGTTTGATTTGTTTCATCAAATCACTTTACAATTGACTTTATCTTAAAAAAGGAACTAAAACGTGATTTCAGAAAAAAGTGACTAATAATAGTGATTGTGTGGCAGGCCTGACAATTTTTGTATAGTTATTTTTTACAGAAATCCCCTGATGATTGCTATTTTTTCAAAATGATTCTTGAAAGCTTTCTTCTTGTTGTAAGTTTTTTTAAAAGTTATATTATGGGTTGCAAATAGGATACCATAGGCACCAAATATTGAAAATAGGGTACTTTAGGGACCTTAAGTTAATATAGAATACAATATAGGGACCAGCCTGGGAGGCCTGAATATTAGACTCAAGTGTTATCGATGATCACAAATAATTTGTAAGAGTTAGAGTATTCTATTATTAATTATTTAATGGTTTAATTAATGGTTTAATTAATTAAATTCTATTGGGTATTATCAAGTGCATGCATACGAGGCAACTAAAATGTCTGACTATAAAGGCTCGACTTCCACTGATCTCGGACAAATCAGAATAAAATCTCACGATAAAATAAAGCTGACTCTTGATTCTAGTGCTACTAGGATAATAAAATAGTATGGAATTATTTTTACCACAGACGCGTTACAATTAGGGATATTATTGTGACAAGTAGACAATTTCATTATAGAAATTTCGTTCATGGAATTTAGAAAAATACGTTTTTGTCTATTCTGCTCGTCTACACAGATATATATCACTTTCTTAATTAAATATAATCTGAAGACATTCTTGATTAAAAAGCGCATAGTTAAAAATTTTTATTGTAGGGCGCTCTAATTAAACCCTGTAGATCTGATAATCAGAGCTTTAAGAGTCATAAAAACATTTTCTTAAAACTTCTATGACTATTGAATAAAATTTGAAAAGCAATAAACTATTGCAGGCGATTATTTTCGTGACCCTTACAAGCAGTCAAAGCATCACTTTTGGAAAAATTCAAACTTTAATCGTCAACAAGGTCGCCACAGGCTAATTTGTTTGAAAAAAGTGACTATTGTTCTGAATTCGGAGGTGAATATCCAGCTCACAATTGCTAGAATTAATTTTACAAGTAAGGTAGAGATAAAATGTATGATCAATTTTATTTCGCCACAATCGGTTGCAGCCTAATTTTTAAAAATATTGATACTTACTATAATATTTTAATTTATTCATCACACAAATTAAATGAGTTATTTTATATTTATTTAGAAAATACATTTACGAAATGCAAAGGTACTGACAAAGAGTGACGCTAAAATATAGTATACTGTTTTTTAGCCTATTTTTTGGACCTCGCTAGCGACCTCGGGAAAAAGTATAAAAATATGTTACAGGTATCAAATTATTCGTAATTGAAAACTAAAGTGAGCAACGCTTTCGTTTTTTTAATAATTTCAAAACATAACCTCTATTTAGGGACTGAGAAGACCCCAAAATCTTAAAAAATAGAAAATACGACTAATAATAAAATGATTTTTCATTGCATTTTTTTAAAAATAAAATCAAGAAGATATATGACTTTACTTTTGTAATGTTTATTTTATAGAAAAAAAACAATGAAAAATGATTTTATAATTAGCGGTATTTTCGATTTTCCAGTTTTTTTTTACATTAAAAAAACAAACAAAAAAACTATGCTTATTTTGGTTTTCCATGACGAGTAATTTGATACCTTTAACATATTTTTATATTTATTCCCCAAGCCGCTAGGTCCATTATAGAACAGAGAAAAACTCAAATTCTACGATGCAAAATTGAATTGAATTAACTCACTCAGAGGTACTCAACCGTCTTTAAACTCCAAAACTAACTTTATTGTGAAATAATAAAAGAAAATTGTGTTTTAACAACTAAAGCAACCATTTTTAGCACTTACATAGCCATATTAAAAACGTTCTGTTTAGTTTTTCAAATTGAAACTTACCTGGCTAACTTAATCTTTGGCCAAACTGTTAATAGTTGTACCCTTTTTTCAACATTTTATGCTGTTATATGAAAATTTTCGGTTTGAAACTCTAAACTGTAGGAAGAAAACGAAAAAATTCAGGAACCGGTAATAAAATCAATTGAGCTATTTGGAAAACTGATATTTCGGGAGAAAAAGGCTCGCAACTGAATCCAAATTTTTCAGAGGGATAAAATACAAGATTTATGCATACTGTAAATCCTTTATTTTATCATTTTTTCCCCTAAGAGTTATTCATCCGCAAAATTGAAAATGTTTACAACTATGAAACGTCTGAGTGAAAATGAACCTTACGAGGTAAGTTTAAATTTGCAAAAGTAAAAAGGATTTTAATAAAGCATAAAAGTTTAAAGACTGTTTTAATTCAATTCAATTTTATGATGTAGAATTTAAGTTTTTCTCTATATTCTATAATGCACATAATCATTGTGATATCCTGTATCTTTGCATTTTAAAAATCGTATTTTTAAACCAGATTAAAGTGATTTAACAAAAAATGATAAATAATTTTTTTTTTAACTAGTATTATTATAGTTAAGTATCAATTGTTTTATAATTATGCCGAAAACGCACTAAATCGAACCTTTTGCTCTAAAAAAAAGTAGCTGAAAGTGACTTTGTAACAGCCCTGCGTCAATCTAAGTTTAAGTTAAGCCTTAAAAATAAAGAGTAACTCAAAAGCTGAGTCAGTCATATCCAATATTTGTGTCATTTGTGTTTCAATTATCTATGTTGATATAATCTTTCCAAAAATAAAGACTTGATCAGCTTTAAGCTCTGCCTCTTATCTATGACAACCCTATTGTACTATCACAAATAACAAATTCGAACTTTGTGATGGAAGGTATTACTTAACGATCGAAACACGGAAAACAACTTTCAAACAATGGCAAGCGGCGGCAGTATCAAATTCAATCTGTTAACTCAACACGCAGGAACGCTTTTGCTTGTATTTTTTATCGACTACGGGATTCGTGGGGATACATGGCGTTGACGGGGTCCCAGGGGTTTTTGATCCCGGTTCCCTTATGATCGGAGGATCTTCCATCATGTCCGCTAACTCTTCTCCGTCATTTACTTCCAACTGGTTATATTTTGATAATTAATGAGATTAAATATCATACCGGGACATGCAGTCTTTCAACATCAAACTAAAAGCGGTGAAAGGTTCATACAACAGGGTGTCTACTCAAATTATGAAGAAATAAAAACACGCGAGCCGTCGTGGGACGCGTGGAAGAAGTGATAACTTCATATGATGTAAACTGAAGTAATTTTTCTTTGAGGTGTTTCAACATAAAAATAGTTGAAATATTACTCGAATTAATTAGACGATTTGAGAGTAGGTTCGAAATGAATAAGTAATTGCGATGAAAACACTTGAGAGCCTTAGTGTGAGTGTGAGAGCGAAGGATGGTGAGAAATATAGAGGGGAGAGAAGTGGAAGAAGCGAAGGAGAAATAGAGAGGGAGAGGGATTGAAAGAGTCAGTCAGCGGGAGACGCGAATAAGAAGTTATCACTTCAAAAATCCCTGACAATTCCAAGGTTATCCAGCTACGATTTCTCCTAATTCAAGCATTAATATCGCATCTCTAAAAGCATTTATTTTCTGGCAAATCTGACCCTGCACCTCTTTAAAGCATTAAGGGGCGTACTTAAATTATGTAACGGACTATAGGCCCTCCCTCTCTCATTGTGCGTAATTTACGGTTTCCCAATGGACATTTTTTGTATTTAAGATAATACATGCATTGCAGAGTGAAAATTTAATTTTCCAAATTTCCTGGTTTGTTTTCTGGACCAATTTTACATTTTCACTTACCGTTTACATATAATCTTTTATAAACGGAATAAAACAATAGTTCAGATACAGATTTAAAATTTTCATATTTATTTATTTCCTATTTATTTTAAATAAAACAATAACTTTTCTTCCAGAAAAGATTACTTTTTAACGAACTACTTGAATTTTCAACAAAATAATAAGATTTTCAATAAAATAATTGAATTTCAACCTAAAAAGATAAATTCTTAACAAAAAAAGGGTAATAGTCGATATTTCAACCAAAATACATGAAATTTCTTTCAAAAAAATAAATTTGAAAACCAAAAAGAAGAATTTTCAACAAATAATGAAAGAAAAAAATTCAACTAAATTGTGCAACCTTGAAGAAGAAAGAGGAATTTTTCTGTACAAAAATGGAATTTTCAACCAGAAAATATGCATTTTCAGCAAAAAATTCATTTTTAACAAAACTGTTCAATTTGCAGCTAAAGAGGTATACCTTGATTCAGAACAAAGTAATTCAACCTTTTACCCACACAGTTGAATTTCTAATTAAGAAAGATAAGTTTTCAACAAAAAAGTTAAATTTCAACCAAAGAGATGATTTTTCAACTAAAAATGTGAATTTTCAAAAAAATATGATTTCTAAGAGTCGTTCGCTTAAAATTTAAAAACAAAATAGTTGAAATCTCAATTAAAGAATTAACTTTTCTACATCAAAATATGGTTTTTAAAACAAGATGTAAATTTTTAACCAAAAACGATAACTTTTTAACAAAATTGTTGGATATTCAACCAAACAGTTACCATCTTTATCGAAGAATGATGCAATTTCTACTAAAATAGATGAATTTTTAAATTAAAGACAAAATTTTAAAGAAATAGTAGAATTTTCATCCGCAAAAAATTGAATTTTCATCAAAAAAGACAAATTTTCAAGAAAGCAGTTTTATTTTCAACCAAAAAGGATAACTTTGCCGCAAAACTTTATTTTTTAAATTCCCTAATATTTCATTATCCCTGACCATTAATATTCAAAGACCAAAATTTTAAACTTGCAACATTTTTAACTTAAAATCTTTTGTAAACGGAATAAAACAATTTCAAATTGAAATTTAACAATGTCAAAAAATCTCTTTGGATAAAAATTATTCTGTTTTCCTTTAGGATTCAACTGAGTGGATGAAAATGCCATATTTCATAGAAAACACAACTTCTGTTCAATTTTAATCTTGTTTGTTCAAAAATTCATCTCTTTCTGTAGAAATTTCACCTTTTTGCGTTAATAATGCTACTGTCTGATTAAAATTAATCTGTTTCGGTTGAAATTACATTTTTGTTATAATTTCAACTGATTATTTTAGAAAATTCATATTCATGGCTCGAAAATTCAACATTTTGGTATAAACTCTAACTATTTAATTTGAAAATTTATGTATACTGTTGAAAGTTCCTCTTCTTTGGTAGAAAATTAATTTTTTTGTTAAAAATGACACTGTCTCGTAGAAAAATATTCTGTTTTCGTTGAGGATTTAACTAGTTGGTTAAAAATCAACTTTTTTATTGATAATTCATATTCTCTGGTTAAAAATTCAACTTCTTTGTGGAAAATTCACCCTTTTTCTTGAAAATTCAACTATTTGGTACAAAATTAAACTGTTTTGTAGAAAATTAAACTGTTTTGTAGAAAATTAGTTTTCTTTTTGAAAACTAATTCGCTTCAATGAAAATGTAACGACACCATTTTTTGTTGAAAATGGAATATAATCTCACAATTCATTAATTTCTAAAAAATTCGTCTCTTTTGCAGAGAAATAAACTATTTTGTTGAAAATTCTTCTTTTCTAGTAGAAAATGGAAAAATTTGGTTTAAAATTCAAATATTCTGTTAAGAATGCATCTTTTTTTTATAGAAAATTAATCTTCTCTTATAAACATTCATTTTTGGTCCAATTCAACAGTTTTTGGTATAAGATCAACATCCTTTTTTGGTTTTAATATCAGTAATTGAGATGGCAGATATATTATTTTAGCCGAGGCCTGTTCATTCATGATTAGAGATCTCTAAATATTATCCGATTTATTTTTCCTCCGCACATGATTGATTTTCAACTCAAAAGAAACGAAAAATCGAAAATGCAAGTTGAGACTCGGACTTCTTTTTGATTTACCACCACTAGTATACAATAATTCATAGGTTTATTATAAATGATGTTTTTTTTTGCCCTTATAAAAATCAAAGCGTGTAGAAATATTACTTTTTATATATCAAATTAAATAAAGACGTTTTTTTTTTAATCAGAGAAGGTAACTTTATAATAGGAAAAGTAATTTCTTAATTGCACACATTTTTAACTAAATTTACACTATTAAATAAATGAAAAATATCACAAAAATAATTCAAAAATCTTCCAATTGGTTTTAAATGTCTACAAATTTACAGTCAAAACAAATTTATATATTATTTACGTACATATATTTTACGAATATTAAACGAATATTTAACACATTGATATTTCCAATGGAATATATTTTTATACGATTATTGAAAATGATAAAAAAAAGTTTGATTAAAATAAGTGTAAATCCAGTACTCTAAATTTACATTTTCAAATGAAAAAGCACTGTTATTTAATTTAATTAATATAATTATTAAAAGAAATTGAAGCATGTTAAAAAAAATTCCTAGACTTTCCGTGAAATTTCTAGGCTTTTCAGGTAAGTAGACACCCTCACAATACTTAATAAGCAGGATTTTCTTTTGAAAGCCAAATGATCTTTTAGATTATAGCTCTGAAATCTGACGCCGGAAGCATATGCAAGTTTTTAAATTACTGAAATTATAATTGCAACTGAGACTTACTTTTTTTGCAATATGTACTCCCAGTGACTGAATTAGATCCAGAAGAGGCGCCTTGCACGAAGAGTACAACATTCTTTCCTTGATACTGCAACTGTATCCTGGCATGCTGTATATGAAAACTGCAAAAAACCGACAAAATCAGATACATAGGCACAGACTCCATGGCAAAAAATAGACGGACCAAAGGGTACTTTTTTCGCGTTATATTCAAAGAAATCAAAATTAATAGTTAAAAAAATTATAATATAAAATATACGACTCATTTCCGTAAAATTGAAATAAATCTAAAGGAATTTAAGGTGGAAAAATTTCACATGCTACAAGTAAACAATTATTTTTATTTAAAATTTAATAAGTAGACAATTATACAATTCAACAACAAAAAATGCAAATGAATTGAAAAAACTCTTAAATATAAAAAATTAATTAAATTCAGAAAATATGAAATGATCTGAAAAAAACTCAAGGGAATTCAAAGAATTTGATGAAATGCATGAGAATTCGAGGTGAGGTTAAAAGACTTTAGGATCAATTAAAAAAAAACTTTTTGAATTAAAAAAAATCCAAAGAATTAGGTAGAATTCAAGTGAATTAAGAAAATTTAAGAGAATTTCAAAGAATTTAATAAGATTCAGGGTGCATTCCAAAAAAAAATTTCAAATGTCTTTAAATCTTTGAAAGCTTACTAATTTCTAATCAAAAAAGTGATTCATGTCTACAAAACAATTCAAATGAATTGGATACATTTTTTAAAATAAAAAAATCTATTTATTTCAGTACAATTTGAGTGAATTTAGAGGAATTTAGGGAAAACAAGAAGAATTCGAGGAAAATAATAAAAAATCTAACTGAATTTAAAAAACAATCAATTGAATTCAAAACAATCTAAAAATATAAACAAATTCATTGAGATGAGCTTAGAAAAATTAAAAAGAATTTACAAGAATTAATTAAATGCATAAGAATCTGAAGTAAGTTTTAATTAAACAAAAACTTTTGAAAAAATCCAATGAATTGAGTGATATCAGAAGAATTCAGAAGATATTTGATAATCTCTTAAAATTTTTTTAATCCATTCAAATATTACAAAATCCCGTGAAATTACATGAAACCTGATCAGAAATCCTGGAAAATTTCTTAACATACCTTGAGAGCTCTTAAAATCGCTTGAAAATTTTTTTAAATCCCTTAAAATTATTAAAATCTTTGGAAATCTCTTAAAATTGTTTACTTTTCTTAAAAATGCCTTGGAATCTTTTTAAATACCCTTAAATATGTCAAATCCTTTAAAATCCCATTATATTACTGAAATCAATTACAAATTTCTTTATTTCTTAAAATGTTTTGAAATCGCTTGCAATTTTTGAAAGCTTTCCAAAATGCCAAGGAATTTGAAACAATATCTTAAAATATTTCAAATCCTTTGATCACTTTATCAATTGATGCTTGAGATTGATTAAATAAGAACTTTAAAAAATGTTTAAAAAATCCATTGCATTAAATAGAATTGAGTAAGTTTAGAAGAATTCAAGTGGATTAAAAAAATTCAAGAAAAATCCAAATAATTTAAAAGAAGTCATGGTAAATTAATAAGAATTTAGGATAAATTCCAAAACATAATGTCAAATCTTCGAAATCCTTCTAATTTCTAACAGAAAAGTGAGTCATATCTACAAAATAGTTACAAATAATTTGAAAGAAATTTTCAATCGAAAAAATCCATTTCCTTAAAGTGAAAATGTGAAAAAATGCATTAAAGTGAGTAAGTTTGAGATGCGTTTAGAAAAACTAAAGACAATTTCAAAGAATTTGATGAAATACCTTAGAATTTAACGTGAGTTTTAAAAACTTCGAGATATATTAAACAAAATTTTTTGAAAAAGCCAATGAATTGAGTAAAATTGAGTGAATTTAGAAAAATTAAAAAGGATTTTAAAAACGCAATATAAATGAATAAGAATTCAGGTCGAAATCAAAATGAATTGCAAAAAATATTTGAAAATCTATTGAAATCTTTGAAACTCTACGGAATTTCTCACTTAATGTGTATTAAAAAAAAGTTCTTTGAAATCCATTAAAATATCATAAAATCCGGTGAAATTCTTTGAAATTTGATATTTACCAGAAATCCTGGAATCTTTACTTAAATACCATGAGAGCTCTTAAAACTCCATAAAATCAATAAAATGTTCAGAAATCTTATAAAATCCCTTGGGATATTTTTAAATATCCTATAACCTTACAGGTCCTGTAAAATCTTTTCCCAAATTCCATAAAACCGTGGAAATGATTTAATTCTCTTTAAAATGCCTTGGAATCTTTTTAAAGACCCTAAAATATGTCAAACCCTTTCAACTGCGATTAAATTACTGGAATAAAAAAAATTCTTAAAAATATTTTGAAATAACCCAAAATATTTCAAATGCCTTAAAATCTTTTAAATCCCTTGCAATTTTATAAAGCTTTTGAAAATTCCGACGAATTTGAGAAAATATTTCAAACCCTTTGATTATTTTATCAATTGATCCTCGGGATGTATTAAATAAGAATTTTAAAAATTGTTTAAATGCAGTGAATTAAATAGAATTGAGTAAATTTAGAAGAATTCAAGTGAATTAAAAAAATTGGAAAGAATTAAAAAATTCAGGGTTAGTTAAAAAAAAGCAATCTTAAATCTTTGAAACCCTACGAAATACCTCACTTCTCTTGAATAAATTCTTCAAGATCTTAGACAATTTATTAAAAGACCTTAAGAACTTAAAAAAATCCCGTAATCATTGAAATCCTTGGAAACCTTATAAAATGTTGTGAAGTCTTTTAAAATATCCTAAGACATTTAAATAAAAACTTACCTTAATATAAATAAAAATTCCTTGAAATCATAGAAATTAAGTAAAAATTCCTTGGAATTTTTCAAGATTTCCTAAAATATTTCAAATTCCGTGAAATTCTATGATCATATTTCTCGAAATCTTGGAAAATTTATTAAACAACATTGACAGCTTTAAAGTCTCTTAAAATCATTGAAATCTCCAGAAATCTGATAAAATCCTGTAAATTTTTTAAAGATATCATAAAACCTCATAGATCCTGTAAAATTGTTCCATATTTTCTGAAATTCTAGGAAATTATTCACCCTAAAATATTTCAAACTCTTTGAAATCCCTAAAATATTTCAATTCCTTTGAAATCCGCTAAAATATTATGAAATTCCGTGAAACTTTATGAAAGTATTTCCTGAAATCTTGAAAAAACTTATTAATATATATTGAGAGCTTTAAAATTCATTTAAATCAATCAAATTCCGGGAAATCCCTTCAAATTGATGAAATTAATGAATAATAATTTAAAAATAGTTTAAATGAAAAGCTCTTGAAAACGGCTTAAAGTTTTAAAAATAGCCTCAAACCTTTTAAAAAAATCCCTTCAAATGATTAAAATCTATAACAAAAATCGAAATATTATGTTGACAAAAAAGTGACTGAAAAATAATTTGAGAAAAAAGTGACTAAGAGAGTCCGTGCATCAGCCCTGATTATTTTTTACAGTTACTTCTTACAGAAATTCCCTAATGTTTGCTATTTTTTTTCTCCGAAATGACTGATTCTTGGAAACATTGATCTTTCTATAAATTTGTTGAAATTTTCAGTACAGGCTGTAAATATTGTACTTTTTAACAAGAAAATTACCTATGCATTCCATATAGTCTCCCTCGTGCGTATGCTTGAAATTGTAAAGATGATATCTCGCAGAATCAGAAGGGACTTTAGTCGGCAATTTATCCAGCGAAACTTCTCCTGCCATAACTAAATGAATTTTCTCCTCCTCTATGTCAATTTTCAGTTGAACATATTCGTACAATCCTTTTCCTAAATCCGTGATCGCTTGTTCAGCTTCTTCGGTGACAGGGAAGGCCACCCCGCTCAAAGTTTGATGTCGCGTTTCCACGCTATAATCCGTATGTACAGTCGTTTTTTTCAGTTCGGCTAATTCCTCCTCGGCGCTAGTTAATGGTGCCGGGGCAGCGTCGTTTCTTTTGTGCTTGTGATAACCTTCTAAACTTATGTCTTCAGGAACCGTGCCGTGCAATTCATCCTTTATGGAGGCTGAGCCGAATTCCTGTTTGAGCGTTGCTTTCGTGGAAGCGTAAAGCATCTTTTGCCTAATTGGTGCAGTGTCCGGTGACCAGGAAATGAAGAGCCAATCATACGCGGAATCGGATTTAGTATCGAGACGATAGAGAATATATGCAGGCTGATTTTCCTCGATCAATGGCTTGATCATTTTGTCGTAGTCATCTCGCCATTTTCCTACGGGTTTCGCTGATGTTGATGGAGATAGTTCCTCTGCAAATCAAAAATTTTGAAGACTATAAATATGCACTGAAAAAAAATGGTTCTGGAATCAAGTAAATTTTAGATGATTAAGTCAATCGTAGGTACGAATGGGGACGATAGAATATGAGTGTGTTCCAAATAAATAAATAAATACTTGCTATCGTATGCTTGGAACAAGCGTACATTTTCTTAATCTGAAAAAATGCATTATTCGGTAGAATATCGCATTTTATTATTCTCAAACTTTATTGTGTTACTTTATATAGAGGTGTATGCAAATGCAGAATATAGTTTACTCTAAAGAAATCATCACTAGTAGTGCCTCAACTTGACACTATTTCTCAACGAAAAAAAAAAAAATTGTTTCCGAAATTATTGTTATATAATTTTCATTTTTTAAATTATTAAAATATGTAATTCGCGCACACTGTTACTTACACATATAATCAAACGCCTAAACGCTTTGAGAAATCGCACTCGGCGAGGATTCGAACCCTACCTAGAGTCTAAACTATCTAAACTAGTATGACCAAACCGCGCGCTCTAACGATTTCGATGACAAAATCTTGGCCAAGAATTACTGAAAGTATCTGAAAGTAATAAACAATAGAAAAAATTCAAGTGCAAAAATGCTTTAATCACCTTCATGAACTAAAACGATTTTCTACAGTACAAACATCTCCATAAAATGCGCAGTTTTCAATTTATCTAACTCTTTTATATAATACTCTCTTACTCAACTTTTAATGCAAAATAAGATTTCTTGAACAATAATTTAAAATATGTGAAAAAGCGAAATAAATTTCACTTATTTAATAAGGGACTCAATATTTATTTTTAAATATTTAAAACGCTTAAAAACAATCCAGAGGTAATAAATAATACACAAAAGTTGCAAGTTTCTATGATTAATTAATTCTTTGACTGAAAAACCTAATTTTATTAAATTTTTATAAATATACATACTAATAATATCCGTATTAAATTTTCTATAATTAATGACATGTTGAAATTAAATTTTCTATGATCATAGAATTAATTGACTGAAAACTTAATTTTGTTAATTTTATTTTAAAAAACCTAAATCTACATTTAATTATCTGTAATAGCAGCATTATATGCGCGGTGCAGTACATGGAAAATATTGTATTGCCAATTAATAACATAAAAATATAAACCACGATATTAACTATTTCAGATAGCAAGTAAGAACATAAAATTGAAAATTACGGAAAGAATTCCTGCCTAATAAAGGAATTAGTTTTTCATTAACGAAAAATTAATCTTTTGGATTCGGCTAGATTAACATTTTTTTTAAAGTTAAAAAATCTGTTGCCTAAAACTTATTTAGTTTAAATTAGAATAACACATGATTATTTAATATTTTCAAAACTAATTTTTTTTATTATAACTTTCATGAATGTTTCCATTTTTGTGATTTTCTAACTGCTATTAACAAACACGAAAATTGTCCATAAACAAAAAACAATTGTGTCTTGCAACTATAATTTAAATTAAATAAGGTTCACATAACAGAATATTTAACTTTTTAAAAATCAATTTTAATCTAGTCGAATCCAAAAAAGTAATATTTCTTTACTGAAAAAAGAATTCCTGTATTTAACAGGAATATTTATCATTATTTTTAAATTCGGATGATTTTTGGTTATCTTAAACACTACAGAAAAATAATTTCAGGGTTGCCGTTTTAATCGAGGAAAAAGATTCCCAGTTATTTTCCGATTCACTCAAATGTTTCACGGTTGAAAGAATTCGAAATGCTTTTATTTTAAGTAGATTAATAAATTCAAATAAACAGCGAAAAAAATTATAGTCGCATTAGATTTATAACCTTTTAATAATTTTAGGAATGAAGAGACTTTTGAGTGTTACATAATATTTCCAATTTAAAAAAAAATTGTCAAATCTATTAACATTTTTTTAATACTCACCACCAAAAACTTACCGACGCAATAAACTTATACTTTTTTAAAATAGTTTTATGAGTGATTTGATTTGTGTGTAAGCCTAAAGTTAGTAGTTAATCAAAGTTGCAAATTCCTATCTACATTTGCATAATTAAAATTGATTATGTACACCAATATTTTGAATTTTATCAATATTATTGAATTTCAAAATAATTGTATCTCAAAATGAAATAATGAAAAAGAGTTTTCACTACGAACCAATTTCATACCGTGTAAACTTTTCGATTATTATATTTAATAAGATACTTATGCAGTAAGAAGTAAATTAATTTAGACCAATATATTCTTTTTCATAGTTTGTGTGCGATATATATTGTATCAAGTCTACAGTTCTTATGTTGAAAAAATTCAAGAATTATTCGAAGAGAAATTATTTCTTCGCTGCATACATTCATTTTCTCTTCTCAAGAACATGAACATTGTTTGAATTAAAATAGTAGTCAAAATAAGTATATGAATTTACTTGTCTCAAAAAAAATTTTGTTAGAGTTTTTGTTACAGTAGACTCTACGACACTTCTCGTTTTCCGAATTCCCCTTCGTTCGCTCACCCCCACTCCATGCCTCACTTCACCCACGAACATGCACTCCGAACAAGGCAGCATACCTTTTGCACTGTCAAACTGTTTACCAAATACCTTAACCTATAGTGTGACATTTTAAAAAATAGAAATTCAATGGAGCCGCTAACAAAAATACATAAAAAAAGTGAATGGCTCACTGCTGGAACATTTGAAAACGAAATTTTCGGGAGCTTAACTTCCTAAAATTACTCATTTGGATACCTTAAAATTTCAGAAATTTGCGTCCTGATATTAACAATTATCTTCTTGAAGATCCAATTAGATTGTAATTTCAAAATTTTAATGATGAATTTCGCAAAACTCATAATTAAATGAATAACGCCCCAAAAATTTTTTCGTTTCGGCGCCATTGAAGGGAAGGTTTCCTTTCACCGAACATCTTGACAAAGCTGTACGGCGCTTGAGAGCGTTTGAATTCGCGCGCGCGTCACGTGGCTCTCGCGTATCGCAGGAGAGAGGGTATTCTGACAATTCGTGTTCGCTTCCCCTACAGCCCCGAAAACGAGAAGTGTCGTAGAGTCTACTGTACTTATCATGAGAATATAATATTCTTATTTCAATATTTTATTAAGCTTCACGCAAATAAGTATAATAGAACAAATTAATTCAATAATTTTTTGCTTGAAGAAAATATATTCTTGATTAAAATAGTTGTCCCGATTCTATTATTTTCTTGATTCAAGAAAATCGGTCCCTTGTAAAAAGAAAATAATTGCTTCTTTCATTAAAATCAGCCAAGTAAATTCGCCTACTTAATTTCATGCAAATTTTTTTCAGTGTGAGGTAGTATCAGTGTTTGACAGTAACGCGTTACACGGAAGACATCATTTGTTTAGAATCGGTACTGAGACCAGGTGGCTCTTTTAATTAAAGAAAAAACTTCCCGGTCATTTCCCGGTTCGCAAAAACATTTTTCAAGATCAACGAAATTTACCACATAAAGCAAAAGATTTTTCCATTTAAAGTCATTAAAACTGAGCTGCAAATGAAAGCACTCAAAGTGGAACTCTTGAATTTTATACTTTTAAAATTTAAGTTAAAAAATTTTTTTAAATTAATAATTTTGTATTTAAATGCTTAATAATTCACATATATGAAATGGAAGCTACTAATACTTTTCAATTGAATTTTTAAGAATTAAATTTAGCTGAACTGCCAAATTGGAAAATTTGATCTTTTATAAATTGTAGAATTTAAAGATTCAGATTTATATCCAAAAATATAAATCCATGCTATCATTTTCAATGTTCTAAATTGTAGGATCAATCAATGAATTAAAAAAAAATACAAAATTATATAATTTAAAACAATTTTAGGCTAGAAAGATAAAAAATTGAACCATTACATTTTTTTTATAAACTGAACACTTCTTGAATTAAGTTAAATTATTTTTCTTTTACAATTTTAAAATTCTTGAAATGCTTTGAAATTTTATTTCAAAATCTTGAAACATCTACATGTTGTTTTACATTTTTTAAAAATTTTAAATTATTTTTGAAAACTTTTCAGAACTTCTAAACATCCTTGAAAAATATTCCAATTTTTCCTATTTTTTTTAATTCTCCCAAATTAAAAAAATGTCCTTCAAATCTTCCACATTCATTTTTGATAATTTGGTAAATGTTTCTAAATCTCTTTGAATATACACTTAAAATTAACTTTTCAAAATAAAAAAAATAATTGTCAACTTTCAAAGAAAATGTTTTTTATTCTTCCGAAGCCTTTCAAAATTCTTAAAATTTTTTTAAATTTTTTGCTCGAATTCTTCCAAAATCTTTATTTTGTTTTAAATTAGGCCTTGGGCTATTTACACCGAAATTTTGGTACGAATATCTGGATTTTGTCGGAACAGGTAGACCAGGGGTCTCCACAATCCGCAGGTGCTACGTACCCAGGATCGCTCGGTCTTTTTCAAGATCTACCAATTTTTTTCCGACGGGAAACTGAGAGGAAATTGATGACCCCTTTGAAAAAAATCACAGTTGGAAGGGCTTGGAGAAGCCCTTTTCTGGTATAACTTGACAGAGCTTGAAATAAAAAGTATTTTATTTAAAGTGTTTGAAGTAAGCAATTGCCGATTATTGTGCACAAATAAATGTTTTTGACATTAATAATACTAAATAATTTAAAAAAATACTACTAATAATAAAAATAAGTGGTCAAAAGTAAATTGAAGGCGTTCAAAATTTAAGAATTTTTTTTCAAATCGAGAATCTGTAAATAAAATTATTTCAGAATAAGGGTTCGAAAATAGAAAAAATTAAAAACTTCAAAAATTGATTACTTACAACGCAAAGGAATTGAAATTGAATTAGCGCTTTTAAATAAAAATAATTTTCAAATTGATACTACTTTAAAGTATATTGAATGTTTCAAAGTCAAAGATGCTTAAATTGTAGAATTAAAAATTTTTATTACATTAAAAGAAATTTTTAATTGAAGCCACACATCCTTCTTCTAGGATAAAAAATTAATTTTTCTTCATTTTTACCTCAAAATGTAATTTTTTTAAAATGACAAAGCTTTAAAATTAAATAATTCCAAAAAACTTTAAAAAAAGTAATTTTTAATAGAATATTTTCGAAAAACGCTATCACAACTGAAGGGGAAAAATTCTTTGCATTAGTATTAAAAGATCGTAAAAATGGTGATTTCTTTATTTTTTGTATCTGTTAGATTAGGAGTCTCCACAATTCACAGGTGCAGCGTGACCCAGGATCGCTCGGCCTTTTTCAAGATCTACCTTGAAATACAAAGTATTTTATTTAAAGTATTTGAACTAAACAATTGCCGATAATTGTTCACAAATCCATGTTTTCGACATTAGTGATACTAAGTAATAAAAATAATACTAATAATAAAGATAATTGGTCAAAAATAAATTCAAGACGTTCAAAATTTAAGAGTTTTTTTTCAAATCGAGAATCTGTAAATAAAATTATTTCAGAATAAGGGTTCGAAAATAGAAAAAATTAAAAACTTCAAAAATTGATTACTTACAACGCAAAGGAATTGAAATTGAATTAGCGCCTTTAAATAAAAATACTTTTCAAATTGATACTACTTTAAAGTATATTGAATGTTTCAAAGTCAAAGCTGCTTAAATTGTAGAATTATAAACTTTTATCATATTTAAAAAAATTAAAATTGATTCCACAAATTTGTCTAAAAATAAAAAAATTAATTTGTCGTAATTTTACCGTTCAAAATGTAAACCCTTAAAATTGAATTATTCGAAAAAACAACTTTGAAAATAAAAAGTAATTTTTAATTTTAATAGGAAAGTTTTGAAAATGCTATCGTAACTGAAGGGAAAAATTCTTTACATTGGTATTAACAGATTGTAAAAATTGTAATTTTTTTTGTATATCTGTTAGATATAGTAATTTAATCAATTATGAAAATAACAGAAGCAAAGATTTGGGAAGTCCAAAGTGGGTTTAAGCCAGGAAGGTCATGTACGGATCAAATATTTAGCTTACGGCAAATAACAGAAAAAAGTTTGAGAGTAGGAAAAAAAGTTTTCTGTGCATTTGTTGACCTAGAAAAAGCTTTTGACAAGGTAGATAGAAGTAAACTTTGGGAAGTCCTAAAAGAGTATGGAGTCAATGGATGGATCCTACAAGCTATGAAAACAATATATACAGGTAGCAAAGCGAGTGTAAGAGTGAATGGGAAACTGAGTGACTGTTTCGATATTATTCAAGGAGTTAGAAAAGGATGAGTTATGTCTTCATGGTTATTTATATTATTTATGTAAAAGTGGTTAAGAATGGCTCTCTTCGACGAAGAGGGTGTGGATCTCGAAACAGTAAGGGTACGTGGGTTATTGTTCGCAGATGATAAGGTTGTTATGGCAGAGTCTATCGAAGACCAACAAAGACTGCTGAATAAACTAGATGCAAGCATGAAGAGCATGGGCCTCAAAATTAACGCAAATAAAACAAAAACTATGGTGTTCGAAGGAAAGAGTGAGAAAACACTCTGCAATATTTTATTAAATGATGAGAGAATTGAACAAGTTGATAAGTTCGTATACCATGGTAGCTTATTTACTAGGGACGGGAAGATAGATGAGGAATTAGATAGACGAATAAATGAAGGTAAGAAGGTTATTGGTAGAGCAGGTCCCCTTATCAGAAGTAAAAATATATCAAATAAAGCTAAAATGGCAATACATAATTCTATATTTGTACCGACTGTACTATACGGTAGCGAGACATGGACATAGGAAACACGGGACTAGGCATGCCATCCTAACTTGGGCGAGCGGGGTTGAATCCACAGGAGGGGGGAGAATTCCATGAGTGGGGAGAGCCGTCATCTTACGATGTGCCATTTGATTATGCGCACGAGCATTTTTGCCGAAAAACTGTGCATGAAAATATAAACATGTGGGCGCTGCCATGTTTGTCGCGGGACATCAAAAGGTGGCGGACCCCCCCCTCATTGCATCACCCCCGAAATGGCATGCCTAGTCCTTTGTTTCCTATGTCCATGCCCACGAGTGATTACAAGACTCGGTCGGTATGCAAAGATCTGCACCACCGACATGAGGTAAATGAAAGTGGCCTTCAACTCTTAACATGTGTGCGTCGCGTGGCCATCGTAGGTATATCGCACGCACACAACCTGATATCGGTTTTGACAAAGGCAGATTTAGAATTGAGATTGTTGGTATTTTACGCCCAATTAAACTGTTCGATCGCGAAGCAAGCAATTTTTGACAGATACAATCTGACAGATAAATGAGTCAATTTTGTGTGTTTTTAACTGTCCAGTGAAAATTTGCTTAATCTGGCATTAAATTGAACCAGCTATGGATAATAATTATAGCACAAATATACAAAATCTACAAAAGGATTTTAAGGTGAAACACTGGACAGTTAAAAACACACAAAATTGACTCATTTATCTGTCAGATTGTATCTGTCAAAAATTGCTTGCTTCGCGATCGAACAGTTTAACTGGGCGTAAAATTCCAACAATCTCAACTCTAAATCTGCCTTTGTCAAAACCGATATCAGGTTGTGTGCGTGCGATATACCTACGATGGCCATGCGACGTACACATGTTAAGAGTTGACGGCCACTTTCATTTACCTCATGTCGGTGGTGCAGATATTTGTACACCGACCGAGTCCTGGAATCACCCTTGGATTTAAACCGACACACACACACACACACACGCACACACACACACACACACACACACACATCAAATGGCCATCATGGGTATACGGGCGAGTAGGGGGCGCCATGTTTCTATCAACTGATATTTCTAATGCATTGTGAACTTATTTCTCTCTGTTAAGAATATATAAAAACTTTATTGAGTTCAGAAGATTTAAAATGAGCTTAGAAAAATTCAAGGGAGTTTAACAGAATTGGATAAGATGCCAAAGAATTCAAGGTGCGGCTAAAAGACTTCAGAATCAATTAAATACATTTTTTCTTAATTCTAGAAAAAATCATTGAATTAAATAGAATTGATTCAATAGAAGAATTCAAGTAAATTAAAAAATTCAAGAGAATTACAAAGAATTTAGGCTGTATTAAAAAAATCAAATCACTTCAAATCTTCGAAAGCCTACTAACTTCTAACCACATAAGTGACTACTGACTACAAAATAATTTAAGTTACATTAAAAAAAAAAATTGGACAAAATTTTAAAAATCTAATAAACTCAATCGATCACAATACAATTGTAGTGAATTTAGAATAATTGAATGAAATTAACCAAAAAATCAAGCTGAAGTGAATTAAAAACAATTCAAAAACATGAAAAAAGGATCAAAATGAGGAAGTTTGAAATGAGTTTCGAAAAATTAAAATGGCATTCAAACGAATTTGATGAGATGCCTACGAATTTAAGATTAGGTTAAAATACTTCATGATGAATTAAACAAAAACTTTTTAAAAATGCAATGAATTGAGTAAAATTTAGTGAATTTAAAATTCAAAAGGATTTAAAAGAATTTAGGATAAATTAATAAGCATGCAGGGCGAATTCTAAATAATTTGAAAAAATTGAGAATCTCGTGAAATCCTTAGAAATCCATTAAAATATTATAATATCCTTCTAAGTTCTGTGGAATTTGATTCTTTAAAATGTATTAAAACCTTATAGATCCCGTAAAACCCTTGCAGATTTTCGGAAATTCTTTAAAATCGCATGCAAATTTCTTTTCATCCCTTGGAAATGCCTGGTAATCTGTTAAAATAACCTAAAATATTTCGAACCCTTTAAAATCGTCTGAAATTCTATAAAATTTGTAAAGCTTTTGAAAATTCGAAGGTAATGTAAAAAAAAACTTTAAAGACAAAAAAAGGGTTTACTAACAAATTCTAATAAAAATATTTCAACCCTTTAAAATCGTTTGGAATTCTATAAAATTTGTAAAAAAAACAACTTAAAATATTTAAAAATGGGAGAACACCTACCTTATGGTTCTTATTAGGATAGACATTTTTCATTTAAGAACTGAAATAGATTATTCAAGAAATAATTTCACATATGCAATTGGCAAATAATTTACTTTGAAACCAAATTGAAATCAAAATGGCTACTCAAATCTGAGAATGAAATTCTTCTATAATTTCCAGGATTTTAAGACTCTTCCCTGTTGGACAAGTTAATTAAATATTAAAAGCTGATTATTTAAAAAATTTTAACACTATAAAAATGATAAATTAATTAAATTTATTACATAAAAAACAACATACACGAAACAATTGTTTTTCCGTATCCAAAGGCTTAAAACATTATGGTCGTAAGTGTTTTACAAATTTCTTTGTCCTAGTGCGCAGAAATAAATTTGTTCAAAATAAAAAGATAACCATTTAGGAAATAGGAACTTCATGAGGACGAAATTCAATAACTAAAATAAAAAAAATAAAAATGACGTTCACTTTTTTCTTTATCTCGCCCAATTCAAACAGATTTAAAGACAATTTACCAAGATTATTTAGGAATCTAAGATTAGTTTAAGTTTATTATTGGAATTCAAAATGAAAATTGATAATTGGTCAATTTATATTTTAACCAAAAAGACGAATTTTCTACCCAAATAGATTAATTCAATACGAAACAGATGCATTTTTAAACCAAAAATTGATTTTCTACTAAAAAAAAAGATGAATTTTCAATGAAATGCATACATTTTTAACCAAATAAATAGTTGAATTTTCAACCAAGATTACTTTTCTACTAAAAAGATGAAATTTCAACTAAAATTGGAATAGTAAAATTTTTATTGAGATGCAATAATATTCAATTTTCAACTAAGTAATTGAATTTTTAGTCTAAAAAGCGCAATTTTTTAAACAAAAATGTGTTAGTTAAATTTTCATCGAAGAACAATGATTGTTAATTTAGAAAATCGAATTTTTACGAAAAAAATCGAATTTTCAGCAATAAAATATGAACTTTTAACCACAGTGGAGAGTTATACAAATTTTTGAATTTTCAAAGCAAGGAGGTGAATTTTCTACAAAACAACTGAATTTTCTGCTTAAAAATATGAGTTTTCAATAAAGAAGTTAATTCTTAGCTAGCGATTCTTAGGAACAAAATTCAAGGTTTTTTCAGGTTTTCTAAGTCAAGAAATACACATTTTTTCAGGTGTCCTTTACGATTCGGTGGCCGAATCGTAAATAAACAAATTCTTAATTTTTTTCGAACATGAGTCGTTCTTCTGAAATCTTTAGGAATATTTTTAAATCTTTGTGATGCCTTTGAAATCGTCGAAATCTTTGTGAAGTATTACAAACCTTAGTGAAAGCTTGAAATTTCGGTGAAATCAGTGAGAAATCTTTTGGCATTTTTCAAAACTTTTGTAAAATCTTTACTATTCTTGAAATCTTGGTGTACTGTTTCTTTAATCTTTGTTTGCGAAATCTTTTGTGTTTGTGTAAAATCATTGAAGTCTTTTGAAACCTTATCAAATGTGTTGAAACCTTTTGAAATTGCTCAAAATCTTCGAAACTCTTGAACTTTTCTTGAAACCCTTATGAATTCTTTAAAGGAATTGTGAAATCTTCTCTAAGTCTTTTGTATTCGTTCGAAATTACTGGAATATTTAAAATATTTGTGAAATCTTTATGAAATTTTTTTAAACGTTCAAAACTTTATGAATATTTTATGAAATTTTTGAAACTTTTGTGAAATCTTTTCACACCTAAAAATTTTTGAAGTTATTTAAAATCTTTGAAATGTTTTGAAATCTTTAAACTCTTTTGAAAGTTTAAAAATCTTTGTGCAATGTTCGAAATCTTAGCGAAATGTTCAAAATCTTTGTAAAATATTTTGAAATCTTTTTCAATTCGTTGGAATTATTTAAATTATTACAAATCTTAAATCTTTTGATATCTCCTAAAAAATTTTGAAATTGTTTAAAACCTTTGAAATGTTTTGAAATCTTAGAAATGTGATTTAATATACCCTTTTTAAAATCTTTACTCTTTTGTAACTTTTAAAATCTTTGTGAAATGTTCGAAATCTTTGGGGAATTTTTGTGAAAACTTTTTAATCTAGTGTACACGCTTTTTTAAATATATGAAATCCTTGAAACCTTTGTGAAATATTTTGAAATGTTTATAAAAGCTTTCTTGAATCTTTGTTTGGAAAATCTTTTGTATTCGTTTAAGTCATAGAATTATTTGAAATATTTTGAAATCCCTTGAAATCGTTTCAAATTTTTGAAATCTTTGAAATCTGGTGTATTGTACCCTTTTTCAAATCTTTCAGATCCTTTAAATCTTTAAAGTTTAAAAATGTTTGTGAAATTGCTGTGAAATCTTTATTGTAATTTGAAATGCGCGCCTTTTTTAAATCGTTCACATCCGTGAAATCTTTATGAAATGTCAAAGAAATTTAAAATATTTTGAAATCTTTATAAATATCTTGTACGCTCAAAATCAGAGTAGTCAACCCCTCAAAAAATCCGTTGTATGGTCATGGCTTATTCTATTTCTGAAACTGAATTAACATCGAAATTTTCAACTTATAATTTTTATAATTTCTAAGTTGAACACTTCAAAGAAAAAGTGCATTGAAATACATTTATTTATTCTGTAATAAACTAAATATAAATTATATCTTGACGAATAAAAAAATTTTGAGAAGCAAGATTTTTTCTAAACGAGATGTTTCTTTCATAATAGGCTAAAAGATTTAAATTACTCTTCGCATTTCGATCAAATTACTTTTTCACAAGAAGAAAAAAAAGAATAATTAAAATTCCAGGTTTTCGTGAAAAAATCAAGTAGATTTTCAGGTTTTCAAGGTTTAAAAAAAATTCCAGGAGAGATCCAGGTTTTCAAGTTCACTAGATACCCTGTTCTACCAAAAAAGGCGAATTTCCAATTAAATATTTAAATTCTGAGTCTAAAAAAGATCAATTTTAAACAAAAAATGGAATAGTTGAATTTTACTTGAAAAACAATAAATCAAAATTTAGAAAAGCGAAAATTTAGAAAAATACATGTAAGAAATTAGCTATTTAATTTTTTACTAGCCAACAATTTATAAAGAAAGCAGAATCATAAATTAATTAATTTTTTGCGAACATAAGTTGTCTTTGTGAAATCTTCAGAAATATTTAAAAATCTTTAAAATCATTGAAATCTTTGCGAATTCGTTAGATTTTTTGAAGTATTAGAAATCTTGATGAAAGCTTGAAATTTCCGTAAAATCTTTTGGAACTTTTTAAAGCTTTTGTAAAATCCTAAAAATTTTCGAAAATTATGTAAGTATTTGAAACCTTTTGAAATCTTCTATACAATTTTGATATCGTTTAAAATATTACAAATGTTTTAAAATCTTTCTGTATTCTTAGGTTGTAAAAACTTTTTTATTCTTTTATAATCATATTAAAGTCATTTGAAATCTTGTACGTTTGGTTAAAATCTTTTAAAATCATTGAAAAGTTTGAAATCTGGTGTACTGTACCCTCATTGAAATCTTTGAAATTTTCGTATTATTTTAAAATCTTGATGAATTTTGTATGAAATTTTTAAAACTTTTGTGAAATCTTTTAATCACTTACAAACAAATTTGAAATTCTTTAAGATCTTTGAAAAGTTTTGAAATCTTTATGAAATGTTCGAAAACTTAGAGCAATTTTTGTGAAACCTTCTAAACAAAGAGTGTACTCGCTTTTTTTATATCTTTAAAATTCTAGCAATCTTTCAAATTTGTGTAAAATCTTTTGCATTAGTTGAAATCATTTAATTTTTAGAAATTTTTTGAAACCTTTTGAAATCGTTGCAAAATATTGAAATCTTTGAAATGTGTCGTGTGCACCTTTCTTAAATCGTTGACACGCTTTAAATATTTGTAGAATGTTTAACATATTTAAAATATTTCGAAATCTTTACAAATACGCCAACAAAATTTATGCTTCAAACTTCTATATTAGCGGAAAAGAAATCAATAATTTATAGATTTGTTCACAATATTATCTCTAATCTATAAAATAGTTTTTACAGTCTACAAAAAGTGACTTGAAATCTTTTTATTTATTCTGTAATAATTAAAAGATATATTTTATCTTGATGAATAATAATCTTTTCAGTATTAGCCAGGCTTTTTCTGAACGAGATACTTCCTTAATAATAGACAAAAAGATTTAAATTACTCTCCGAATTTCAATAAAATTACTGTTTCAAAAGAAAAAAAAAGAAAAATTCAAGATTCTCGTGAAAAATGGAAGATTTCCCGGTTTTCAAACTTTAAAAAAAATCAAGGAGAATTCCAGGTTCTCAATGTCGCTGGACAACCTGTAAAAGACACCTCTTTTATTTTTATCTTGCTTCCAATTTTATGGTCGTGATTCTTGTACACATTTCTTTGTCCGAGTGCGCAGTAATATATTTATTCCAAATAAAAAGATAAGTCTTTAGGAAGATGGAACTCCATAAGGATAAAATTTAATAACCAAAGTAAAAAACAAATTTATGTTCATCCTTTTCTTTTATCTCACCTAAATCAAACAGATTAGAGAAAAATTTACCAAAATTATTTAGGAATCTAAGATAAGTAAAAGTTTATCATGCAATTCAAAATGAAAATTGAGACAAACTCACCATTTTCTATCGAAACTTTCAAGACTCTGATCTTTCCATCTCTGCATTTGGCAAAAATCTTCTTCAGCGCTTCGTTTGCTGGAAAAATAAACATAAAAACCTTTCAAAACTGGTTAAAAGATTTCGAGGTTAGGATTCTCACACACCCTTTTCAAGGTGAACTCCTCAGGACTCCGAAAGCATTCGATACGATCAATAATTTATCGTAATTACCTTTAATTCCCGTCTGATGTGACATTGTTCCTTATATTTAATTTTTAGCCACCGTACACTGCAAAGAAATTATTTTTTGAGACACTTTGTCGAAATCACCAAAATGAAGTACGCGACTGGAATCCCTCCTCTGCCCTCCTTCTCAGGCAGCTACAGCTTGTCTGAATAATTCAGCCAATCTCTTCCCAGAAAACATCCCATTCAAAACCCTCACGACCAATTACGACTCGAATATTCAAGTGCCACTCGGTAAGTAAATAGAAGAAAAAGAATCCACAGCTGTCAAATTATTCAAATGATTTTATGGTAGTATATATTGTGTACTATCTCATTCGAAGTAATTAAAATTCCATTTGATACCATAAAATGCTAAAAATAAATGAGGTTTATCATTAAATATCACTTTAACAATTTTTTTTAACAATATTATATTCAAATTATAACAAAGTTTCGTTATTACCATGCAAAAAAAGGTTCATTAAGATATTTCACGATGTTACAAAATGAAATAGTTTTGTCTAATATGTTAGGAATTTTAAATTTTCGAATTAAATTTAACATATTGTGAAACAGTCGGATGTTTCTTTAAACTCATGAAAATTGCAATGTTCCAGTAAAACATTTTATTGACATTGACTACGTCCCAATTTTGTGGTAATGGTCAGAATAATGATAAAATTAATCTTTCTTCACGATTTTATTATTTAATCGAATATATAGCTTTAAAAATATATGACATATTATCCAAATACACTTATTATTATCGTTTGACCCTCGGCTTGCAGACATCTTGCTAGCTGATGTCACTAAAGTACGGTCAGAACTTGGCTATCTCTGGCATGCGCAGTACGCTAGGAAAGTTGGCGGGAACTTTTAAATACGAAAGTACATATTTATTGTTTTTCAGTAGAATCCAAACTTCGACGGCTTCCAGAAAATTGAAAAGTTTTATTAAATTGATTTCAAAATAAAAAATTTATGCTTACGTTTCAAGACCAGTCTGGTCTCATCATTAGAACTTAGTTGAAATTTGAAATTCTGTGAAAAAAAATTAATTGGTCTATAGAAAACACATTGAGAAAATCCAGTGTGAGTGCTCATATTTATTTTAAGATTCTTCAACCCAAGTGTCTCCAACCGAGTACCCGGGTACGCATCGGCGTATATTTTGTCGAATAATTTCTTTTCTAAATAATTTTTTTTGATCCTCCCGGATCCTCACGATTTGACTGATTTTACATAGAGAAATGGATAAATTTTTGTTTTTTTAAATTTCGACAAATTTGAATTTGCAAAAGAGTACATGAATAGTTCAACCGGGGTAAGCGGGTACTCACATACATCCAAAAGGGAAATAAGTATTAATAAATAATTTATAAAAAATGATATTGATTTTTAATTGTTTATTTATTAAATACGGCCAATATAAATAATGATAATATTTAGTTTGCTATAAAAAAATCTCTTACCTTCAACGCACCTGATTTTCTCGGAATTTAAGATTTTCGTTAACAATGAATAAATCAATATGCATCTAATATCCAGGATTATTCTAAGTTACAGCCGACTTTTATTTATAAATCCGTATATATGGGTACCCAGTAGGGCGGAGTGAAAATGATCAAATCAGTTGAATCGTTGGAGCTGAGAAAAAAATATTTGTGTGTGGCATCCGAAAAAGTAAAAAAAAAATAAATAAATTTTGAAATCGGTTGATATCTTCTATTCCATTTTTTGATTTGGAAATTCAAATTTTTGAAAATGCAAAAAAAATTCCCTACTGCTTGAAAAATGATGGGACATTTGCTTGTTGTACAGTTTTTGCTAGAGAATAATAATAAAACATTATAAATTGAAAACAAACATTTTGCTCAATTGAGAATTTTTCGAAAAAGGCAAAAACACATGATTTTTTTGATTGACTCTTATGCAAAATTTTTTGAAAAAGTTGAATATCTCGAACCTGAAATTTCTTTAACTTCAATGATAGAAACATAATGTACTTTTGCATTTTCGAACAAAAATTTTTAGTGATGTTTCCAGCGTTAAAAAATGGTCAGTTTTACGTTTTTTTGAGCGAATTGACAACTTGCTTAGGCCAATGGTATCCCGTTTTTCAGTGAATAGCTAGTAAAGAGTTCAGGAAAGAATTTTTTAGATTTATTGGCGGGCATATTTTGTATTGCATATATGGACATAACAAATCTGCTTGACCCCCCCCCCCCCCCCCAATAAATCTAAAAAATTCTCTCCTGAACTCTTTACTAGCTATTCGCTGAAAAAACAAGATACCATTGACAAATTTCCCGCCATGGATTAATAACCCCCCATAGGGGGAGGGGGTGTATGTAAAATGATTCCACCAGCTTATTCCTACGAAAATATCTTTCTCAAATAATAGCAGGATCCTTTTTTCGACTGAAAGCTTGGTCTAAGCAAGTTGTCAAAATCGCTTTAAAAAATGTAAAATAGACCATTTTCGAAACATTGCTAAAAATTCTTTTATCGAAAAAACAAAATTAAAGTATGTTTCGTTAATTGCAGCTGAAGAAATTTCAGGTTCGACATATTCAACTTTTTAAAAAATGCGTACATAGGAGTCAATCCAAAAAACCATGTTTTTTGGCCATTTTCGAAAAATTCTAAATTGAGCAAAAAATCTTCTTTTACTTATAATTTTTTATTGTTATTCACTAGCAAAAACTGTATATCAAAACAATTTTAGTAATTTTCGAAATCATAGGGATATTTTTTGGAATTTCCAAATAAACAAAAGGGAACAGGAGATATTAACCGATTTCAATTTTTTTTTGTTTTTGTTTAATTTTTCTCAGATGCCAACCCACAAATATTTTTCGTTAGCTCAAACGGTTCGAATAATTTGTTCATTTTCACTTGCCCTAGTACCCAGGTACCGCGGTTAAACTACAAAATTAATTTATTTGGTTGGGCACACAAAGGTTAAAGGGATCTTTTTTGTTTATATAATGAACGCGAAGTAAAAAATTAACTGTGGTAAATATTTTCGGGAAGATTGACATTTTGGACTGGAAAAGTTTTGCATTAAAATATTTTGTTAGAGTATAAGGGACAGTGCCCAAACTCAGCTTATAACCAAACTATCTCAATACATTTCTTTAATTCCTGTCAAATAGTGTCTCAACTATACCACATTCTTTAAGGATTCTTACGTTATTAACTTTGTTCTTTAGCATTTTACCGCACACAATGCGCAGGTAGTTTATCCCAAACGTATTAATTTTTCTCTTATCCTTTTCTTGCTATTTCCAGGTCTCGCTACCGTACGTCACAGTGGCTATAGATATAGATATATATATATATATTTTCATTTCAGCTTTACCTGATATATTTTTACTTCTGACATTGGATCCCGCTCGACTGATAACTTTCTTACCCTCATTTATACGCCTATCTATCTCTCCATCCATCTTCCGTCACGAGATTACTAAGATATATGTAGGGGAAACCACCCTACAGTAGATAGGGAAAAAATCAACAGCATTTGACTGCATCAGTTTCCGAAAATAAAGAAAATTATTTTAAAAGAATAAAGAAATATTTTCGTTTTTTTAATAAAACTTACATATTCGATTAAATATTCCTACAGAAAAAAATATCACGAAATTAGTCATATAGCGGTATTAAACATTTTTATTGGACCCGGTCAAGGATACGATTTTGATATCCCTATTCATCAAAAGATAATCGTTTCTAGCAAAGCTTCTGGACATGATAGAATACTCAATTCTCGATAATTATAATTTATCATATATCAGAAGTCTTGCATTTTGTTAAAAATTATTCTTTTTTCGTAGTAAATTAATTTTTTTTAGTTAATAATTCATCTTTTTGGTTGAGAATTCTTGAATTTGATTGACATTTTTTTTTCGTAGGAAATAAATCTTTTTGTTTAAAAATTTATCTTTTCGGTTACAAATTTAACAGATAGGTTTTAAAGTCGAATTACTTTCTTAAAAATTAAACTTTTCAAAAACTAATATTTTTGTCTAAAAATTCATTTTTTTGATTAGAAATTTAATAACTAGGATATAAAGTTGAACTACTTTTTTAATACTCAAAAAATAAATTTTATTCTTTCCTTCTACAAAATTCAACTTTTCGGTTGAGAATTCTTGAATTTTATTGAAAATTCGTCTTTTTTGGTAGTAAATTATCCTTTTTGTTCAAAAGTTTATCTTTTTTACTTGAAAATTCAACTTTTCGTTTAAAAATTAATCTTTTTGATTGAAGATTTACCAACTAGGATCTAAAGTTCAACTAATTTCTTAAAAATCAATTTTTTCTTTGGCGATTCTAAATTTTAGTTAAAAATTCATCTCTTAGGTTAGAAATTTAAATGTTTTGTTGAAAATTCTTATTTTTTGTTGAAAAATTACAAATTTAAAATTTACCTATTCTATTTGTAGTCGAAAATGGTTAATTTTTAAGTAAAAATTAAACTATTTTGTTAAAAATTCGTTTTTTGTTGAACATTAATATAGTTTAGTTGAAAATTCAACTTTTGGTTTCGGGATTTTTTGTATTTTGTAGGAAATTTGTCTTTTTTGGTAGAAAATTAACTTTTTTTATCAAAATTTCATATTTTTTATTTGATAATTTAACTGTTTCGTATAGAAAATTCGTCACTTTGTCTTGAAAGTTCAATAATTTAGTTTAAAAAAATCAACTATTTGGTTGAAAACTCGTTTTTTTATAACTTAATTAAAAAAAATTAAGTTTAACTAATTCCACTTTTGATTAAAAATGTACCTTTCTTAGTTTAAAAATTCAATAATACCTGCATTAACTGTCAAATTAACTTAAATTGTGGGGGGGGGGGGCATAACCAATTTAACGGTTGTCAACTAGGGAAGGGGGGAGGTGAAAAATTGCCCCAAATTGAACTTGTGATGACATTAAGGTGCAAAATTCTTAAATAACTTATTCCTTAAAATGAGATTTTTTCAGAGTGACTCCTGAACACAATTAAAATTTCTGGGCTTTCTATTAACTAAAAATTTATACAGTTTTTTTGGCTTATTTAAAAAATAAATAAATTTGAAAATATCACGAGTGAAAATAAACAAAGACAGCCTTTAACTTGATGCAACAGCGCGATAGTCGCAGAGATGCCAATTTTGGCAGCAAATATTTCGATTATCTACTGTAGGTTATCTACTTTTGGAAAATGAAATGTCAAATAAAAAATCATTAAATATTTATAAAAAATAAAGAAAGAACACTTTGTATCAATAATTACTGTTAATTAAACTTCAAACTTTGATTTTAATGTATAAACATTCCACGGAATTGTTTCATTCAGGTAAAAGTATGAATAATAAAGTAGAAAAAAGTTTTTTTCGTATTGAAAATGAAGTTTTTGCTCTTACAAACTAATTAATTATAACATTTCAATGAAAATTCGTCAGAAATCCCTGTTGAAATGTTATATTAAAAAGTTAATATTTTATGTCAGTTGTCCAGTTAATTAAGTTTATATATCTTGAGGGGAGTCTCCCCTACTTATCAACTTGTTCTATTTTTGAACATTTAGGACAATATTGCGTATTGTTTTTTCACCCTTTCCTTTAATTTTGAAGCCTCCATTCTTCATTCTTGTATTCAGTATGCTTAACATTCATTGTAAGTCTTCGATGGACTCTGCCATAACAACTTTATCATCCGTGAACGCTAACCCACGTACCCTCACTGTCCCGAGATTCACACCTTCTTCGTCAAAGAGGGCCATTTTTAGACACTTAATAAGCTTTAATTTTGTAATTTAAATTGTAGCGATAAGTCCTTAAAACATTTGACGATCTTTAAAATAAATTCTAAAATAGTTCCGTTTACTTTGATTTATAAAACCGAGGCTTGCGTCTTTTGCAAATGAAAGCGAAGATTAGAATTAAGATTCAATTTTATAATGGGATAAAATATAACATTTCGATAGTATTTTTTTCTTTAATAAAACAAATTAAACTACGATATTTCATGGTATTCAATTCGGTTAGCGTAATAAATATTTATTAATATATTTAGGACCCATTTTAATTCTTTATGACGACAAAAATACATAGAAATGTAATAAATATTGTGTACTCTTTGCTTCATGAATAGCACTTTTGGATATTGTCTAGCACTCTTTCCGCAACAAAAAATTTCATTTTTCTCCATGGTTTTATAATTATGTTACAAGCTTTCCATTGATTACGAATAAGACGCCATTAAACAAATAAGTAACGTTTTTAAAGGGGTGTAGGGTCACTTTGAGCGTTCCTATATCATTTTTTTTTAAATCGAACTATAGTAGTCTTTTCATGATCATTTTAAAAATAAACGGTGATTCTAATAAGAATAGTTCTTTAGCTCCACCAGTGAACACAAAAAAAAATAACATAAAAGATATCCTTGGTGGTGCAAAAATTCATCCATAGTAAATTATTGACTGCCTTGGTTTCTATTTCACTTGTTGTGAAAAGTACAAAACGGAAAGAAGGATTGAAACGCTCATTATCTTTCTAGATTGAACATATCTATGGAGTATCATTGGTATTAACTTACCTTTACTGCATCTTCTTTGAAATTGCAGAAGCTTAAACTAAACCTTATAAACTTCGATAATTTAAAGTTATTTTTAAAGTTTTAGGAAATGAGCAGAAGTTAAAGGCTAAAACTGAAAATTGAGAGAACTGTATAATAGAGGTAAAATGATACAGGGTAAACCGACGAGGAAATCCACTAGGTTAAACCAGTCTAGAGAGGAGAAAATGCAAATTGTTTGTACAAAAAAAAGATGGTTACATTATGAACACTCTCTAATCATGTCTGACTATAAGTTTTCGATTCTACTTGAACATTTTTTTAAAGATTCGAGCGAGGGCTTGCAAAAACTCTAGAGATCCTCTAGGAAAAGTTGAGACATGATTACCCCTCTAATGGTTACCGCTGTACCGGAAACTTAATACTTACGCGGAGCGGAAAAAGTTTAAACTGCACTTTTTTTGTTTATACAAATTTTCAAGTTTATATAACACTTTATTTGCGCTAACAAAATTTATAATTTAAATGAAGTAATATCTTTTCTATTAGCAAAGTAATATAAACATTAAATTTAAATGTCAGGTTTTTTAATATACTTCAGTATATTTCAAGGAACTTCAAGATATTTCAATATAATTGAGGATATTCCACATCCTTGAGAATATTTCGAGACATTGCAGTATATTTCAAGGTCCTTTAAGGTCATCCAAGGTACTTCAGTGTATTTCAATGTACTTCAGGATATTTCAAGGCAATTCTAAATAAAGTAGGGCATTTCATTATATTTCAAAATGCTTAAATGAAATTCAGGATATTTTAAATACTTCAAAATATTTCGAGGCTCTGCTGGATGTTACTATAAGCTTTTCCAATGTACTTTAGGACATCTCAACGTACATTAGGGTTTTTCAATGAACTTCAGAATATTTAAAGGTCTGTTAAGATATTTCAAGGCACTTAAAGGTTTGACAGCCAAAATAACTACCAGATGGTATCAATATCAGAAGTAACCACTAAATAACAACGTATCTTAGATTTTGAACGACCTGGTGGACGATCCGATGCACCCGGGTCGGGGGATCGTGGGTGAACATTGATCCAATCTTGAACCACGCTTACCTCACGCTCAGCCCACGCTTATGCCATTGTGGAGCCATAGTTCACCCATTGAACCTTTTCCACACTGGATTTCATATACTTGAAAATATTTTGAAGCACTGCAAGATATTTCACATACTTGAGAATATTTCGAGGCACTGTGGTATATTTCAAGGTTCTTTAATGCCTTCCAAGGTACTTCAAGGTATTTAAATGAAATTCAGGATATCTCAAGGTACTTCAAGATATTTTAGTGGCCGATCAAAAATTACATCGCGACCCTCCTTAGAGTAAAACAATTTCCTTCGATTTAATTTGATACACGCTTCAAATAAAATACCAAAAATACAAACATAATATTTTAATACACTTTGGTGTATCTTTTTCATGCTTATTTTGCATTATATTATTCCTGAAAAAGACGATTTCTTTTCAGTTTTATATAAAAAACATTTGAACAGAGACACCAAACTCATGATTCGTTCCAAAGTGAAAGAAATGAATGGCTGGTACAATCAGATTGCGCGTTAGATCAGCCATCGATATGTCTATTCCAGCCATAGAGATTGCTGACCGAGATTGCTAACCCGCAATATAACTGTATCAGTAATTAATTTAATAAGTGCAATGTGCAGGGTATGCTCATAAATATTACAAGAGATCTTTTAATTTAGTTCATATAATTTTACCACAATTTCTTTAAAGAAATATTTTTATTCAAATTTTTGTAAAAAAAACATGTATTACAAATAAGCCATTTTAGAAATGCAGCAAAATTTTTGGAATATTTCTTTTTCTTTTTGAAGAAGTTAATAATCTAAATGGATTGGTTCAGAATCGCTCATACAATGCTCTAAAAATAGGGGAATAATAGGGGGATAAATTCTTTCAAATAAAATTAATGTGTAGATATTATATTGAGTTCAATATTAAACGCTTAAGGGTTCAAGTCGAAATATATTGCATTTTTAATCAAATAGTTGAATTTTCTATAAAAAATATGAATTTTCAATCCAAAAGAGATAATATTTAAACCAAGAAAATATTTTAATTTTGAATAAAAAATAGACATATTTAAACAAAAAAATAAATTCTCAACGAAAAATGTAATAGCTGATGTTTAAAAAAATAATATACATATATATCTCATCAAAAACAGTTAATTTCTACCAAAAGAATACGAATTCTCAGAATTGCAAGAATATTGCAAGGTACTTTAGGATATTTCATGGTACTTATGGGTTTTTTAAAGTTCTTCAATATATTCCAATGTACCTCAGGATATTTCCGAGCGCTCAATTATTAAAATTTTTTGTATGCAATGGATTGCTATAGAATTGAAGATTATATAGGGTTTTAAAAGATTGCAAAATATTTCATGAGAGTTGAAAATATTTGATGGGTTATAGGAAATTCATTATAGAAAATTATTCTACAAAAACAATTATAGGATAATCCGCGTTGAAATAAATAATACAAAAATATTGAAATAATTGTTGTAAAAAGTAGAGAAACTGAAAAGAACCATTTATTTTAAACCATACATTTCATATAAAAAGTACAGAAAAATATCGATTTTCCACAAATAAGCAAAAATTTGTGAATTTCCTTGATATGATTAAAATCTCTCAAACTTTATTATTTATCTATACGAAAAGCTTTTGGACTCTCTTGATATCTTTCGATACCATTGAAAATCAATGAAATTTCGTTAATTCTTCAAAGTTATCTAGAAATCCCTTGAGATATTTTTAAATCCAACAAAATTCTCAGAAACGCTTCGACCTTTTTTATATTTCTTGAAAATCTTTAGAATGTCTTAAAATCCCTTGAAATCCTTGGAACAAGTTAAAAACCCATAAAAAATATCAATAATTTGAAAGCCTTAGAATATCATTTAATTTAAACTTATCCATGAAAGTGACCTAAAAAAATTATTCAAATCCCTTGAAATGTTTAGAAATCATACGAAATTCTTAGAAATTCTTTCAATTTTTTTATGTTTTAAAAAATGTTTTAGAATAACTTAAAGTGATAGCTAAAAATATAATTTATATTCATAGAAATCTTTGAAATACTTAGAGATTTAATAAAATCCCTAATTCTTGTGAAATTCCTTGAAATACCCTAAAATCCCTCGAAATCCATTAAAATTATTGGAATCGCTAGGAAATTCATTTGCAATTTCCTTTCATTTAATTTATTTTCCAAGGTTCACTAGAAATCCCTAGGATCTTAGGAAGTCCTACAAAATTCTTTGAAATCCCTTGAAATTTGGTTTAATCCATTAGAATCCCCTTAAACCCCTTCAAATCTGTAGAAAACGTGAAAATCTATTTCAAAAAGTATACATTTATAGAAAACCCTTGAATATATTTAAATTTATTTTTAAACAATTGTTCAAATCCCTAGAAATCTTAGGATATTTAATTAAATTCTTGAATATTTTAAAGTACCTTGAAATTCGAAATCACTTGATTTTTTTTTATTTAATTGATATTCCAAAGTTTAATGGAAATATTTTGAAATATTTGGAAATTCTTAAAAATTCTTTGAAATCCCTTAAATTTTTGATATATTTTGAAATTCTTCGGAATTCTTCACAATTCCGAGAATGTTCTGAAATCCTTAAAATCCTCTATTTTAAAATAAGTTGAAATATTTGCAAAAACTTAAAATCCTTTTAAAAGCCTTGAAATCTTTGGAAATACCTCAAATGAAAAAAATAAATCATTAATTTCTACTTTCTCTATTTTTTCACCAAATCTTCCAATATTTTAACATTCTTTATTTCAATGCTCATTTTCTTATAATGATCTTCTATCATAATTTTTCTTAAATGGCTAAAATATTATAATAAAGTCATTATAGGAAAATGATTATAAGCCTGAACTGAATTTCTTATAATATTTTTTGCAAGGTAGGATTACAAGATACTGTAAAAGATTGCATGGGATTGCAAAGGATTGAAAGGGATTGCACGAAATTGCATAACATTGCAGAGAGAGTACGGTTTCGGGCATGGTCTTAAATGACCTTTACTTAACGCTTAAAATGCATTGTGGGTATCTGATACCCCAAGAAATTTTCAAACTCTTATAAACCACACTTTATTCGAAAAAATTGAGTAAGTGTCGCCATCTAGCCTTAGTTGGAGACACTAACTGTAAGTAAAGTCATTTAGCATACTGCGTCAAGGGTCCAGTCTGCTAGTAGCAGCTGCTGAAAGTGTAGGAACAAAAATCGTGGGGTGCAAATAAATATTTTTTTTGAAAGCACTCATGTTGCAATATTTTTTTTCTGAAAGTACACTATTTCAAAAGTATAGTCATAAATTTTCAGGTTAAAATAATTAAAATTGCGTCAGTTATGATTTTTTAAGTAAAACCCCATTTTTTCACTTTTTTCAATAACTTTTTTAAAAACATGATTAAACACGCTAGGGTATTAAACACCCACAATGTACTTTACCGTGATTTTTACCATGTATGCATTTTGAAGGTTAACTCAAACACATCATTCGCTCGCTCCGAACGTAAACAGTCAGGGCCGCTTAACACAACCTGATGCAACTAACGCGCTGAGAGGGCGGCCCTCCTACTGTTTGTCACGCTTGATTGAGCACATCCTCCCTTTCCCCTATCACCACCAAACCACCGTGGCATCAATTCTCGGAAAGACTTAAATGGGATTCGTTCAGTGAATGATTCAAATTGAGATTCATTGGGCCCTAATTCTAATTCCTCGTGCTGCAAGAACAATTGCGGCTAGTGCATGGCACACATGGTGAACATCCCGGACATCTGGTGTTACCGCGCCGGCGTACGTAAATCTTCTGACGTAATGTGTCGTTACGTCAGGTACAATCGTGTAACACGCGATAGGGGCATTTCACGCGTGGGTGTGGGTGCACTGGAGTTTGCACGTCAATAGGAGAGGCCTTTGGCAGCACGGTGGGGGCGAAAACCGCTCAAGGGGGTGACCACGAGTCTAGATACTATCACGAGGATGGCAAGTGATGGGGGTTGTTTCTGTGAAAGCTGGGCAGGGCGGATTTTCTCCGTGAAGCCAGGCTCGTTATACCAAATACAGCACATGTGTACGAGGGAGGCTATATACATTTTGCAGGAACGGCTCTATCACCTTTTGCACCCATTCCATTTTTTCGCCTATAATTATAAAAAAATTTGCTAACCATGAGTAATTGCTGATAAACAATCTAAAAATTCTTGAAACTTTATGAGGAGTTATTAAATCGTGGTTATAAAATTTAAACGCTACCATGTCATAAGAGTCCGTGTATCACTCATGTAGTCTTTTTTTTTGGGGGGGGGGCTTTTTTTATTCTGCCTTACAAAGAGGGGGGAGGAGCTACGTTATAAACATTATTTTTAACGTAAAACATTTTCATGTTTGTAAATCACTAAAATCAAAGCTAATAATTTGAAAGAAACTGGATATATTTAGTCAAATTATGAACTAGTTTGATACAAATTTATTTTTTTTAGCTGAAAATCAATCATTTTAGTAAAGAATTCTTTTTTTTGTATAAAATTTAACTATATGGTCAAGGAATCGTTTTTTTGTAGAAAACTAATTCTGTTCGTTTGAAATTTAACTATTTCGTTAAAAATTTATGTACTAGGTTGAAAATTCATCTTTTTGGTTGAAATGTACCTAATCTTTTTAGGTAAAGTATCAGCTGTTACATTTTTCGTAAAAAAATATGTTTTAAATTAAAAAAATAATTTTTAAAACTGGAAATTTAAATCTTCCATTTGTTGTAGAAAATTTATGTGTATCAATTAAAACTTCAACAATTTGTTGGAAATTAAACTGTACTTTTTTAATAAAAATATTTTTTAGTTGAAGTATTAACTGTTACATTTGATCTTGAACATTCATCTTTTTTCTGTCAAGAATTCGTTATTTGTTTGTTAAAATTGATTTCTTAACGGAAAATTCAACAACTTTCTTAAAAATTCAACTGCTTAGTTAAAAATGAACTTTTTTTATTGAATATGTATATTTTTGAGTAAAAAAATCAGCAATTAGTAGAAAACTAAACTATTTTGTTTAAAATATCAACTGTTTTGTAGACAAGCCATTTTTTGTTGTTAAAAATTAAATGTTTGCAATGAAAATTTAACTATTGCATTTTTGGTTAAAAATTCATATTGTTTAGTTTTGAATTTAAATTATTTGGTTAAATTGTTGTCATTTATTTAAAAATCTTCTTTTTTAGTGAAAAATTATTCTTTTTGGTTAAACATTAAACGATTCTGTTGAAAATTGATTCATTTGTTTGAAAATTTCGTCTTTTTTATTTGGCCATTCATCTTTTTAGTTGAAACTTCATCTTTTTGGTTGGAAATTTGGTTTGTTAGTTAAAAATTATTTTTTTTTTACTGAAAATTTAAAAATTGAATTGAAAATTTAACTATTTTGTAGAACACTCGTCACTTTAGCTGAAACATTCAACATTTTAGTAGGAAATTCAACTAGTTGGTACGAAACTCAACTTTTTTGTTAAAAATTATCTTTTATAATAAAAATTAACTCATTGCTTTTTTGGTTACAATTTTTCTATTTTATTTTTTTTACTTCAAACATTTTCTTGAAAATTTATGTAATTTGTTAAATATTTTCTTTTCTAGTGGAAAATGATCTTTTTTGTTGAAGAGTCAACTACCCGACTAAAAATTTATTTATTTTGTCAAAAATAATTTTTTTTTTTAGTGATAAATTTATCTTTTTGGTTAAAAATTTAAATAATTTGGTTGAAAGTCGATATATTTTCATAAGAATTCGTCTTCTTTGGTAAAAATTAATATTCTCGGTTGAACATGTAACTGTTCGGTTTATAATAATTCATGTATTTTGTTCCAATATTTTTTATGGATTTAGAAAATAATTTTTTTGATAAAAAATTTTAATTTTTTGTAGAAAATGAAACTATTTTTGCTTAAAAATAAAAATATTTTACTTGTTGAGACATTAACTATTACCATTGTCGTTGAAAATTCGTCTTTTTAGATGGAAAATTCTTTTCTTGTATGTTAAAAATTAATGAATGTAACTGAAAAGTTAATGATATTGTTAAAAATTCAACAGCTTGGTTGAAAACGAACTTTATTGTTCAAAATTTAACTATTTTTTAGAAAAAACGTCTTGCTGTCTGGAATTTTTTTTATATTGATTTTTTGTGATAAAAATTTAATTATAATATTTTTGGTAGAAAATTGGTCTTGTTTAGTGTAAAAATTCAGTTATTTAGTTGAATTTATGTAATTCATTAAAATTTCGTATTTTTTGTAGAAAATTATTCCTTTTAGTTAATGACTGAACTATTCAGTTAAAAATTGATTGATTTTGTTGAAAATTTGTCCTTTCTGGTTGACAATTCATCATTTCAGTTAAAAATGTGACTATTTTGTAGAAAACTCGTCTTGCTAGCTATAAAATTCAACATTTCAGTAGAAAATTCAACTATTTGGTAGAAAGCTCAACTGTTTTTTGAAAATTAATTTTTGTAATAAAAATTAACCTATTGCATTTTTGGTTAAAAATTGATCTTTTGGGTGAAAAAGTAATCTTCTCGGTTGAAAATTCAACTGTTTGACTTATGATTGATGTATTTTGTTTTAAATTCTATTTTTATTGAACTAGAAAACAATTTTTTTGTTACAAAATGTAACAGTTTGATAGAAAACTAAACTATTTTGGTTTTAAAATAAAAATATTTTCTTGTTGAAAAATTAACTAGTACATTTTTTGTTGAAAATTCATAATTTTAGTTTGGGAATTCGTCTTTGTGTGTTAAAAATGAATTAATTTATCTGAAAAATCAACAATTTTATAAAAAATTGAACTGCTCGGTTGAAAATGCACCTTATTGTTGAACATTTAATTGTTTTGTAAAAAAACTCATCTTGTTGGCGGGAAATTTCAAACATTTTGTTGAAGATTCAGCTATTTGCTTAAAAATATATTTATTTTGTTGAAAATTTGTCATTTCTGACAGAAACGCAATCTTTTTGATCAAAAATAGAGTTGTTTTGCGATTTTAGATAAAATAATTTTTAATACATAATTTTAATTTGAACCGAAGGTGCGTTATCATTTTTTTTCTGTTGAGTCGTTCAACAGAAAAAAATTATTAAAAATTTAAGGCTGTAAAACACTTATTCAAATTGGTGTCACGTGACTGAAGTTGGCGGAAAACAGTAAGTAAAATTATTAATACATTTTAAAATCGTACATATTTACGAAATTTTCATTAAACATAATTAAACATACCATACATATATTTATTTTCGGTAGATTTAAGATATTTGCTTTTACGAAACCCTCCTTTGACATTTTTTAAAACAATATTTTGCGACTTCTATTTTCGATGTGCACATTATCAAAACAAAACATCGGCACACAAAAAGATATTTGAGAATCACAGACACATGAGCTGCGATTGGTAGAAAATCCGACCCCTTTGACGTCAAAAGGGCCCGCCAATCGACATCGTCATGAGAAATTCATATTTCAAAAATAAATTAAAAATAGTAAACCATATGTAAAAAATATTTTATGGGCGTTTTCAAAATTAAAATTTTATATACTATAAGATCCATTCATTGGAAAAATGAGATATGACTTTGGAAACAACCCTATTTTACTTTTGGTTCAAAATTGATTTATTTTGTTGAGGGTTCGACATTTTTTGTTTGTTGTAATTTGAACTAATTTGTTTATTCAGAAGAAACAAACAGGCTGAAAATATTAAGTGGGGGGGGGGGGGTTAAAACTTAAGGACACGAACAAACGGGGGTACGTGGTTCAAATTAAAAAAAAAAAGGTTACGTCATTTATGCAGGGCCCTCAAGTCAATAGTGTTATTTATAACGTTCAAAATGGCTCGAGGTTGGGATAAAAGTTGACTTTTGATTTATTGATACGAAATCTTGGATTAAGCCATTGGTTTCAGGATCGGCAGATACATATCTTCCCTAAAACTGGAGATCTGCTTTTGTTTTCCTTGAGTTTTAGGAGTTAAAAATATCTGCTCTGAACCAAGAAGCTCCATAAGTTTAAAAACAACTTTTTATCTTTAATGGACGGTAAAAAACCTGGTGATAATGATAACAATTCAGGTTTTATAAACTCTGAAGGGTTCTTGGAATTAGTTTACAAATTTTAAAAACAGTTGTAAAGGATTATTCGTTAAAAAATAAACAAAGTTTTAAATGATACAATGAAAAAATTGATTTTATTTCAAAGATATTGCAAAAATGCTAATTCTGAATTATATAATGCCATATTCATATATAATAGTAAATTAAATAAGTTACTGAACTTTTTGAAAATTTCTACTGGGAAACCAGTGAAAAATAAAAGGAATTTGTGTGAATAGTTACTGATTCTCGCACTGAATTTTCATTCATCCAAACAGCTAGAAGTGCATCACCGATTCTCAGAGAAATTCTAGCGATTTAAATTTAGAGAAAAAATTTATGACTTTATTTATCTCCGAAGCAAATAAATAAAATTTCTATCCTCAATATTGTAGGATTTAATATTTATTTTAACGATTGCGAACCAAATGTTATCCCTAAAGGAAATCACTATATACGACTTCATGTATTATTTGGTCGTCCCTTGAGGCATTAAAATGTACCAAGTGTCAGTCTTCCTTTTCCCTGAATTTTGTGTGACATCATTAGTAAATAAAGTTTAAAAATAATGTAAATAAGGGTAAAATTTTGCATAAAAAGTGAAAGCAGTTTTATTTCTAATTAAATTAATATAGTACAAAGTGTGTCAATTCCGTAGACGATTTAAAATGTCTCATTTTAAGGCCTGACTATTTCACTTTTCAAAAGCTATAATTAATCCTTAAGGCACCTGGAAATAATCAGGAAACTCCGACGGTAAAACTGAGGCCAAATTGAGAAGTCATTTTGTCCAGTTTCTTGTATACCTAATCTAAGAAGTAGTAAGATTTGCGGTATAAGCGGTTTTTTTCGGAGAGTTTTATTTTTTATGTAATAATCGAAAGAAAAATATACGCTTTATAAGCACGTAGACGCGAATTGTAGTTAAGGTTGAATCATCAGAGAGCGAACACAACGTATATTGGCAGAGAGCCAGACATGCTTATTTAAACCAATTTTTAAAGTAAATATCAAGAAATAAAAGATAATCTCTTGGATTTACTTCAGCTTAAATCTGGGAGCTAATTTAAATGCTTATATTTATCAAGTTACTGAACATCTTTTGAATGCCCATACTTTGACGTGCTATAACTGTAGCGATTTTAAATAAAATTATATTGTAATTTTTTGATCATGAAAGTAAAACTTCATTAATAAATTGGCATCAGCTACTTTGATATAAAATAATGATGCTTTATGCTGCAAACAATAATGACAAGAGTCTCGTTTTCAGCTTCTAATAATCGCAGTCTTGTAATGAAGTTGAATAATTTCCATAAAAATCAAGCGATAAAATAAACTTATTAAAAATTTTATATTACCTATTCTTAGTCTATTATTAAAGTTTATTTCGTAAGGAGCAGAAATAGATCCAAAAAGGAGTACATTTTATTTTTTGTAATGTTTAAAAAAAATTTAGTATTTTTGATAAATAAAATCAACCCTATTGGTCAATTTAGTTAGACACTGTCTTCTAACGTAAGTCCCAGTATAACCAGCCAATCAGCTGTCGAGAGCAAGATTCGATAAGCCGATAATGTAAAAAATTGTGTAATCAGTCGCTAATGTTAAAACTGATTTGAGAAATCGATAATTGAGGTACGCGAAAACCACAAAAGAGTCAACATGTTTGGCCTAATTATTGTAATTAATTAATAAAGCAGTTAAAAATAAAGAATACAAATAAGTGTGTTTAAGTAACGTTAGTTACAAATTAGGTGAAATTCATTGTTAATTTCTCTAAACACAGAGAAAAGATAAGAAACTGTTTTCAAAATTCAAAACAAAATCAAAATTTTGAGTCATCTCAAAAACGTTGTGAGATATGTGAAAATTGACAACATTTGCAGGGTCTCTTTAAAGGGGCTCGCTCTCGGCCATCGCGACCTAAACCAGTAAACAGATTTTTGAAATTTAAAAAAAAATCCAAGAAAAAGATTTTTACAATAAAACTTTTTTTATTTTCTTGAAAACGATGAGAGATACGCGAAAACTGACACAATCTTTAGGTTTCTTAAAGGGGAGTGGTCCTCGGTAAACCCAACCTAAACCAGTAAATGGATTTTCGAAATTTAAAAAAATCCAAATTTTAAATGATTACGAAAGCGGTCAGAAATACGTTAAAACTAATTAAATTTTTAACATTTTACAGAGGGGTTTGTTTTCCAATAACTCAAAACTAATCTAATAAACAGATTTTCAACATTCAAAACCATATTAAAATTTTTGAATTGTACCGAAAACGATAAGAGCTACCTGAAAACTGTCAAAATTTCCACAGTTTGATGAAGATCTTCAACCACTCCGAACAAACATAGTAAAGCAGAGTAAAGTAGAGATACGTCAACACTGACCAAATTTGCAGGTTTTTCCAAAGCGGGATAGTCCTCGGGCATTCTGACTCAGTCCAGTAGATATTTTCAAAAATATATAGATTCATTCGGATTAAAAATACAGTAAAACCTGGATTTAAAGACAATTTTGGGACCGATGGTAACTAAAAATCCAGGCTCTCAGTCAGCGACGTATGAACTGTTTCTGGTCTACAAACAAGTTCTCGACATCGCTCGGTTGAACTAATACTTTCGTGAAAACGAGACCAGCCAAGACAATAATTTTTGAAAATAACTAGAAGTACGAAGAAGTTATTTAGCAGATAATCACTGACTTTTATCAATGTTGAGCTAACTCTTCACGAAAGATACAGTATTCACTATTGTCACGTCAACATTTGACAGTTGGAGGTTGGGATTCCCGATGCCTGAAGTTCATAAGACCTATCTTTCTATAATTTGAGACAGACAGAGATATTGTGAGCCAATCACAGGTGTTTTCTTTTCGAAACGATCTCTATCTCTGTCTATCCAAAACTTCTTCTTTTTTTTCTTTGTCGAATCGTAGAGCCTATTACGTAGCACAAATTCAGAAGAAATTAAAATTAAAATTAAATATTAACAAGAAATCTTATAGTAAATAAATCATTTTAAACCGTAGAATAACATTTTTGATTATAATAAATTGATATTCACTGCTATTGTTCATGGAAATTACTCCAGTAACTTAGCGATTCTACTTCTCGATATAATTTGCGTGTCCGAAGGCGCTGTTGTCCATGACGAAGACAAACTGATTCGATCACACGAAATAATTCTATCAGTCCCATCGGCTCCAGTAGGCATTGGAGCCCCACTGCTGGTCGACTTGAGCTCGCCACCCTGCTTATTCGCGTGTACCTTCCGCTTCGAGTGACCTGTCGGAACGCAGTTATCATGTGATAACGCAGTTACACAAGTGAGCATTGTACAAATTGAGTTGTGAAATTTCGGATGATGCTAATAATTTCTCTGTCATGAATGATGAGAAGGTAAAAGAAGCTCTAAGAATTTGTTATTGAGCAAGATCAAACACAAACTCTATTTTACCTTTTAAATCACGCCTCTCTTATCAACTCTAATAAAATTCTGTTGAAAATTCAGCAACGTTTTTCTCAGTGTTTACTGTTGGAAATGCGGATAGGGTGTTTGTACAACCACGTTATCTATATTCCAGGAGATTATTTGTAAGCTCAACCACCGACCCTTTCTGCCCAACCACGAAGAATTCAAACATGTCCTCTGCTTTTTCATCGTGATATTTTGAAATTTAAGGCTGAGGTAATAGTTCGGAAATCGAATCTTCAAGGCAGTAATAATAAGATCCTTGGGGATAAAGTCGGCGTGTCACCCTCGAAATTAACATACGGTCGTTGGCGTTCATTTGCATTCTATGACCCTGATGCTCATGGAAGCAGTAATACAAACATTTTCAAGCGATTTTCTGCTTTCACTTGACATGGAATTACAAAATGTTTGAACTCATCAATCATAGTGCACATGGATTCGTAAGGAAAAAGCTAATTCATCTGTACAAATCTCGATTAGAAATTCTAGTCTACAAAGATAATTAGACCCTAATTAGGCCGTGTCTAGGTTCCTCGACATTCGGCGAGTGTAAAACAAATATTTTCGGTGATTCAAGGGGGCTGGAAAAGGGCGGCTAGGTTTATCGAAATTAGATGAGCGTAGTAAAAATATATTCAGTGAGACTATAGACACTTCGTAAAATGCGATGTTATACTTTTATAATCTAAAAATCTTTAGTTTTATTTTACAATATGGAATATTTTATAAACGTTTTAAATTTAAAAGAGGCAATATTTTAGAAATCCGTTTTTAAAAAGAGCGTAAAAGTGCAAGGTGTAGATCACTAGTCACTAATAGGCTTAGAACTATCATTTATTTTTTAATATTTTTAAATTTGTAACTTTATATACCGAATAGATATAATTTTGAAAACTTTTTCTACCCTTTCCCTTCTTCTTCACAGCTCATCCCAAAATGCACTAGAAACAGGGGAAATAGTGATTTTTCACGAAAACAGGAGAATCATAGGAGAATACATTCGTTTTGATAAAATAAATGTATAGCTACTATATTGAATTTAATATTAAAGGATTATGGTTTCAAGTCGATATTTATTCCATTTTCATAAAAATAGTCAAATTTTCAAACAAAAAAAGACTTTACTTTAACCATAAACAGTTGCATTTTCGAACAAATAGTTGAATTTTCAAGCTAAAAAAGAAACTGATTAGAAGGTTGTTGAAATTTTATCTAAAGACAAATGTTGAACAAAACAGTTAAATTGTCAACAAAATCAATAAATTTGCAACAAACTTGTTGAACTTTTAACAAAACGATGGTCGGCAAGACCAGCGCCAGTATTATCAAAAGTTGCTGCAAATTTTCATGTGATTACTCGTTTAAAAAAGGTACGAGAAACTTTTTTGTATAGAACCATTGGAAAGCTTATTAACTTCAGCGTGGAATGACCTCTAATAAATACATTTTGACCTTTTAAAGATAATATTCCAAGTGAGAAGTTTGAAAAAATGCAATAATTTCTCAAATTTTGTACTTTTATTTCAATTTGTGAGATGACCTCGAAAATTGTAGGAAAAATATGAAATTTCTATGATGCATTCTTTGAAGTGATATCTTTAATTTAAGAAAACAAAATTTTCTTAAAGTTTGACGGTTTCTGGAGATACGGATAAAGGTGTCCATTCGTGTCAGCGCCCAGTTTCAGCGGCTGAAGCAGAGAGCGGTTTAAATTTAAAGATAAGTCTCCAGATACAACTTTTTTAGGTCATGCCACAATTGAAATTGAAGTACAAAATTTGAGAAATTCTTAAATTAAAAAAAAAACGTATCCCGTGGATTATTCTCTTCGAAAGCTCAAAAATATCTCTATTAGATGTAGTGAAAACTCTAGCAGTGAAAACGTTCACTGCGTACTTACAGTTTTTCTAACCTGGAGACCGAATTCGATAAGCTATATTCACAATTTTTCAATTTTCCATTTTCTAGATTCAGTTTTGCAAATCACATAAAAAGTCGTTAATCTTCAAATAAAATCTGATAGACTTTTTCATATAATTTATCAACCGTTTTCTGTACCCCTTTTCTCAAAATTATTTAGCAGTTTCCAAAAATCTACAGAAATGTTTATTATTTATCTGAATGGTGGGCTTTGTTCGAAAAATACTTATTCAAGAGAATAAGTAGACTTTTTCCTTTCTCTCTGTTTTAAAATTTAATTGAACTCAATTATCAGGTAATGAAAAAAAAAGAAAATACTTACAAAATATATTAATAATGAAATAATTCGACACTACATTTTTAGAATTGAACAACAATTAAAATTAGAATTGCTTGAAACTCTACAATTTGCCGTTGATACGATATCGCAGCAATATAAGAAAATTCACAGAGAAATCGTTCAATCTCATACTATTTCATATGATATAAATATTATTTAATGTGATCATTATGATTTTTCATTATTATAGTATTAGTAATTACTGAGAAGGTAAACAACGTGAGAAACGCGCGCGACCAGAAAAAATCGCTTGGTTTTTAAAATACTTTTTAATGAAAATTAGCAGAATTCTTTCAGAGACTGTTTACAAAGTTTAATTGATATCAATTGTCAGTTTCTGAAAAAAAGAAAATACTTAGATAATAAGTTTAAAATAAAACAATTCGACAATGAGCCATTACAGTTGAACAAAAATTAAAATTAGAATTGCTTGAAACTCTACATTTTTCAGTTTGCACGATATCGTAGCAATCAAAAATAATATGGGCCATTCGCAAAATACAGTATAAATTTTTCAGAAACTTAACCCTCCCCCCTCCCTGCGTGACGCTTTTTCCATTGCACATAACATGGAGAATTATACTTTAAAAGCCCCCCCCCACACTCTCATTAACCTATCAGGTATTTTGTGAATGACTCCTTAGTACGATATCGCAGCAATTTAAAAAGAATTTAGAGCGAACTCGTTCAATCTCAAACTGTCTCATATGATATGATATATTAAAAAATAATAATTATTAGTTTGAATTATTACAGTATAAGTGGTTACTGGGGAGGCCAACAATGTAAGAAACGCGCGCAAGGGTTGAAACACAACATGCGCGGTGCTGTAAAAGTCGTTCACTGCGCATTTCTACTTTTCAGTGACTGTCTACAGATTTCGATAAGCCCGGATCACAATTCTTCCGTTACTGATTTCCTGAATTCATTTTAAACAAATCACATAAGAAGTCGCTCCTCATCAAATATAATCTGATGTATGTTTTAATATATTTTATCAGTCATTAGCTTGAATCCCTTTTCTTAAAAAATATTCGACAGTCTCTTAAAGCCTAGAAGAATGTTTATTATTTATCAGAAAAATGCGCTTGGTTTTGAAATATTTTAAATAAGAATGAGAATACTTTATCTAGTGACTCATTTTTAAAAAATGTATTGACTTTTCTTCTACTATTGAATCAAATTCGCTGAAATCTTATTAGACTTTTGTATTTATCCATGAGTCATAGAATAGTCACTTATAATTTAAGCGGTTATTTTTTTTTACCGTGTAGAAGAAATTTTTCTGCATGCAGAAATCTAGGACTACGGTCCTGCTATCAGACACGAACTTGGTATTGGTACGCAAGTCGGGGAGCGCCGGTGTGGAGATGGAAGTCGAGAGAGGGGTGAAGTTTAGAGGGGTTGTTGGGAGAAAGGGGGGCTGGAGAGGGGATAACCCTAGGTTGGCACGATAGGGGTGGTAAGCACGGATAAGAACGAATGACTGTGCCCTAAAGCGCACCGTGTCGCACTAAAATGTGACTCGGGGTAGAACGGGAGCGTACCGTGCCGAAATTCCATTAGTTTAGAAGCACGTTTTAGTGCGTGAGGTACGCATCGCTCGGCCCGCGAAAAAATATATAAATTAGAAGACAAAAAACTAGTAGAATCCCAATATTCAGGATTGCATATATAGCTGTAATTTCTCGCTTTCTGAAAATACATATCATTTTATTGTATTGGGAGTGTGAAATCTTGGGGAAAGAAGGCTTTCCAGGAGGAGTTTCAAAAACCAGGAAAATAACACTTTTTGAGGATCAAACAACTTGTCTGCATGCATGTCGCGTGCAAGGTTGATTAACCATTCAAGTAGGTATCGAATTTTGCGGATTCAGTGCATTTGTTGTTCGGAAAAATGTACGCACCGATGATCAAGCGCGGCCGGAAATAGTTTGGTTGTTAATTGGCTGGTGTCAGTTTTATCGTGAGCTGTGATTCTTGTGTCGGTGGAGAAAGGAATCAGTGTGAGGAAGAGAAAAAGATAAATTGAGGTGAGTTGACATTTTTTAGGGTAAGGATAATTGGAGGGTTGCAGTAAAGAACTACGTAACCAACAAGATCGCAATTTTTCAGGAGAGTGAAATAAGATTCTGTATAATCGAAATCACCGTTTACAGATTAAACAAAAGTTTATTCCGGAGCTGAAGTGTTTCTGTATTGAGAATAAAAAAGTATGCATACAAAAAGCTATCCAGTTTTGAGAAATGCAATGTGGAACTTAACAATCTCGAAATGATATGGAATTAAAATTGGAATAGGCTCGGTTGCGGTTCACGATAAAAAGGGCAATTTTCAGATTAAATAAAAAACAAAAACTTACTCCCGGGTATTGAGTTGCTGAATTGGGAGAAAATGAGTTATTAGACAAAGTTAACCGATTCCGAGCAAATCAGTCAAGAATTACTAGTTTAAAATTTCATGGATTTTTGTAAATTGTTTTTGGATACCGATGGAAAATTTATTTTTCAATTTTTTTAAATAATCCGGGAACGGCATATGTCTCTTTATAATTAAACAATAACTTATGAATAATACCTGAATACCTTATAAATGTGGCTTTTTGTAAAAAATGAAGATTTCAAGTTGGAATTTGATTGGTACTTTGGTGCTGAAAGAAGTGGCAAATAGTTTTATTTAAGGGTCTTCTCTTTAAAAAAGAAATATTTTATTTTACTGTACTTAAAAACTTTGAGGAAAAAAAATATGGTTAGAAAAAGGTTTCAAAAAAGATAAGAATTTACGCAATTAAAAAAAATAATATGGGAGACTAGTAAAGAGGGTCAGTTGTCTTTTGAATCCTCAATAGTGCGCTGATAAGTTTAAAAAAATACATTGCCCTTACATTCTATGATCATCTCTTTTTTAAATCTTATACAAAAAAAAAATGTTTTAAGTTATGTTATATTCGTTCTGTAACTTACAATTATAATTTTACTTCATTCGATTACAAAAACTGAAGTACAAACATCAGAAATCGTGAGGTATATTTAAGTTTTCTTGAAATTATGAATTAATACAAAAATATTGTTTTTTGGGAGGAGGCGGGAGAAAACTTGAAATCAAAAGCAAATACGTAATTACATCAATTGAAACTTCTTTTAACATAAACGAGCTGCTGCTGTTTGAAAGTAGATTATCGTGCATTAGATAGATTTTATTTTAAATCCAAAATATATATTTTGAAATAACTAATTAAAATTATTTTAAGAAAGTAATAAAAATAATAAATGAAAATATCACTGTGTTTGGTAATATTCTACCTATTAGTTAGAAAAACTTTATATAAAAATTCGATCGGAATGCGTTTCCAAACACCCTACTTCCAAAGGCTTTTTGATACATTTTATTTTTCAGAATATCTAATTAAACTAAAAAATCTTTCAATTTTAAAGAAAAAATATAAACAAAAAAACATTTTAAGGTGTTTTTAGACGAACATATTTGTTACATAAGTCTATTAAATTATTCTATTTTTATATCAACTGCAATTCAAGATTTTTAATATAATTAACATTTAATTTTTAATTTTAGAATTTAACATTTTATTTAATCGAGACAGATGAATACAACAGTATTTTAATTTATATTTTACGTGAGAAAAAGTAAGTTTATTGTTAAACGACAGTCAAAACTGTATTTTTACATTGAATGGAAAATGAGCATTTTTGTATATTTTTATCTCGACCCTTCAAAGCTTGACACTTTATAGGGCTTCCTTTTCTCCAATATGAATACCCATTTAAAAAGGAAATCGAAAAAATCTGGTATTCAAAGGGGATTGAAATTAGTTTTTTCTTAAACGATCCTGTCAGTATTACGTTAATACTATGATTTTTTTCCGTAATATTACAATTTGATTAAAATGTCAAAATTTTTGCCATTCGTGAACAGTGACTGAATAACATTCTTTGGTACAAAATTCAACTACTTGGTTGAAAGTGGAACTAATTTGTTAAAATTGCATTTTTTGAGTTAATAAATTATCATTTTAATTGAAAAAAGTTTTTCGTTTAAAATTTAACAGTTTTGTTTACATTTTTTGTCATAAATTACTTTTTTCGCTGGAAGTTGAACTATTCCATGTTAGTATGAACATTTTTCTTCTTCAGTGGAAAATCCTCTGTTTGGTTGAAAATTTCTGTATCTTGTTGAAACTTTCTCTTTTGTGGTAGAATATTAATCTTCTTGGTGACTAATTCATCTTATTGCTTGAAAGTTAACTTCTTCGGCTGAAAAATTAACAGTTAGGTTGAAAATTCCTGAAAAAGTTCAAAATTACGTTGACAAACCATGTTTTTTTTTTAAATTATCTTGTTTGGTAGAAAATGAATCTCTTTGGTTACAAATTTATCTTTTAGTTAGATGAAAAATTTTTTCTTCTGGGATTTAAATTATTTTTTTAAGCTGGAAATTTACCAATTCCATTTTTTGTTAAATGTTTATATTTTTTAAATAAAAATTCAAAGTTGTTCTTTAAAGATTTAACTGTTTTGTTTTAAATTGATCTATTTCGTTTAAAAATGCACTTTTTCGGTAAGAAATGCATATTTTGGGTTGAAAATTCAACTATTTGGTTTCTAATTAATTTTTTTGGTTAAAGATACATCATTTCAGTTATTTTTTTTTAATTTACCTGTTTTGTTGAATATTCATTTTTTTCGGTATTGAAAACGAATTTTCTTCAAGAAAAATGTAGCTAGGGGAGATCATCCTACAGTAGATAATGAAGCTACAGTAAGTAATCGTTAATTTAAAGCGGAGGTATACCTAAAATGATTATTCCTAATTTTAATTTATTAATAAATATAGAGTCCTCTCAGTTAATCAATTTAAATCAATTACTTAATCAATTAATTTTTTAATAAATAATAAGAAAAAGAAATAAACTCTGATATAAATATGTTAATTTATTATTATTATTATTATTAATTAATAGTTTTCATTTAAAAATTACCTTTTTTGTTGAAAACTCGTTTTTTGTGTTGAAAATTAAATTATTATTGTAAAAAATGCATATTTTTGGGTTCCTAATTCAACTTGTGTGTTAAAAACTCGTCTTTATGTCTTGAAAAATAAAATTTTGAATGAGATTTTTATCCTCTACCGATATGAAAAACATCTGAAATTTCGATTTTAAAGTACAATTTGCAATATCACAGGATCAAAAAGTTAATTATTAAATCATTATAATTATATTTAACAAAAAAACGTACCTTGTTTCTATCGAATTTTTTCAAATGACCCGATCGGCATAAGGAAAAGCGAAAACAATGTTTTTAAGATTTTCGCGAACCTATTTTTTAGAAAAGGATAGTATGTTGAATAATAATAATTGAAGGCAGAATTTAGATTTTTCAGCGGATCGTCAAATGTTTGTAATTGAAAAAATCAGATTCTATCAATATGCCATGTACATATTATTGTAATGTAAAACATAATATTATAGGTTTTTACTACAAATCGATAAAGCTTCAATTGTGTTTACAGCTTTAAATTGAAAGGGCTTAATTTGCAAAAGTTGGCTATAAAACGTGGGTTGAGCCTCATGAATTTTGATAAAAGCTCTTTCGATGTAAAAATCTTGTCGAGCTTTAAAACCCGTGGAAAATAGCCTGCATTTTTTAAACTTTATATTGAAGAATTTCCATAAAAATAGGAAAAATACATGCATTTAAAGTGCTTATAAATAAAGTACAGTAAAAAGAACTAATTAAAAATGGAAAGTTAGGCAAATAATAGCAGATAATTTAATCAGAAAAATCGCATTAGGGATTCGATTTTACTTGAGTTTTTTGAAACTTTTCCTGAATCTGATTTTGTGGAAAGTTTTAGTTACGATTCCATTTACAGTTTAATGAGATTATGTATTTTTTTTTCAAAAGGTATTAAAAACATCAACCAGAGAAACAGATTATAATTCATGCATTCTTTGTTGTGGAAAGTTTCCTTATGATATAAAAAGTCTTGAATCATAGAATCAAATATTAGCAATTATGAATTTATAATATTCTCGAGTCGAAATTTAACCCCTACTTTGAACCTGTAACCCCTACCTTGGTAGGCACTGGGAGCTCTGAAGTAGGCCTATGATAAAAAAAGCAAGGATAATTGCAATTCTTTTATTGATATTTTTAATATTTATAATATTCTAATCACGTTGCTAACTCACAATAATTTAAAAAATCCGCATGTACCGAGGATTGAACATTGCACGGACACACCGAGTTTATTTACCAAACGCATAACGCCATAACCGATTGATCTAACGGAGCATATCACAATATTTGGAATACAAATTGTTAGCCATTTTTATTCAATGCTTCAAGGTCGAAAATCTTTTTGAATAAGAAATAATTATTTGATTAATAACTTTTCTTTACTTTTTGTGCTGTTAAATATTTGAAACTATTTTGGAAGAATTCAACATAAATGTCATTAAAAGTAACATTGCGAAGATAGATAACATTTAGTTTAGGTAAAAATTCCAATACTTGGTTAAAAGTTCAACTACTTTGTTAAAAATACATTTTTTTATTGAAGACTAATCTCTTTCTCTCAAAATTTAACTATTTCTTTTTCACAAAATTAATTTTTTTGTTTAAAAAATCATCTTTTGGGTTGAACTCACTTGTTGAAAATGTGGTTGCACCTTGTAGGTTCAATATTCAAGTATTATGATAAATTAATATTTTTTAGATGAAAATTCCACTGGTTTGTTAAAATTTTTCCTTACAGATTGAAAATTCATCTTTCATGGTAGAAAAGTCATCTTTCTTAGTTGAAAATTAATTAATTCATCTTTTTTGATTTTGATTGAGTCATCTTTTTTTGGTAGAAAATTAAAGTATTTTGTTAAAACATCGTCCTTTTGAATTGAAAATTCATATTTTACGGTAGAAGAATCATCCTTTTTAGTTGAAAATGAACTTTTTTTGTTAGGTAGAAAGTTTAAATATTGGGTTGTCAATGCAACTGTTTGGGTAGAAATTAACTTTTTTGTTGTTTAAAATTCGTTTTCTTTTGTGTGGTTGAAAATTCATCTTGTTTGTAAGAAAATCTTTTTTGCTTAAAAATGTAATTATTTGGTTGAAAATTAAAAATATTTTCAATTGAAATCCTAGAAATTAAAAGTGCTAAGAATTTAATTTAATGCACCATAAACTACATTGAAACCCTTAAATAGCCCTCCCTTCTATAGCCCTTACGAGAATTAACGCCGCGCCGTAGGTAGCTATAACAGGAACTGCACAGGGTCTGCGGTTGTTACTCAGGCGAGCAGTCAAGTCTGGACAAACGAAAGCGGAGCGAGCTACAATGAGTCCGTTCCCACCCACCGTCAGCCCCAAAATCGGCGTTATAAAAGAGTTTCACTTTATTATGATTGGAATTCGTTATTTCGGTATCGGCGTGCACACACTCACACTTAGGCTCGACTTAGAATATCAGTGCGCTCCATTCGGGCCGTTCCCTTTTTAGCGCCGTACTGCTTTTCGGTACTGCAACAAATCTTCCTTTCCTTCAGTGTAGGCGCCCACAATATGTAGGTAGGGCGCCGCCTCTTATATATAAGAGGCGGCGCTCTAAGAGTCGACGCAGGTATACCTGCGTCGAATGTTCGTAAGTTCGTACAGAGCGCCGAGCTGTACGTTCAAAGTTTATGGTGTTTGCGGAATGTACAGTAATTTGATTCTAAAGAATATACGCCCTTATTATTCCCCTATTATTGTGAGAAATCCGAGGGGCTATTCACTTCGAAGTCCGTTGAAGACAGCGTAACGTTATTTCAGCAATGTCGTGCGACTTCAAGCGTACTTTCGCGACTTCGTTTGACTCTAGTTCTAGAATTCGTTAGTTGTTGACTTCGATGAATTCACACAATGCCTGTCGACTTCGTGCTGAATTCGGCCTGACTTCGTGCCTCGGTTTGACTCGGTGCGTACTGTGCACTGTAGCGTCGTGACGCCCCTTTCGATTATGTGTATGCCACTCAATCCCGATGTCTATCGAGTTAGCACAATAACTTTAGATAATAGCAACAAAATCCAATTTGTATTTTGCTACTAATTATTTGGGTAAAACATAATTTTTTCATTCTTTTTTTAGTAAAGATTAAATGTCTCGATAATTTAAAATCAAATTAGCAACGCAACAATGTCAATGATAACGATATCAAAAATCTAAATGGTTTACAATTGGCTGCTTTAAAGCTGACAATGAGTTCAACATAAAATTTGCCGCATTTCTTTCATAAAATATTTTAAGGTTTCTTTATATGTATGTCTTATCATCTTATGCAAAATTAGCGAAACATAAAATTTTAATTAATTTTAAAAGTGCGGAAATATTAAAAAAAATATAGGAGACAAAAAAATGTCAAATTTCTGATAGAATAACTTTGCGTTTTTTGAAACTTATTTCGCTAACTTGAGGGACATTGAATAAAATGTCATTAATTTTTTTTTTGAAACTTTAAAACCATGATTAAGAAGGGAAATACTCGTGTTCAACACGTATTCAAATATGCAGAAAAAATTGTACATCCTCGAAACTTAACGGTCTAAATTTTCATGCCTTTTGGTGAAAGAAATATAATTTCATGGATTTTTTTAACATTTTGTACGACTTAGGCAATTCTTTGACACTTAACTAAAGAATTGTGACAATATAATGAAATAGTCTTGTTTTAAACATATTTCGATATACAAAAAAAAATTTACATCATTGAAACTTATGGTTTGAAATTTTTCTGACTTTTAGTTTAAGAAATATCATTCAATGGATTTTTTTGCTATTTTTTACTCAATTTGTAATTTTGTTGATATAGTCAACTGAAGAAAAAGAAAAATTGTATATAAAGTTCTCATTTAACACATTTTTTAGAATCCAGTAGAGTGAATTACGCCTGAAAAAAACCTTGGATACTAATGCACCGAAGTGGGGAATTTCAAACGTAGACTTTGTCAGGCTCTTTACTTCGGGTGATTGCTAATTATATTAATCAGCAAACTGGGTGAGAGCAGTGTTGCAGAACGAGTGTGTTATTTAAATGAATAACACGATAATTCTAGATCAATCTAAAAATGCTCTAACCCCTTCTCGCCATTCCTCCCTTTTTATAATAATGATGATGATAATAATAATAATAATAATAGAAAAAGAATAAACAGCGTTTAAAATCAGCAGGTAAAATTTTATCGTTATTCACAGTGAGAAATGAAATTTTATGGATATTCGGCTATTTCGTACCCACTGAGTACGATTTTTAAATAAATTTATACAGAACCATAATAATTCAATACAACAGTCTTGTTTTACATATATTCATATATCTAGGAAATAATGTACAGCATTAAAACTGTACATTTTTAGATTATTATTTATAATAGTGCAATATAATCGTCTAAATGTTTCATGGCTGATTTTTAACGGATCTTTACGTTTCAGCACACACAGAGTCACAAAAACATAAAATATTTATTTCCCATCAAATATGTGTTATATATAACCTAAAAGTGTATTATTAGTAAGGCTATTGGCTATCAAGGCTTTTTCAATAAAAAGTACAATGTATTTTTATTTAGTCGAGAGAAAACGGAAGACGTCTAAAACATAACCAGAAAATGAATTACTGTTGAATTTTGTTTCTAGCGTATACTTTTTGAATGATAAAATATCCATTTCCACACAAGAATATACGAAATAACCTAAAAAACATTACTAGTGAATATTTTTGGCTATTTAATTTTTTCCATAAAAAAACAACTATTTAATTGAGAGGAAACGGACAACCTAGAAGATATTACCTAAAATTGCATTATTTGTCAAAGTTATTACCAACTTACCCCATTTTCGTCATAAGATATTGGTTCCCTTCCCACCAAAAAAGTAAGAGATAACTTTAAAATACATTTTCGAACTGTATTTTCTAATTTAGCCTTTTCATGGCCAAAAAATATTTATTTAAACCGCCAAAGAAAGAAATAACCTACAATTGCCTAAATTGTAAATTATCTTGGCCATTCAATCTTTTTTCAACAAAAAAGTACCGTTCAGACGAGAAAAAACGGAAGACCTACAATACATAATCTAAAGATGCATTATTTTTAAATAGTATTTTTAACATCACCTTTTCCTACAAGAAAATATTCATTTCCCAACGAAAATAAGCGAGGTAACCAACAAATACATTATTAGTGCAATTTATGGGCTATTTAATAATTTCTTTATTAAAAAATAATCATAAATAAGCATCAATAAAAAGTCATTAAATACTGTTTATATTGGAAAATTGCATATTTTCTTGACACTTGGTTTTTTCTTGCAAAAAATACTGATGATAGATAGCCCACAAAAGGGGAGTCTAACATAAAATTGTTTCAAGAACAAATATCAATATTGTCTATTTTAATTATTAATAATTTTTTACTTGTACAGAATTGTGTTATCTGTGTATTTACTGCGTTTAGTTTCCCTGCTACTTCATCTGTTTATTCAAGCCATTTGAACTAGCTCTTCTTATAGACTTTCATGATTTTTGTCATAACACATGCTTTTCTCTTATATCATAATACGCGCCCGATAATTATAGTCTGAAGATAACCGCGCCTGGGACAAAATATGCTTTGGAGAATCGATGCAAGGGCACAACTTCGCCCTACCAGTTGGAATTACGGCACGCGGAAGTGTCGATTTCGTCTGATTGTCTGATTGTCTGATTGTATGGCGACTCTTATCTTACCTTTACGACTTCTAACAGAGTTTTACTGACTTAGTCATATCTACAATGACTTCAACGTTACGATTTCGTGATTTGCATAGAATTACCTCATTTCGTTAAGAATTCACGCAAAATTCTTACGTTCGAAACGTTCGACTTCTGAGTGAATAGCCCCTCGGAGAAATCACCCTATTTACTCGGTTTTGAGACAATTTTGCACTACATTACTTTTCGGAGGGTGGAAAGCATTAAGACAGGACTGCGTTGGTTAACCGGGGAGGGGTTCCAAAATAGCATAAAAAATCGAAACGTAGCTTATAGATGACCTTATACCTATGACATAAAAACAAGCCAGATTAATGTATCTTTTTACATAAAATTTTGTATGAACCATAAGGGAGAGAAATTTTATTAATTTTGTTACGTTTTCAATAAAGTTTAAATGGTTATAATTGGTTAATATATAGGGGAATGTATATATGCAACATCCTCGTCAGACGTAACAATGAATTTAATTCTTAATACATTGAACCCACATCCCTTGCAATTTTGATAAAAGGTGTTCACTCAATGGGGGGGGGGGGGGGGGGATTAATGTCAACACGTTAATTTTTTACTCATTGTAAACACACTGTTGGGTGCAGCTGCAACAAGCATGAACCATCTCCTTGAGTTAACGCAGAAAGTGAGCTCAGAAGCCGCGGTGCATTCTTTTTAGTTGGGGGCACGTACATAGACTTATAATATTAAATGGAACAATTTGTATGTAGTATAATAGTATTATAGGATGTAAAAATTGTTACATAAACCAAAATAATAAATAAAAAATGAACAGTTAATGATACATAATAATAAATAAGGCATAAAATTCGTATTGCCCGAGATTTCACAAAGATCTCAATTATTTTACAAAGATTTCCAACAGATTTCACATATTGCACAATGATTTCACAAATATTTCAATGATTTCCAAAAGATTTTAAATATTTGGCGAAGATTTCGTGTAGATTTAAAAGATTTCACAAATTTCTGAAATATTACCAAATGTCTCGAAAGTACTTAAAAATCTCGCCTTCAGTCACCCCGTTCTCGGCATTCCTAGAACTGCTGGCTCACGTAGTTTCTCAGGGGAGTAGGGCGAGAGCGCTATATATATTCCAATTGGAAACGAGTCAAGCGGTCCAAGGCCATTTGAAGGCAACCCGCCGACACTTGACTCAAAGCAAGAGTTTGGTGTATTTTAAATATTTCGTGAAGATTTACAAAGATTTCACACAGATTTGAATGGTTTCTCAAAGATTTCAATGATCTCACGAAGACCACGTAAAGCTTTCAGGTGGTAGATTTCAAAGATTCCTGAAAGATTTTGATAATTTTTTTAAACATTACGCAAAAATTTTGAAGGTTGCGCCAAGATTTCCGAAAGATTAAAAAAAATTCACGAACAATACAATCACTTTTCAAAGATCTCCAAAGATTTCGGATATATTAAAAAAATTTCATAAATACTTCAATTATTTCACAATGATTTCTGATAGGTTTCAAAAAGTGCCCAAATATTTCAATGATTTCCTAAAGATTTCACAAAGGTTTTAATGATTTCCCAAACATTTTAAATATTTAGAAAAGATTTCTTATAGATTTAAAAGATTTCACATTCGTCAATGATTTCCCAAATATTTCAATAATTTCACCAATTTTATCAAATATTTTAAAAATATTTCGTAAAGATTTTCAAAGATTTCAAAAAGATTATCCAAGGTTTTAAGATTTCCCAAAGGTTTCAAAGATTCCACAAATATTTCAAATATTTCGCAAAGATTTCAGATATATATCAAAGTTTGCAATAAAGATGTCAATGATTTCCCTAGGGTTTTGAAAAGACTTCAATAATTTCACAGATATCATTACATATTTCCAATGTTTCCCAAATATTTAAACTGTTTCAAATGTTTTAAAAGTATTTCAAATATTTCTCAAAGATTTTCAAAAATTTCACAAATATTTCAATGAGTTCCCGAAGATTTCAGAAAGATTTAAATGATTTTCTAAGGATTTCAGAGATTTTGAATATTTCGCAAAGATTTTGGATAGATTAAAAAGATTTTAATTACTAAAAAAAATTTCAGATAAATTCCAAAATACAATCTTTTATGATTCCCTGTCACTTTGAAACCAATTATAAATTTATATTTTAGGACAGTGAACATCTACATGACTGTAGAATATGAACAATTTAATTCATGATTTATAAAAACGCTTATAGCAATATAGTAATTGTGCATATTTAGTCATTTACCTTGAGGAATATTAGTCTAATACCATTTTTCAGCATTTTCTGTTAAGAGAAAATATTTTTCTGTGTTTAAACAATGCAAAGGTGTATGTATTTATATATAATTTAAGAGAGTTCAGTTGAATCTTGTACTAAATTTTTTGTAAATGTAAGTTAATTTAATATATGTAATTAATATTTATTTGTTTATTATCAAAAACTTTATAAGGCGTGAAAATGGAGTCTTAAATTTGAGGACTGTGGGCTAAAAAGATTGAAAGTAGGGCCTGTTCGTTGAAATTGAGTCAAAATGGGGTTTAATTTTTCATTCTGTAGGGACTAAATTTGGACTCTTGACTACATTCTAGTTTGTCATTCAAAGCATTTATCAATTTACTGTCAGGTTTTGAAAGGAAAATTTACAACAAAATATTATCACTCGTTTATCTGCTCAACACCCATACCGTTATTCTTTGTTTCAAGAACACGAATGATGATTTATTCGCGAGACATTGTTGGCTTGATGGAACTCTAAAATTTGTCTCTGTCACTATACTTCCGGCTTTCTTATACTTTCTGATTCGTAAAGTTTTTCAAGCTCTCAAGAGATTTTTTTGTCCGTTGATTTAAATCTTGGCTTTCTTTTAAGGCTCTTAAAACGACTAGAATTTTCGCCAGATCCATAATACGTCTACAAGAACGCACTGTTGAATGTTATAATCTAACCAAATAATCTAAAACGTGCTATTGTCGCTCAGAGTAATATAATCATAATATATTAATATAATAAACACATTAATGGAAATAAATAATAATAACATATAATAATAGTTTTTCGAAAATACATATACTATAATACAATGTCTTCCTTTGTGCTCCTAAGGAAGTTTTTTTATGACTTGCCATCAAATTTGAGTGCAGTGCTTAAAATGATAACTTTTGATAAATAATAATGAATTCAAACTAGATCGTGTGACTGCAGCCCAATATGCATTGTTACTTAACGTGTTACATTTTACAGTCCCAAAAAATGTTCTATTTTCAATTACTACAGAAAAAACAACAAAAACATTTTTTGATAAAAGCTCTATGTTCCGATCGGTATAATTGCCTTTAGATTATGTGGTTAAAATAGTACTCTAAACAATGCATTCGTGTAGACGCATTATGGACTTCGCGAAAAACCAAGTCATTTCAAGAGACTTAAGCATGAGAGGACACGAAAAACTTTGCTTTCCTTTTTCCAGTGAATGAGTACCATTCTGAATATATGCGGAAAGAGGCCAACTGAAGTATACTCTTTCCTTTTGTTCTCAGGGATCTCATAAAAGAATTTTCTTCTGAAACTACGAATCAAGTGATGTGTAAAAAGCGTAGTTTTAAGCTATTCATTGTCTGACAGACGGCTCAAGCTGACATTTATACGTCTAATTCGAGGCGACGGATTAAAACCCGTCGCCTACTTTTCTTTTAAGTCGTAGCTAGTAATATTAATATGATTGCAAGTTTAAGTTTTATACTTCAATCAATTAAAAAGAAATTGAGTGACAATGTATTTAAAATGTTCACTTTCACACATCATTAAATTTTTAATCTTTAAGATTTGAATTTTTAATTTTAAAAATATAAATGTGAAATCCCGTGTAGGAATCCAATCAGGGATCCGGCCGGGTCCCAGCCGGATAGCCCCGCCTTAAGCCGGGTGCTGGTCGGGGAATCCGGCCGGGATCCAGCTAAAAACATCACGGTAAACTGGTCGGATCCCGGCTTCAATACCGGCCGGGATCCGGTCGGGTAATCCGGCCTAATAGCGGCTAAGAAATGTTGCTTCAGGCGAAAAATTGGTAACTTGTTTTGTCTTTTAAGGCTCATTGTCAAGTATGCGGTGAAATTGAAAAGTCAAATCAATTTAACCTATTCTGGCTAGGAAATTATAGTAGAATTTCCATCAATGATAATAGAATCTCCCAGCAATTGTTTAATTTTGGAAAGCACGTGGTGATTTAAGGTTAGGAAAGAAGGAAGGAAAAAATGTATACACAACAGTATACTTTAATTTAGAATAATAATTATTCGCGCACTAAGTAGGGTTTTCAAACTAATGACTGAAATAAGGTTGATTTTAACCAAGAGTCTCGATTTTATTTGCGAACTTTGAAGAGATGACGCGACGTGAGTGCAAGGAGGATCCTCGTTTCAGGTGCGAAACTGAAAATTACTGAGTATCTATGCAGACGATAGACACAGCAGGCGCTATATATGGCGGTAAATTTGAAATTGTACAGGCTAAACATTGTCTGAATATAGAGAAGTTTATAACAATTGTATCATTTATGTTATTGTACATAGCAGAATCGATAACAGTTTAATTTGAAATGTTAAATTATTCGAAAAAATGTAATGTTTTTTTTTTAATTTAAAAAAGCTCATTTTTGTTTCACTGATCTAATAAATATTTGTATTACAATTTTCAAATAATAATTCATCTATGATCCATAATTACGTCTTTGATAATATCACGGCTCTTAAAAATGTGTAATTTCTACAAAAACATTAACCTGACCAGTGCCCAACCGGTTCCCGGCCATGGGATGTAACCAGGGTTGGCCCGGCCAGTAACCGGCCGGCCCCGGACTACTTGATTTGAGAAAAATGTAGCCCGACTGGTTCCCGCCCGGTTCCTGCCAATGAAACCCAGCCAGGGGTAGCCCGGCCGGGATCCGACCAGAAACCTTGTTGTATTAGGGCCAACCTGGGAAATTTCTACACGGGTTTGTACCATTTTCGAGCAATTCAAATAAAACAATGTTTAATTCTAAACGTTCTCAATTTGGAAATTTTCAACTTGTGTTTTGTACAATAGAATTATTCTCGATTTTAAATGCGTAGTTTAATTGAAAATGCAACAGTTACATTATGTAGAAAATCCGTTGGTTGAAAATTTAACTGTTGAACTTTGAAGAAAATTCGCTTGCTTAAAATCCCACTGTTGAATTTTATACGAAGTACTTGAATTTTAAACTAAAAAAGAATGAATTTTTCAATCAAAAATAGAATAGTTAAATTTTCAGTATAAAAAATTCATTTTCAACAAAATAATTTAATTTTCAACCAAAGAGATAAATATCTAACTAAAATAATTAGGGGCCCATTCACAAAATACGTGATACATTTTTCAAGGATTCTTGACTTCCCCCCTGCGTGTGATACTTTTCCCATCGGTCTTAACATGGAGAATGATACTTCGACAGACTGCCAACCCCCTCCCTAAACGAAACACGTATTTTGCGAATCACCCCTTCAACTTTTGCCAAAAAATTGATTTTTAACAAAGTAGTTTAAATTTCTACCAAATAGTTGAATTTTCAACCAAAAAATATGAATTTTTAACAAAAAAGATAAAATAGTTCAATTTTTCAATTAAAAAAAATGAATTTTTATTAAAGAAAAAAGTTCAGCTAAATAGATGAACGTCAACCTAAAATGATGAATCTTTAGTAAAAAAATATTTTCTAACAAACTAGTTCAACCTTCAACCAGGTAGCAAAAAGGGCCTTGAAAATTTGGAAAGTTAGTTAAAAAATATTCAGTTATTATTACTCGGTTAATTTTAAATTCTTCAGTTTTGAAAGATTTAAATTGAAAATTTGAAGACTATAAATTATATTATACCATTTATCAGTAATTTAAATTCGAAATTTTTGCTGACCTAAATGCTCTAAATTGGACAATGGTTGACTATTAAGTTGTAACGTTAATTAATTTTCACATTCCAATTCTTTGAAATTATACATTTTGAAATTGTTTAATTTCAAATGCTTATTCCACAACAAAAGCGCACTTTAAATTCCATATTCTACCATTTTTAATTAATTAAGTTTGAAAGTTATTTTCCACTATTTTTGCATATTTGGGGTCAGTTATTTATAAAGAAATTAACATAAGCAAAATATATTCATGCTTTCAGTTCAAAATATTAAAAGCTAGTAAAAATGTTGTGCTAATATAAGTGTTTTTTATAATATTTTTTTCAACTATAAAATATGATCGTTTTCAAATGATACAGTTTTGTAAGATTTAAAAATTAAATGCTTTCAATTCAAAATTGTTTAACTTTAAACGATTCCAGCCCGAAATAGTTTAATATTAAAAGTTTCAAGCTGAAAAATGATTAAGTGAAATATAAAATTGTTTATTGTGAGGTTGTTAAATATTTAGATATGGGGAAGTTATACAACTTTCATAATATAATAAATAATTCTGACTTTTTTATATAATAAGCTAAAAAGCTTAAACACCCCAATCATGCTTAAAATTAAAAATTTTAATTGTAATACATTAGAGAAATTCATTATTTTCCACTGAAAATCCTGAAGTTAAAATCAGAAGTCAAAGAGGTTAAAGGCTCCTTCTTTATATACAAAAAATTGATAACAAATTATTAATTTTATTTTGTCGTACAATTTCCAAGATTTGAAATTGATCTAAAAGAATTTGATTTATATTATCAATTGAATGTGACTTCATTTTATATTTATGTGTTTCTAAACATTAATTAATGAAACAAGATTATTATGAATCCAATTTAAAACTTAAATAGTTTATTCACTTCAAGAGAAAATAATTTGAGTGGCACGGTTCAATTGTTAAGGCAAATCATTTTTAATGCTTTGAAACACTTTCAAATTTCTTTGAGTTATTTTAAATTCGAGAATTGCAAGGATTTCATAGCGCTTAATGAATTCAAGGACTTTCAGCATTTTAAAAAATTTAGAGAATCTCACCATTTTTCTCAATATACGTCTCTTACTTTTAAAAAAAGAAATGAGCATTTATAAATTATTTAAGGCTAAATCAATTCAAGAGTGAATGGACCAACATTTTCAAAATCCAAAAAAATGCCATAGAATTTAGATAAATGAGAGTAAACAGAATAAGTGAATAAAAATTTGATAAAATCGATAATAATTCAGGGTAAATGTAAAAGTCTTTAAAGTGCATTAAAAAGAATTCAAAAGAATTCAAGAGAATTTAAAATAATTCAAATGAATTGACCAACATTTTTAAAATTCTAAAATATTTCATAGAATTCAGATTAATGGGAGTGAATAGCATTAGCGCATAAGAATTTGATAAAATACATAAGAATTCAAGGTCAATTTCAAGGTCTCCAAAGTAAATTTAATATAATACAAGGGAACTCAAAATAATTTGAAATAATTCAGTAAATGGACCAACATTTTCAAAATCCAAAAAACTTCCACAGAATTCAGATAAATAGGAGTGACTACAATAAGTAAATAAGAATCTGATAAAATACATACGAATTCAATGTAAATTTCAAAGTCCAAAAAGTGAATAATAAAGAATTCAAGGAAATTCAAGGGACTTAAAAATAATTGAAGTGAATGGGTCAACATTTTTTCAATTCAAAAAATTGTATTAAATTCAGATAAATATAAGTAAGTAGTATTATTAGTGAATAAAAATCTAATTAAATCCATTAGAATTCAGAGTAAATTTTAAAGTCTTCAAAGCGAATTAAAGAAAAAATTAATCCAAAAAAGATCCATTGAATTCAGTAGATTTCATGGGAATTCCAAAGATTTCAATAGAATTCTAGAAAATTAAAACATTAGGTTCTCCCTATAATTAGATTAATGTCGATCAATCATATTCTACAAATGATAAAATTACTTATACTTTGAATATAATGAAATTTATAGAGACCTATTTATGAAGTTTACTTCAAGAAGCGATTTTTTGAGAAAAATCAATTTATAAGTTAGTCGGTAAAGTTGGTAGTAATAAATGGCCTTTGGTCCTTGATTTAATTTTAAATACCAAAAATCATTGATTACTACCACCTTTACTTCCAAAAGCTTTACTTTAAAAAACTATATTTACTTCAAGAGAAAATGCGAGTAACATTCATAGGAGCTGAAATAAATTCTTAGCTGTAAATCAGAGTTCGATTGACATTTCAATTTTCTAGTAAGACGAGGAATAAAATTGCAGAACCAATTTTAGCAATAATTCTTATTTTCTCAAAGATTTTATCAAGAATTGTAGCCTTGAATCAGACGACTTTCAGTCTGAAAAATGAGATGCTAACCTCATTTACGTATTTCATTTCAGTCACTACTTTTGCTTGAATACCTTGAGGTTTGAATCTATATCTCAACTCTCTTGCCACTGACTTATTCCTCTTTTAATGTATCTTCTAATATATTATTATTTCTTAAAAAATTTTTCCTAAAAAAGATTTTTTGTATAAAACAAATTAAAATTATACACAATTCTTTCCGTTATGTATAAACAATCATGAATTTTTTCACCTGGGAATGTCTTATACTCCCAGCTTGAAAATATTCAGTACAAATTATTTTCCAATTAACTATTTATAGGAGGCACCCGTTAATACGCCAGATCTATTCTGATCAAATTCAACAATTATACTGAATATGACGTAAATTTCGTATAGTTGACCTATAATCGGTCGATTTCATTTGAATCTTTTACAAAAAAAAACTGATGTCAGATTACCCAATAAAACAGTGTCTGACTGAAATTCTGTGCAAGGGAAGCACGAAGTAAGCGCTGTTAAGTAGATAATGTCAATTAGAACAGACAGAAGACCTGTCTGCCTAGAGCCTTTCTAATCTACTTGAACTGGACTCCACAGTGAAAAAAGAAGAACATGGCAAGGCGCAGCAAATAAAAAAGAAGTTTTATAGCTTTTTTTCTTCTAAATAAATTTATTGATCAATTAAACAATTGGTTTTGCTTGCAAGGCCTCAACTATCCAATTTTAACCAAGTGTTATATTGCAATTTAATTAGATATATATGTTATTGACTAACATAAAAAATTTTAAACGCTCGTTATTTTTACATTTTCCAAGCTTAAAAATGCTGAATTTTGAAAAAAAGTATTTACAATTTAATTAGTAAGTTTACGGTTCATATCTTTTTTTGGTAAGAAAATGAAATTAATAAAATATCGTAGGGCTGCTAATTAATCCGAATTCCGAAATTCTCTGACTTTTCCCTGACCAATTTTCCATTTTCCCTAACCGTTTAAATTTTTTCTTGCAGGTATAAAAATAATCTCACTAAGCAGATATTTTTTCAACCAAAATGGTTAAATAATGTCTATCAAAAAAGATACATTTTTGAGTAAAAAATAAATAGTCAAACTTTAATTTGAAAAAGTTAATTATTAATAAAGAGAACTAATTTCCAACTGAAGAAATGAATTTTAAAGTAAAAAGATTAATTTTTAACAAAATACACGAATTTGTAACAAAATTTGAGATTTCAAAGGAATTTTCAACCAAATAGTTGAATTTTCAACCGAAGAAGATAATGAAACAAAAAGTTTTTCAACTAAAATGATAAATCATAAACAAAATAAATTTTGAGCAAATTATTTCTACTTTAAACTAAGTAGTTGAATTTTTATTCAAAAAAGGTTTTTCAGTTTATGAATAATGAAAAATCTTAAAAAATTATTCAAAACGTTATACAGAAAAATTCTGGGACCAACGCATGTTTTTCTGGATAATTCGAGCAAGAACTGATTTAAATAATCTGCAAATTAAATATTTTTGCGTTTTTCTTTCCAAGAGTTATTAATTTTGAAAAATATGGAAAACCTCTAAATTGTCAAATTTTAAAGTGACATTTGTCACATTGCAGAATCAACATGCAAAGAGAAGTTAAAAAATTTAATATAAGTAGAGAAAATAAGGTATTTTTACAAAATTTTGGTTTTCAATATCATTATTTAAATGCAAATAGTGTAATGAAAATATAGAAAAATGGTTATTTGTTATTTATTGTAAAAATACTATTTCGACTGTTACTTGATAATAAAGTTACTCGTGTTCATGTTACATATAAATTATTATTATTATTATTATATTATTAATATTTTATATCTTGAATTTCTCTTAGTTTCATCATGCACATAAATATTAAATTTTTTTACTTCTGAACTTTGAAAATAAAGTTTGTTCGAAAAATATAATAATTTAATACATTTATGTAAAAAATATGACCAGAATACGTAGTAAATGGAATCTTCTAGAAACTTCAAATCAAATTCAAATAGTCGCATTTAACTTTATCATGATGTATAGTTCATTCAGAAATACCTTGAAAATGGATTTCTTTTTCGCTTTAAATGTTAAAAGCGTTAATTCACTGAAATTTTCTGGCCATTATAAAGAAATTTCTGTAAATCGTATATAATTTTCCGTAAAATCTACAAGAAAAGACAATTGTGCGTGCGTGGCAGCAAAGTGCTAAATTAAAATTTTATTTAAATTAATTATTTGTTTTCTGATCTGTCTTAAAATATGAAACCTTTCAGAAAAAACCCAATTCTCATGCATATTCTACTCTGAAAAAAACTTAATCTCGAGTTCGATAAGCAATTTTTAAACTCCGTAAATGAAAATATTTTAAGAATGAAGTTTGCCTTTTTTAATGATCTATCTTGTAAACTGGAAAATTCAAAATCTTTCCCTCAAAAAATAGGTGTGTCTCAAAAATTTCGAAAGCATTGTTGTCGCTTATCTTCAATTCCGATTGGGTAATTTGAAAAACTCAAAGGCAGGGAATGTTGTCAAATTCACACGCATAATTAAGAATTGAGTTTCAGAATACTTAAATTTTCATTCAAGCGGATGAATATTTGCTAAAAAAATTACTTCTTAACAAAAAAGGTTATAGTTCGTATTCCACCAAAAATATTTTAATTTTCAATAAAAAACTGTTAAATTAAACCCAAATAGTACAAGTTTTCAAGAAAAGAGTTGAATTTTTAGCCAAGAAAGATTTGTCAATTAATGAAAGAATTCTCAAACAAAATTTTTACTTTTATTTTATTTTGGACTAAAAAAGTTTAGTTTTTAACAAAATAAGTGAATTTTCAAATAAAAATATAAATTTTCAAACTAAACAGGTGAATTTTCAAAGAAAAATATTAATTGCCTATCAGAAAAACAATTTTCAAAGAAAAGTGGAATAGTTAAATACAGTCTGTCAAGTTAAAGCGTGGGTGGCTTTACTCGCAGTCGGTAAGGTGTATCAACATGATTTTGGTGTCAAAATATTAAGAAGAGCTCCCTCTT
>NC_046663.1:60139913-60142805 GCF_010883055.1 Belonocnema kinseyi | reverse complement strand
CCTTCCACCACCAAGTAAGTGTGTGGAGGGTGTGTAAAGGAATAAAGAAGGTGTAAGAAAAATGTAAACCCTTAGGGGACACATTAGAAGCTTCCACTGATACACTATATATTTGAAGAAAAAATCTATAAACGTAAGGTTTTCGTGTTGTTTAATAACGATTTTTTATTATTGTCTTTTAATATTCTACCACTTCTTTGAATTTTAAACATATAAGCTTTTTTGTAATTGCAGTCATATACACATCTTAATTTAAAATGATCTAATTGCAATATCCTAAACATTTTATTTGTAAGTTCTTATATATTTCTGCAGTTGTAAATTCTAATAGATGTGCGTATGTATAAATTCTTGTAGAAAATTAAAACTACAATAAAATACAACCATGTACAAAAAATAGAAAAAAAGTACAAGATTCGTCTGAATAATAGATAAAGGTGTACTTTTCTCTCATTTTTTTTGGTAATTGTTTGTAATTTATTGGATTCATTTGTAGTTTCATGTAAAAACGCTTCTAGTTTTTTCTGCTCTTTTAAACATTTTTTTCACCAGAATAGTATTTAATTTAATTTCACTTTAAGATAATTAATGAAAAGTAATGCTGAAGTACTTTTTTTATTAAAATACTATTTTTTATGTTCGTTTGGCGAGAAGCAAAATTCCTCTAAGATTAATACTTGAATGTTGGATCAGGTGAAACCTCTCGAAACGGTTCGATTTCGAATTCAAACCATTTGATGTAATATTTAGGAGAACATTTTTCACTTAACCGTGTTTGGCTTTCAACTAAATTACGTTACTTTTATGGGCGATTAAATCAAGTATAGCAGTAGAGGCTACTTTTACTGGTAGAAAGTCTTAAATAACACGACCTCTACCTTCACTTAAAGCCATCTGATTTCACGCAACAGATGCAATAAGTAATCGATATTATGGAAAATTGCTTCTAAAAAAAAGTTACTCGACATGCCGTGCGGAAGTTAAACATAAAAAAATAAAAGAAATTCAATTTTGACGGTTTATTTCTCTATATCTTTTTGAGTTTCTCGCTCTTTTCTCTCTCTGAATTATCATCGTAAACGTGTTTTCGATCAAACGAAAAGGCCGGTGACACAAACTCCTAAAAATTTTCCCGACTCTCGGATTTTAGAAAAAAAAGATTGGAATGAATCGACAGATTAATTAAAGGGCATTCGTAAAAGTTTTCTAAAGCTACGCTAGTACTTGACCAAGCCTTCAGAGACGAATGACACCCACAGGTCTTTATTTAAAGAAATGGAAGATTTCCCGATACCTGTGCGTGCAAAAATGAACTAAGTTTTCTTTTTTTGATTTCCTTTTCTTTAGTAAAAAGAAGTGCGCTTCGCACGCACTAATTGCCCCTTTTTTAGAAAAAATTTGGTTTATTTTCGAACACTTTATTACTGATTTTACAGAAAATTTTATATGATTTAAAAAGATTGAATATGATTTTCACAAGTTTCCTTATTATAGCGACAAAATTTCAGCAAGTTCAATATGCCACAATTTTTGCCACTTAATTACAATTTTTTCAAATTGACAGATTTTTTGTTGCTGTTGACAGAATATTATCTGACACAGTACTGCCAATATTTTTTTAACATTTGAAAAATATGAAAACATACATTTTTAAGTAATTTCCTGAATTTGTTTCGAATTTTCTATAAGGCAGTATTTAGTATTTTCTTTTTATATCAGAATTTTATTTCAAAAGTTCAAGTATGAGAAAAATGTGACATTTAACTTCATGATGAGATATGATGTAATTTGATATATGATGCAATATGTAATATCATGTATTACGACACATTTCACTTCTCAACTTTAAACTTTAGAGGTTTTCCAAATTCTTCATGATGAAAAAAAATAGAAAAAAATTTTTTTTAATCTGGAATTTACAAGGTATTAAAACAGTTCTTGCTCGAATAATCCTGTAAATTTGACTTTGGTCCTAGGATTTTTCATCTAATATAATTATTTGATAACATTTTTCGCATTTTCGCTAATCGTGAAAAGCAACGGAAAAACATTATTTGGTTCAAAATTCAACTCCCTAATTAGAAATTTCTAACTTAAAATTGAACTATTCCATGCTTGGTTGAACATGTGTCCCCTTCAGGTAAAAATTCAAATATTTGGTTAAAAATTTCGGGATTTTTCTGAAACTTTGTATTTTGCGGTAGAAAATTAATTTTTTAACTGAAAATTGAACCATTGCATGTTCAGTTGAACGTCAATACTCTTCACCTTCTTCGCCTTTTTAGTCAAAAAATCAACTGTATGGTTCAAAATTCCATTAAAAATACAAATATTTGGTTGAAATTTCATGTATTCTGGTAAAAATTATTCTTTTTCCGCAGAAAATTAATAGTTTTGGTCGGAAATAATTTTGTAAACTAAAAATTTAACTATTTTTTTGTCAACAATTTTTTTATGCAGATTGAATTTTTTTGTGGAAAACTATTTTTTGTTGTCGAAAATTTAACTGTTTTGTTGAAATTTTATTTTATTTGATTAAAAACTTATTTCTCCAACTTAAAATCAAACTATTCTATTTTTTGTTGAAAATTCATCTTGTTTAGTTCAAGACTCATCCATTTTGTAGAAAATTTGTCTTTTCTAGGTTGGAAATTCAACTATTAGGTTGAAAATCCTATTAAAAATTAAAATATTTAGTTAAAAATTCGTATATTTTGTTAAAAATTATTCTTGTTTAATATAAAATGTATATTTCTGGTTGAAATTTCATTTGTTAATTTCTGTAACAATATATACAGTCTGTCAAGTTAAAGCGTGGGTGGCTTTACTCGCAGTCGGCAAGGTGTATCGACATGATTTTGGTGTCAAAATATTAAGAAGAGCTCCCTCTTT
>NC_046663.1:60137680-60139813 GCF_010883055.1 Belonocnema kinseyi | reverse complement strand
CCACCGAGACTCTTCCAGAGTGCGAGGCGGGAATCGAACCCGCAAGCCGAAGGAGTGGGTCCAAAGCCTACGCTTCAGCCCCCACGACCATCGTCCCACTTTTCAAATATATAGTGATCGATTGGGCATCATAAATGTAATTTAAGATTATGTAATTTAAAATTATGTAATTTCAGATTATGTAATTGCAATGTACTGAAAATTTGTCATCCTAGATCGAAAAATAACAAATTTTTGACAGATAATAAAAATTGTACAATTAAGAAAGAATTTATCATAGGCATTGAATAAAAAAAAAAAAAATTCTGTTTTGAAAATTTTTGAAATCTTTTTAAATCAATCTTTAAAGAAAAAAAATCATTGTTACTTCTTTCAGGAGATTTGATGCACATTTTTTTATTTATTCGAAACCATGCAAATAATTAAAAAGCTTATAGATTTTATGTTCGAAATCTTAAAAAATCTATGTTGTGTTGTAAGTGTTAAGAAATCTTTTCACGCTTCAAATTATTTTAAAATATTTTCAAAACTTCTAAATATATCTTATTTGCTTGATTATTTATCAAATTAATAATTTTTCAATTGTAATTTATAAATTAGAAATTATTTTTAATCATTGTAAATATTCTCTTAAAGTTTATTTTTCAAAATAAAAAAATCGTTTTAAGTACTCGTATTTAGAAATATTCAAATATCTAAATTTAGTTTTTCATTTCTTGAAATATTTTTCAGTTTTAATTTAAGTTTGTAAATTCTTGAAACATGTAAATATCTACTAAATTAACTCAAATTGTTTACTTGTTACTAATGCAAAAAAAATAATTAATAATTTCACTTCCATATTAATAATTTGTTAAATAGAACTATTAAAATTGTAAGGTTCAAGGTTAATATTTAAAACTTTGAAATATTAACGATTCAATATTTCTACTCAAAGCAGCTTGGTTCTTAATATTTAAATTCTACTTGCTCATTTTAAATGAAAAGAGGAATATTGATGAACGTCTAAAAAAATATGTTTTCATTAATTAAATAAATTTCCAATGAAATGGGTTAAAAGTAAAATATTAAGATTGAAACAATATTTGAATAGGATTTAAAATTGAATGAGAGCGTTCAATTAGGAATCTATTAATTTTAAATTATTTTAAAATTGAGAAAAGTTTATAAAGTTTCAATCGCAAGATTATATTTGTTTAACTATTGTGGTTTTTTAATTTAAAAGATTCAATTCTTAACGTGAAAATCTTTAACTTCCTTAATTTTGAACAGAAGTTGAAATGTTGAACGGAATTCTAAAAATATTCCTTATGAGAACTTTTGTTTTGTTTAAATTTGTAAATTTGTATAATAAAATATCTGTATTTACAACATAATTTTTAATACAGTTTTTCAGTATTTCAACTGTTGTAAAATATTTTTTGTTTTTGTTGTAAAGATTCTTTATTTTCTACAATAATTTACATAAAATTAGTAGGGGTTTTTTGACTTCAAACACCAAAATTAAAAAATGTAAAATTCTGTAGATTTCTGTAATACATTGTAGATTTTTAAAACATGATAAAAACATATTAACAAAACATTATACAAATTTTTGAATTTTAGAAATATATATGTACTTTATTGTTAATTTTTTACTTTTCGCCAATAGAATACAAAAATAGCTATTTGTATTTAAATGTATTTTTTTTAAAGTGTGTACATTTTTTCACAAAAAGTACATATTTTAACAAAAAAATTACAGTTGTAGAAATGTTGTACTTTTTTGTAAAAATTATTTTCACCAAGGTATAAAGAAAAGTGAAGATTATATTTTCGTTTTTATTTTTATTATTTTTAGTTCTGGACTACAACAGCTTTTTAGTGACTTGTATCAACGTGATAAGCATGTCAAAAGGATCCTTGAAAAAATCTGACGTGGCATAAAGTCAGCCTGTTGCACACGATGTTAAACTCACTGACGACGTCGTTGCTGGCTTTTATCAGATATTAGAGAATCGTTCAAAGTACCCTTATAGTGTCGATACTATTTATCTATAGAAGATTGCCTATAACGGCACCTTGATCGTAATTGTATTGTATAAAGGATCCTCCTCTAATAACCAATATCATATTTTAACTGACAGGTGTTAA
>NC_046663.1:60132426-60137580 GCF_010883055.1 Belonocnema kinseyi | reverse complement strand
TTTCGCTTGATCCACTATACGTCTAAAAGGATGAATTGTTGTTGCACGTACTATTTTGACCACATAATCTAAAGATAATTATACCGGCTTAGACAGAGAGCTTTTTCCGGAAAATTTTCTTGTTCTTTTTTTGTAATTGAAAATAAAGTGTGTTTTTGCGCCTGAAACTGGAACAGCAGAAACCTAGCGTAACAATAGAGTGTTGTCGGTTTCCGGCGCAAAACACACTCCATTTCCAATTACCAAAAAAAACAAGAACATTTTCCGGAAAAGTTCTATGTTCTCTTTTTAGTCACCTTTTTAAGTGAAAAAGTCACATTAGACACTTTTCTATCAATATCGTAACTCATGGGTTAATAATTATTCAATTTAGATTTATGCCTATTCTTTTCTATCAATATCGTAACTCATGGGTTAATAATTATTCAATTTAGATTTATGCCTATTCCCGAATTGGCATGAATTCTTTTGAAATGCTTTAGAGTATTCTTAAGAACTTCAAAAAATTTTTAATAGATTTCAATAATTTGAAGGGATTTTTAAGATTTTAGTGTATTTTTAAATCTTCTAAGGCATTGTTAAGAGCTTGCAATTTAAAATGTTTTAGGAATTTAAAAAGATTCTAAGAGATTTTCTATTCATTTGAAGGGAATTAAAAGCATTTGAAATATTTTGGGATAGGAAATTTTCTACAATTTAGAAACATATGGAATGATAAAATGTTCAAATGATTTGAAATATTTTAAGGAATTTTTTTGAATTCCTTGGAATTTTCAATAGCTTAAAAAAATTGCAAATTGGATTTTGAAGAATTTGAAATATTTTAGTGAAATAAAAAAAATTTCAAGGAAATATTAAGCAATTTAATTAAATTGAAGGGGTTTTAAAGTATTTGAAATATTTCAGAATTATGAATTTTCTAGAATTTCGGAAGATATGGAAAGACTTTACATTATTTTCACGCGTTCCCGTTATTTAATGAGATTTAAAATGTTTTCAATGATTTTACAGATAGGGGTTTAATGATTTAAAGAAATTTCAGTTTTACACTAAATTTTTATTAATTTATACTGAATATTATGAATTCTCTTCAATTTTGTAAATTCACTTGAATTCTTCTAAATTTATTTAATTCTGCTTAATTCAAAAGACTCTTTTGAATTTATAAAAGTTTCTAATTCATTGATCCTGAGGATGATTAATTGGTAAAATGAAAAAGGGATTTAAAATATTTTAAAGTATTTTTTCAAATTCCTCGGCATTTTCAAGTGCTTTAAAAAAGGTTTAAAAATATTTGAAATATTTGAGGGGATTAACTATGGTATAAGATCTTTAGAAACTTTCAAGTAATTTCAAAAGATGTGAAAGGATTTGAAATATTTTAGGGTATTTAAAAATATTTCTAAGCATTTTCAAAAGAATTCTTATTAATTTATCCTAAATTCTTCTAAATCCACTCAATTATACTTAATTCAATGAATATGTTCTTATTTTTAATTCACTTGCTTGCTTTTTAGATTCAGCTTGATTTTTGATGAATTTCCTATCATCTTTTTTTCCCTTTATTTTCTTTAAATTTACTTGAATTTTAAATTCACTAAAATCTAGTTACTTCAACGGATTGTTTTGAATTTTTAAAAGTTTTTATTTAACCGATCCTAAAGTTTTTTAACCTCCCCTTGAATTCTTAGTAATTTTATCAAATTCTTTGGAATCCCCTTGATTTGTGTCTAAGTTCATTTTAAATGTACTGAATTGAATGAAGTTTTTAAAATATTTTTACATTGTTTCCAATTCATTTGGATTGTTTTTAATTTAACTTGAATTGTTTTGAAGTCGCATAAATTTATTCTGTATTTGTTCCCCTTTGAGTGCAAAAAGTACCTTATAAGCCTGACAAAAAGTACCCTTTGGGCCTAGTATTATCCCATTTTGAGCATGTGAAGTCTGACACTGAGAAACAATGCTATCGAGTGAAATGCATAGTCTATGAGACAACATTATTGTTTGTAGCAAATAAATCTCATTATCTAGAGGTTTTTTTAGAAAAATATTTTGCTGACCTGAGCACTTATCACTGATAAAAATATATATAAAAAAGTTAAAAAGATCAAGAATTGTAAAATAGACAAACAATAGAATTAAAAAAGCTCATATTATTACATTCTTTTTAAATATATTGTTATCAGTAGATAGATTTTGATTCAGAAAAATGACTATTTCAAAAATATCCTGCTTTTTTTTTGTTAAGATTTGAACACTGTTTTTCAACTGTATTTTTATTTAATGTAAGCTCTAAGAGGATTCAAACATTTTTTAATGTTTGCCGAAACAGATCATATTGTGTAAAAAACAGAAATGTAAAAAATATTATTAACGAAATTAACAAATTATTCAGATAAGAATGTTTCCAAATATGCTGTTTGCTAACTCACCTTGTTTAATTAAATCCTGTATTAAATTCAATTTACACTGCTTTAAATTTTTAACATTTCAAGTAAAAATATTGCATTTTCAACAAGATTGATGAATTTTTAACCAAATAGTTGAATTTTGAACGAAAAGATTAATCTTCTACCAAATAATAGTTCAATTTCCAGCCCAGAAGATTAATTTTTACCTCAAAAGAAGCATTTTCAATTAAAAAAGATAAATTATCAACCAAAAATTCAGTAGTTGAATTTTCAGTAAAAAAGAAATAATTTTTAACGGAAGAAGCAAACTATGAATTAAAATTTGTTAATTACATTTTCAAACAAAGTTAAAAAAAACAGTTATCGAAAAGAGAGTTACATTTGAAAACTATAAAAGTTAATTTGAAACTAAAAATATAATAATTAAAAAAATTAATTTTTCACAAAAAAAAAATTTCTACCAGATTGATGAATTTTCAACTAAAATGATGACTCCTTAAGTGGAATACATGAATTTTAAACAAAAAAGATGAATTTTTACCAAAAGAGTTTAACTTACATCTACTTAGTTTTATTCTCAACTAAAAATATAATTTTTTCAACTGAAATAATGAAAACTTAAATATACATGAATTTGCAACCAAAAAGATGAATTTTCAAACAAGAAGATTTCTTTTCTACAAAAACAGACGAGCTTTTATACAAGACATCAATTTTCATCATAATCGTTGAATTTTTAAAATTAAAATAGTTCAATTTTCAGTTAAAAAAATTAATTTCCAATCAAAATCATAAATTTTCAACTGAAATATTTAAATTTTAAACAAAAGAAAAAAATGAATGTTCAACTAAAATGATGAATTTTTAACTAGAACAGTTGAATTTTTTATCAAAAATCTTATTTTCAAACAAAAAGATTAATTTCTGCAAAACAAAAGACACAATTTCAATTAAAGAAGATAAATTGTTATCCAAAAATGGAACAACTAAATTGTCAGTAAAAGAAATTAAAGTTTAACCAAAGAAATGAATTTTAAACTAAAATGATGAAATATTTAAGTGGAATAGTTATATTTTAAGTTAAATTTTTGTTTTCCAAGCAAAAAAAAGAACAAAAACAATTCTAGAAAGTAGTAACATTTTCATATGAAGTGATGTATTTTGAACTGAAATTATGAGCCTGTAACTGGAATAATTGAATTTTAAACAGAAAAGATGAATTTTCAACCAAGAAGATGAATTTCTACCAAAGAAAACGATTTTTCAACTTAAAAATACATTTGTAAAACAAAAATTGAATGGCTAGATTTTTAGTTAAACAAATTTTCAACATAACGCTATTTTTACAACTAAAGAATCATTTTTATTCAATTCTATATTGCAAATTTAAATCAGGTATATAAAAATCTCCTGACCAATCCTTGTTTTCCAGGTAGGATAAACATCCTGTAACATCTAAAACCTAGACATACAAGAATCAGCTTTAAATTATGATTATATTTTTTACGGTCCTGATAAGCTACTTTTTTACATACTATCTCGATTCCCAAAATTTTGATTTCCGATCTACAGTCTACAGTGTCTACATTAAAATGTAATATTAACAACTTTTTTCCTGCAGAAGGGCATTTTAAAAATATTTCAATTTGAAGGATTCTACCCAGAAACAACTGGCGTTTCATTTTTAACATCGAAACAGCGCACAGTGGGGTGAAATCGGAAAACGAGGTTCAAAATGACATTTAGAACGCAATTATCCACCGATTTTAGAATTTTTTTTTTGAAAAATTCAGAACTAAATTTTTCAGAAAATGGTGAGAGTAGATGTTTTATTTTTTTTGTTTATTTAATTTTTATTTTAATGCAAACATCGAAAAAAATGTCGATTTTTCTAATTTCATTTTTTATCTTCTAGACAAAATTTTTCTTATACATCTCGTCCCTTGAATTTAGTGCACAGGGGTATAAGAAATAAAAAAAATTTTTAACTTGCATAGTTAATTGTTATAAACAAATTGTATTATCAAATACTCGACATTAAGGGTTATTCGGCCTCAACGTATATTTCTGCTCTGAAATCGCTTGCTTTTATTGTGAGGATGATACGTGCATATTTAAATTTAACATCAAATGTTATTTGTTTATTTTATAAGCAAATTATATAAACAAATTCACATTTTGGCCGTTTTTAGGCGAAAAGAAACCGTTTTTTCTTTCTACCTTGTTGCAATTATGTTGCCAGTGATGTTTTCTGAAAAAAATTTGCCACCTATCAATATTTGTTTATTTATAAACAAATTATATAAACAAATGCACATTTTGGCCGTTTTTAGGCGAAAAGGAACCGTTTTTTCTTCCTATTGTATTGCAATTATGTTGGCAGTGATTTTTTCGAAAAAAATTTGCCACCCATAAATATTCGTTCATTTTATAAATAAATTATATAAACTAATTCACATTTTGGACGTTTTTAAACAAAAATTAATTGGTTTTTCCTCTCACCTTGCTGAAATCATATTTACAATGATGTTTTCTAAAAAAAAATTTTCAAACCAGCAATAGTTGTTTATTTTATAAATAAATTATATAAACAAATGCACACTTTGGTCGATTTTAAGCCATAAACGATTGAAAAACACATAGTAATATAGAACTCTGATTCGTGAGAGGCAAGGGGACTCACGATAAAAAAGCACCCCGATTCTTATACTTATTGTAATATATAGAATGTCTTTTTTTT
>NC_046663.1:60111057-60132326 GCF_010883055.1 Belonocnema kinseyi | reverse complement strand
ATAAACAAAAAAATAAAAAATCTACTCTCACCATTTTCTGAAAAATTTAGTTCTGAATTTAAAAAAAAAATTCTAAAATCGGTGCATAATTGCGTTCTAAATATCATTTTGAACCTCGTTTTCCGATTTCACCCCACTGTGCAGCGTACTGAACCAAAATAAAGCATACTCAGATCATATTGAGCAATACGGCGAGTATTGAAAGCAATTCAATTGTTATTAAGTTTTTATATTGATAAAGAGTGTCCGTGAGAAAATGACCTGAAGCAAAATTAAATCCCTTTTTTCCATGTGGATTTTTGAGGGTAAAAGATGATTTTGTTTTTCAACTATAGAATAGAAGTATCTTTCGGATCGTCTTGTTTTCTAAAGAATTAAGTTTCTGTTTAGTATTCATGAAAAATGAAATAAAAACTTTGTTCACCTGTGTTGTCCGATAAAGGCGAATAGGATTCAATATGACAAAATATCGTATAAAAAATAAAAAATAATAAATTGCGAACAGGATTTAAAAGAATTGTGCGCGAATGGTCTGGAACTTATTCCTAGAGGGTTTTTGAGTTGCATATTTTAAATACTGTATTACATTTTTTTACTTGTGTTGTAATTTATGATCAGCCATTCTGAATTTTTTATAAAATATTTAGAATGTTGGACTCATGAAAAAACCCCAAAAAATGAGTGCTATAAGAATCGAATAATTTTTTAACCTGTGGGATCACCATTCCGACTTCTCAATTTTTCATGAGATATTTGGAATTTTTGACCTAAGCAACTATAATTATAAGTTTAAAATAATCAAAATTTATAGCAAATAATATTACTTTTCAAACTTGCAAAAATACCTCTGCGCATTTGGCCTAAGAGATACTGAACGTCGAAAAATGTTTACAAAAAGATATAAGAAACAGCAAAGAATTACGTTTGTTCTCTATTTGCATCTCCATAAGACTTTAAAGAATAATAATTCAAAAATCCCTCGCAGGTATCAATTATCAATTTAATCATAAATAACAGAAAAATCTCAAATAAATTAAGAATCGCGTTCTAAACGTTCTTTTTAACTTGCAAAAATAATTAACATTGATTCACGAAATTTGCATCGGGTCTCAAAAAAATCGCTAGACTCTCCCACAAATCCGATATTCAGGAAACGGATTGACTCATGTGCAAATTTTTATATTAGCATATTTTTTATCTTTCGCTGTTTCCGACAAAAATGCGAAAATCAGATTTTACGAAAAAAAATCTCGTAGTCACAAAAATGGTTTAGCCCGCATGGAACACACAGAGTTTATTCCTTAAAAAAGGAAGAACTCGACCAAAAACTGCCAAAAATACAAGTGCAGTTTTTTTGTGTGCAAATAGACGTTTTGTATTTTCAAAAAATTTATAAAATTTTTCGATATTTTTTTAAAAGGACAAGTGAAACTCGCCAGAATCCGAAGGCAGTGTTGGAATATCTGAATTAGGTCAAAAACATGGAAGTTTATAGAAAAAGATTTATGTAACACCTGCTTGATTTAAAATAGACTTGGTGTTTTTATGTTTTTTTTCGAATTGAAGAAAGTTTTAAAATTGTTCATAGGGACAATATGCAGCATATTTAATACATATAAAAGGATAAATCTCCTGAATTAATTATCTTCTGTAAAACTGCATTGTAAACTGTCGGAGTTGAATCCAAGTAAGAGAGATTTATACCGACGATAAATCCATACCACTTCCGTTTATACCTGCCATACACATGCTGTGATAATGGACATCAAATCCATTCTCCATAATTATTTTACCGAATTTGAAACTCATTTGCAACTTGAATTCTTTATTCTCTGGTTTTAGAAAATGTCACATAAGGTTTAAAACATAAGGGGTTTTTTTGGTAACGATAGAATAGAAATTTATAGCTCAAAATAGGAAAATTGCCATTTTTCTCGCATCCTCGGATTCAAAATGATCTAAAATGTATAAAAAGCTTAAAACAAATAAAATAAACATTTTCCGAATTAAATATTCATTTTAAAATTAATTTTTTCTGAAAAAAATCTACTGTGGATATCTTTTTCACAGCCCTAAACATATAAATCAACATATCGATCAATCGAACCCTTCAAACAACAGAAAATACTTAAAACCATTACAGAAGAGATGGAAAATGATTTTTTTTCGGAAAAAATTTAATTTTAAAATTGAAAAAAAGTAGATCTTTTTTCAGACAAAATTTAATTTAAAAAAATTTTTTTCCTATCTATTGTGTAATGACGTTAAGTATTTTCTGTATTTGAAGAGTTCACTTGATCGACATGTTGATTTCATGTTGATCGTAACATGTTGATCGTAACTATCTCTGATGATAATACAGATTCCCTTAAATATTTTTTTTTTTTTTGGTTGAAATTCAATTATTTTATTGGAGATTGAACGACATCGAAAGAAAATCATTTCATTCGTTCACCATTTAACTGTTATGTTGAAAATTAGTTTTTTGGTTGAATGAAACTGTTTTTAATTAGAAATTAATTTTCTTGTTTTTGAAATATATGAACGATTACATTTTTAGTTGAGCATTAATCTTTTTTCGTTGAAAATTAATATTTATAATTGAAATTTGAATGTGACATATTTGTTTGACAATTTTTCTTCTTTCTTTGAAAATTCATCTATTTTGTTTAAGATTCAATTCTTTCATTTCAATATAAACAACGTGTTTGAAAATTAGTATTTCTTGGTTGAAATTTTGTCTATTACATTTTCCATTGATAATTTATCGTTTTGAAAACAAATTTTATTATTTGGTTGAAAATAAATTTTTTTGTTGAAAATTCCCCTTTTTGGATTAAAACTTCAACCATTTGTTTTTTTTCTGTCTTGACTACAAATACAACTATTTTTTGGTTTAATGTAACTGTTTTTGATTTAAAATAAATATCTTTTTTGTCGAAACATCAACTATTGTATTTTTTGTTAACAAGCTGTCTTTTTTGCTCAAAATTATTTTTTTCATTGAAAAAAATTCATGCATTTTGTTGAGAATTCGTCTTTTTATGGCGAAAATTTATCTTGTTGGTTGAAAAATCATTCCTTTGGTTTGAAATGCACCCATTTTGTTGCATATTCGTCTTTTTTGGTTGAGTTCAACTGTACCTGATTCAAAATGAGAATCTCTTTTGGTTGAAATTTCAACTATTACCTTTTTCATTGAGAATTCATCATTCCATTTTGGTTTACAATTGATATTGTTTAGTTAAATACTTAAATATTTGGTTGAATTTAAAAAAATTTCAAAATCATGTAATTTGTTGAAAATATGCCTCTTTTGTTTGAAAATCTATCCTTTTTAGTTGGAAAAATCAACGTCTGCTAACAAATTTTTGTCGGTCTTAGAATATTGTAAATCTTCTAGAAGTGGAAGTCGTAACTAGGTAAATCTAAAAAAAGGCTTTCGAAGAAGTAACTGATTTTCAGCGTTAGAGAGATTAATAGCTCAAAATAGGAAAGATAAAATGTTTCTTCAACACTGAAATTCAAAATTTTCTAAAACATTTCTCGTTTTAGAAATATTATGTGGATCATGACTTACCTACGACTTTCATTAAAAAGTGTAAGAACTATCACTCGAAAGTTATAAAAAATAAACAAATAAAATAAAATAAATAAATTTGGATATATATTTATACAATACAATAAAGTAATGATAGTTACTTCTTTAGGAAAATACATCTAAGAAAACGTTAGATTTTGAATCGGTAACGATAACGATAACTAGTTACATCTTTTGGCATGTGAAAGTAACTATATAAAAAAGTAACTTACCGAACACTGCTGTGAAGTAAAGCTCATTTATAATCCTCTGATGAAAAATAAAATTAATTGTTAAATTAAATCTGGTATTTTGAAAATGTTTTTACGTGAATAATTGAGTTAACAGAGATGAATTTTAGCCTTTAGTAAGCCATAGAGCGTCAAAATTGCTCATTAGCGGTAGTAATTATGCATTGAATGATGCAGAGTTGATAAAGCAATCATAATTGAGTAATTTTATTTGAGTTAATTAGAACTAGGTTTCGCGAGTTGTAAACGAAAACCGTTGAATAAGATGAAATATTTATCTTGAATGACAAAAGTTTTCTCTATAATCAAGTGTGTTTTAAAAAAGCACATTCAACCCTAAACTGGTTTGGTTATGAAAGAAAATTAAAATTTAAACTATCCAGGAGAATCATATTTTTTAATTCAAGAACTTTTTCCTGAGAATTTTTGTATTTGATTCGAGGAACGGAGTTTAAAAGAAATAAGAACAAAGGTTTTTATTATTTAAATAGTTGCACGCAAAGCTTGTCAATATAAAAAGCGTCGGAAAGTCGAAAGAAATAACGTGATTTTTGTCGTTTTCGTTATTCCATTTAACGTTCGTACGGCAGAGCAGACCAATTGAAATGGAGTTTGTACAAACCCTATTCAATGTATTTACGACAAAGCGTTGGCTATATTCGCAAACCCGGTTTCACTATTGTTACGTGACTTCATCTGTGTCTCTCAGATTCCCTTTCGCACATAGTGCCTGTCAAAACTCTACATATTGTATAGATCATGTCAGAACACTGTAACATAAACACTATGAATGCATATTTTGCAGTAATGTATTCTAGGCAATAATTTCGCAAAAATTTTAGACAGATGTAAAAGATTTCAATTATTTAACAAAAGTTTCAGATAAACTTTTAAGAGTGTACAATGATTTCAATAATTGCAAAATTTTATCAGATATTTCCAAAATATTTTAAATATCTCGCCAGGATTTCAAAGGTTTCAGAAAGATATTACAAAGATTTTAAAGGTTGTGCAAAGATTTCGGATAGATGTAGAAACTTTCATAAAAGATTCAATTAATTCACAAATATTATCAAATATTTCGAAAAGACCTCCAAAGATTTTAAAAAGACTTCAGGAAGATTATAATGATTTCCGAAAGATGTCCAAGATTTCATTGAGATTAAAAATATTTCGTCAAGACTTTAGAAATATTTCACGAAGATTTTACAAATATTTCAATTATTCCTCAAAGATTTTATAAAGGTCCTCAAAATTGCGTAAAGATTTCAAATAGATTTCGAAAAATTTCGCAAAGATTTCTATAGAATCATAAGATTTCACAAAGATTTCAATAATTTCACAAGTATTATCAAGTATTTCAAAAATATTTCAAATAATTTGAAAAGATTTCCGAAGATTTTCAGAAAGATTTTACAAAGATTTTAAAGGTTGTGCACAGATTTCGGATATATTTAAAAGATTTTACAAAGATTTCAAGTTATGTCACACAAATTTTAATAATTTCACAAATATTATCAAATGTTTCAAACCTATTTCAAATATTTCCAAAAGATTTTCAAAGATTTCAGAAAGATTTCCAATAGATTTAAGAGATTGCACAAAGGTTTCAATAATTTTCAAAAGTCCCAAAGATTTCACAAAGATTTCAAACATTTTTTAAAGATTCTTAAAGATTTCAATGATTTCTTCCATATTTCACAAGGATTTCAAACATTTTTCAAAAAGATTTCCGACAGATTCTAAAGAGTGCACAAAGATTTCAATTTCAAAGATTTTTCAAAGATTGAAAAAATTTCTCAAATATTTCGCAAGGATTTTGGACATATTTAAAAAATGTTTAAATGATTTTCCACAGATTTCATAAGGATCTTTAAAATTTCGCAAATAATTTAAATACTTCGTCAGGATTTCATATAAATCTCAAAGGTTGCACAAAGATTTCAATGATTGCCCAAAGATTTCATAAACTTCACAAATATTAGATATTTCGATAATATTTTAAATATTTCGCACAGATTTTCAAAAGCTCCACAAAGATTTTAAAGGTTGTGAAAAGATTTCGGATAGATTTAAAAGATTTCACAAAGATTTCGGAAAGATTTCATAAAGATTTAAATTATTCCACAAATATTTTAACGATTTCCAAAAGATTTCAATAATTTCACAAATATTACTAAATATATCAATAATGTTTCATATATTTCGCAAATACACACATTTCAAAAAGATCACAATGATTTTCACAAAGACTTCATTAATTTCACAAAGATTTTAGGTATAATTTGAAAAAATTTAAACTATTCGATCTAACTATCTAACTATCCTGATCAGTAGATTGTAGTAACAAATATAGATGGTTTCCATTACTGGAAGGATATTAAAAACAGCTCCAATCATTTCAGAAATGAATTGAATTATAATGCAATTAGCATTTTAATTTAATAAAGAGAAAATCGAAATATTGTGGATCCACTCAAGGGAGAGATGATTGCGTATTTTAAAATGATTTAAATCAATCTAAAAAACCTTTCTCATATCAAAATAAAAAAATGGATTCTTCTACAATAGAAAATCATAGAATAAAACTACCTTCGCAGAACGAGGTTTTTATCATGTGATAAATTTAAAAGTTGTTACGAATTTAATTCTGGCTCTATTCTTTTAAAAAAATCAAAGTAAAAACTTTCTTTAAAATTTCAATAGCTCATGCAACCATGCAAAACGAGGTCTTTATCATAAAATAAAATACAAAATTATTACAATAAATGTTGCAATCTCAACATTATCATTAATTTAATTGCTTATGATCAATGCAAACATGCACAACGAGGTCTTCATTAAAATATGGATTGCAAAGTCGTTACAATAATTGCACCACATTAATTAAAAAAATATGTAACCCAAAAACTTACGTCTTACTATTCAAACTCTAACGAATTTTGATATTTTATTATAAACAAGTTTTAATCAAAACAGAAGAATGCCATTAATCGCTTTTAAATTAGTCTGTAGAATCCCAAGTGATTTCTGATGGCGAGCAACATCGGAAGCTTCGGAACTTTTGGCAATCTCATCGAAATCTTAGAAGTCTTCTTAAGAATTTAATATAAATTGCCGCATTCACAGTTTTAAGATTTCCAGATTTCGTAGTAAGTAGCCCATCGTGTCCGGATGAGAAAAAAACGTCAAGCCTGCCTGACAGCGCGGTGTAAATTTTATTAAATAATAATGGCTTTACGACCAACTTTCCTTGACACCTTTCTGTTTCTGCTGACAAGGTTCGGACACACTAATAAAAATTTGCACATCGCGACGAGTATCGTTTTCGTATTTAGTACACAATTCTCTTAGCATTCAGTCACGTCCTTTATGTCCTATAGATGTACATGTTGCTTCAAGAACATAAAAAACTTCACTTTCAGGCATGTAATACAATACCGAGCTTTTGTCAGTTTGGATAGGATAGATGAGCTTTTCATTTTGTTCTATAATCAACACATCGTACTTATACAGAGGAAACTGAGGATACGAAAGAGTTTAATAGCCAGCGATACTGGAATTTCCATGCTGACCCAGCAAATCCTGAACCCACGTACCTTAATTAATGATTAGAAAATTAATTTTCCTTAAAAATTAGCATGATCGCAGAATTGAAAAAACTAAATCACATGATTGGCGATCTCGAGCACTCATTGGAAATATACAGGATGCCCAAAAAGTTCCGGGACGGCTGAATATTTCCCCAGGTAAAATATTTCCCAAAAACGTTAAGGTAATTCTTAAAGTAGCTTTCAACGAGGAATTCAATGGTGACCTTGATTTTGACCTTGACGATGACCTTCAGGGTTAGCACTTTTTAAAAGTAAATAAATAAGGCCGTTATGAATTACAGTGAAACTCTATAATAGTCCTCCCTTCTACAGCTCTTCCGAGAATTGACGCCGCGCCGCATGTAGGTGTAACAGGTGCTGTGCGGGGTGCGCAGGATCTGCGGCTGTCACTCAGACGAGCAGGCAGGCGTGAACAAACAAAAGCGGATCAGGCTATAATGAGTTAGTTGCCACCCACCGTCAGCCCCGAAATCGGTGCTATAGAAGAGTTTCACTGTATTTTCAGAAGCTACGAATCTCAGATGTTTCCATACCTTGTTTAAGCTTAAATAGCCTTTGAGTGCCAATCAGGGTCACATCTGCCGTATGACCTGAGTACATTTTTGAACGTAAAATTTCTCGCTCTTTTTACTGTCGACGTCAAATAAGGGAGATTTTTGTATTTTTTTTAAACAAGTTGACTTTGAAATAACGTTGAAGGTCATCGTCAAGGTCCACGCCAAGATCACCATTGAATTCCTCATTGAAAGTTACTTCCAGAATGTTCTTAATGTTTTTTTGAAATATATTTTACCTGGGGAAGTATTAAGCCGTCCTGGAACTTTTTGGAAACCCTATATGTGTGCCTGTCCTTAATCGGCGCCCAACCCCCGTTCACCGTGTGCAAAGGGGGTTAGTTTCGTCATTGAAATTGCGTCATAACGAATATGATTTTTTTTTGTAAAGTCTTGGTCTGAGGCCCTACAAAATGCATAAAAATGTGTAAGAATGTACTCTTCTTCATCGCTGCATTTTTAATTTCACTTGGTTTACTGTAAAATCGCTGATTTGCAACCTCGCAGCCTTCAATTTTGGTCCAATTTAAAATTAAAAAAAAAATAAAGCTTACTTAATTCTAAAGAGTCTGACGCTCCGAACTTTTGTCTCCTCTATTTGTTTATAAATATTTTTTTCATTCAAAGTATGGAAAACTGAAATTTTGTATATAACCATTTTTACGCTGATTAGGTAAATCTTATATTGCCTTAAATGAAGGTTTAGTCACTCGTAGAATAAAAATAATTTGTTCATTATTCCATTTATTTGTTATAAACAAATTTTATGAACGAATTAGCAAATATTCTTATTATCGGAAAAAATATTTCTGTTTGATAAAAGTACTTTATATTAATGTAGGAATGACATTTAATTACAGAACTAATTCAAAAGTTTGTAATAACCATTGTTGTAAAAATTCCCGTGGCAAAATATTATAATTTGAGATTTTTTCAAATTATAATTTCCTTCAATCATCAGAACGACTTCAGGTATTCCTTAAAATAATAAATATTTATTAATATTTGATAAAATATAACAATTTAAAGTTTTTAAACAAATAAAAATTTTTTGCCCTTTCGCATAGAAAATTTTTTTTGCACTGGAAATGTTTAAGCTGTTGGACGAATGACTGGTACTCACAAAAATATTTGAGAAGTTAACAATAACCATTTTTCTAAATCATTTTCGTGACAAAATATTCAAATTTAAGGTTTCATAAAATTTTAATTTTCTTTAATCGATATAATGGCTACGGATATTCCTAAAAAATGCATATCTTTGATAATATTTAGTAAAAATATAACAACTTCAATGTTTATAAACAATTTAGATAAACAAATTCCAAATATTGGCAGTTTCACTTGGAAAACTTCGAGTTTTCAATCGCAATGGATTGAGAATGAATCATAACACTGCATGCAAATTTGAAATTTGTTATCTTATTTCTTTATACATACTCAGATTGTTACATTTTACCAAATATCATCAAAGATATATTATTTTCAGGAATATCTGTACCCATTCGCGCCATAAAAAAATGTAAATTTGATAATACTTTAAGTTTAAATATTCTGTCACAGGAATTGTCAATAACATTAGTTATTGTTAACTCTGCTAATATTTTTGTGACTAGCAGTCATTCGTCCTATCACTTAAGACATTTCCAGTGTGAAAAAAAATTTCAATGCGAAAGGGCAAAAATTGAAATCGCTATATTTGATCAAATATTACTAAATATTAATTATTTTAAGGAATACGCCAAACTCCCGCTTTCAGTCAAGTGTCGAGGGTGGCCTTCAAATAGCGTTGGACTGGTTTCGGGGGGATCGAAACGTAAACAGTGAGGGCCGCCTGACTCGTTTCCAATTGGAATATACATCTATATGTAAAATGTCGCAACCACTCTCGCCCTGCTCCCATGAGAAACTGTTCGAACCAGCAATTCTAGGAAAGCTCTGAAAACGGGGTGACTGATAGCGAGACTTTGGTGTACCTGAAGTCGTTTTGGCGGTTGAAGAAAATTATAATTTGAAAAAATCTCAAATTTTAATATTTTGCCAAAAGAATTGTTTATAACAATAGTTACTATAAACTTTTAAATTATATTTGTAATTAACTTTCATTCTTATTCTAACATGGAACACTTAGCAAAAAATTTTGTTTATCGATAATAAGACTATTTGTGAATTTTTTCATAAAATTAGTTTATAACAAATAAATGGAATTATAAACAAATTATTTGTATTTTACAAGTTTCTAAACATTCATTTAAGACAATATAACGTTTTTTTATGAGTTATTAAAGCGAAAGAAATTGTTATTTACAGAATTTCAGTTTTTCCATACTTTCAGTGAAAAAATGATTAAAAAACAAATTTAAAAAAAATCGTGCCAAAATTGAAAGCTCTGGACATTTTTTGACGAAAAAAGTACATTTCCTCCCACTGTGCCTCGCCTCGTTGCGACATTTATATGAAGCCATCGTGAACGTGGCTGATTATGAACATGGTTCAAGAGTGCAGAAAACTATGCACCTTGCATTTCGCCGTCGGAATATTTGTATGACAGCTTTGAGTTTAATTACGTACCAATTTGAAACTAATTTAGAATAAATTTAAAATTTAAATTTAACTAAATTGTCCTTGGAATTGTGTATATTCATTAGCTGAGTCAAGTTTGACATTACTCACAATGCCTGGGAAATTTGCGAAATGAGTAGTTCCATGTCAAATCATTAAGTTTAACCCGTATTTCTCTTAAGAATTTCCCGTATTTCGTTACTACACTATAATTTGCAAACTCTCTTACATTTTCAAAAAGATAGCACAAACTAAATCATGGCAAGAACTTATTTTGAAGAATTCGAAAAATAAATTAGACGCTTTTTAATAATTATGAAGGGATTGAGGAGATTACACTTTTTCAAGATTTCCAGAAAATTTTTAAATGGTTTATGTCTTATGTTTTAAGGTTAATTTTAAGTTTTTAAGATTTAAAAATGAGTGGAAAAAGAATATGGAAGACTTTGAGATAATTTTTTAAAAAATTTTTTAGAATTTATAAATTTTTTAAATAAACTGAATTTTGCAAGGAGAATATTTGGTGATGAATTCTAAGAAAAAATTGATAAAAATGAAAAAAATTATTTACTCACATTTTTAAAAAGAGTAAAACAGATTTTCAAGCCAAATTATGTAATTTCGCTATATTATATAATTTTAGAAACAATTTAAATAATTTTTTATTTTTAAAAGTTAATTTTATGAGTTTATATTAGAAACTTTTCAAAAGATTTCATAAGATTTCAAAAATCGCCAAGGAAGAATCTAAAATGTTTTAAGGCCATTTTTAAAATTTTCCAGAATTTAAACATAATCAGGAAAAATTCGAATGATTTTTAAAGATTAGGTTTAGAAGGTTTGAAAAGAATAAAAAAGAATTTTCTTAAAATTCGGGTTGCAATTTGCAATGATTTTTTATTGTGAAAAATGAACTTTAAAAGCAAATTAAATAAGGATTTATAAAATATCCAACAATTCCCTAAAATTTCGGAAAAGAGTGATAGCAGATCTTAAAGCAAAATTTTTCAATGTAGTGAGATTAAAAATTAGAAAAAAATCGAGTAACTTTAAGAAATATTTAGAAGAATTGTAGAGATTCAAATAAAGTTATAAATTTAATTAGTGTTTAAAAATGTGGATTTTCTAAGACTTCGAAAATAAACTTTAGAAGCCTTAAAATAATTTCGAAAGGTTTCAAGAGAACAAATTTTCCAAAAATTTCTGGAAAAATTTAGAAGATTACAAGTCAATTTTTTTCATTTTTGAATGACTTTTTAAGAATTCTAAGAAACATTCAAGCCAGTTAAAAAGATTTTTAGGAATTCAAGACGTTTTAAATGGATTAGAGAAATATAAAACTTGGAAATATTTCCGAAAATTTATCAAATATTTCTTGATTTCTTCTTTCTTTTCTAATATTTTATAAGATCCTATAAAATAGAAAAAGAAATGCTTTAATTCTTCTTCATTTTTTTATACATCTAAAATATTCATAAACCTTTTTTATTATTCTCAAAAATCTTATAAAAATTATATTTATATAAATTTAAAAACAAACTTATAATACTTTTTTTGTTGTTCTCAATTCTCAGAATTTAATTTCAGCTCGAATTTAGGTGTTCAAAAAATTTCAAAAAATAAGTGGTTATTTGGCATTTTCATATGTTAATGTTTTCAGTATAATTTTGTAATCCTTATTGTATTAAAAATGTTACGTAACGGTAATGAGGGAGGGGAGAGGTGAGTACAGAGAAAATGTTACGGTCTATTACTTGGGGGAGAGGGGGGTAAAAAGTTCGAAAATAATGTTACGTAATATGTGAACGTACCCTTAGGTGAATCGAGTTGAAATGAAACGCTTATGTTCCGGATTGGCTATAGAATACAAATCAAAATCTCATGGTTTAAACAAATTATTATTGTTTATAGCTATCTTCTTTATTAATGCTAGATAGTTACGGTTTTTTCTAAAATTTTTATCTTTTTTCTACTTTTCACATGTAAATTAATAATTACCTCATTCTAGGTACAAAGTCAACAAAAAATTTGAAAATTTCAGCAAAAACGCAACTACTTAGAATTACTGTAGGAGAAGAGAGTTATAAACAATAATAATTTATTGAAAGAATTAGGTTTGTTCACATTCCCGGCCCACAGTGGAAAAAACAATGACATTTTTGGTTCAAAATAACGTATAGCCCACAAATATTGAGCGATTTGAACAAAAAACATTTGCAAAAAAAGTTAAGATTTTTAAGAGAGTTGTCGAGCCTGATTTTTTTATTAGGTTTTCAATTTTTTATAAATAAACAAATAAATATGACGAAAAAATGGCCATGTTATCTATTTGACGTTCACTGTGCTCGTCAATAACAGGAAAAGTGTAGAAATCGCCTAAGTTTCATAAACTAATATTAGCTAAAGATGTTCCAATATTATATATATTATTAGACAAAAAAATTTTTTATAAAGAAATTCTTTGTTGAAAAACGGTTTTTGGTGATTTTCCATAATCCTACGTTTTTCTAGTTATATTGCAGCACAATTCATCATTTGTTTATTAATCTTATGATCTTTTGAACAAATTTAATAAACAAATGCATTATTCGGGCATTTGTCGGCAGAAAAATTCGGTTTTTTCAATGGAAGTATTTTCAGATGGGAACTTGAAGTAAATTTCAGCAACATTCATAATAAGCTGATAAATTTTATTATTTCTTTAAACAAATTTGATGAAAAAATGCATTAATCAGGCAGTTGTCTACAGAAAAATTCGTTTTTTTCTATGTCAACAGTTTTAATTAGAATATCACAAAAAATAAATTTTTCATCGACAGATGCTCGAATAATGCATTTGTTTAAAAAATATATAAAATTAATCAATCAATTATGAATGTCACTGAAATCATCATGAACTTCCCAATTAAAAAGACTGAAATCGAAAAAAAACTAATTTCTACGTCCGCAGATGCTCGAATAATGCATTTGTTTGTTAAATTTGTTTTTAAAACTCAGAAAATGTGTCAACTCATTATGAATGTTGTCGAATTTATAATGAAGATTCCAATTAAAAGTCTGAAATTAAAACAAAAAAGAATTGTTCCGTCGACAGATGCACCAATAATGCATTTGTATATTAAATTTGTTTTTAAAAAATCATAAAACTGATGAAAAAATTATGAATTTTGCTGAAAATGTCATAAGTTCTCAACTGAAAAGACTGCCATTGAAAAAGCCGAATTTTTCTGCCGACAAACGCCCAAAATAATGCATTTTTTATTAAATTGGTTAAAAAATCATAAAATTATTCAAGAAATTATGATTTTTTCTAAAATTATCATAAATTTCTGAATTGAAAAAAATTGACGCAGAAAAAAACGAATATTTCTGTCGAAAAATGCGTGATTACTGCATCTGTACATTATCTTGTTATTGACGAGCACCGGGAACGTCAAATAGAAAAAAGGCCATTTTTTCGTCATATTTGTTTATTTATACAAAACTTAAAAACCTAATTTAAAAATTAGGCTGGACAACTCTCTTAGAAATCTTATTAGCTTTTTTTTCCAATTTTTTTGTCGGAATCGGTGATGATTTGTGGGCTGTACGTTATTCGGAACCAAACCGTCTTTTTGAATACTAAAAATATCCGTACAGAAAAAATTTTTAGTTTTGAAAAAAGTGGTGTCAAAAATTTTCAAAATAGGCTCACTTTTTGAATTTTTATCCAAAATGGCTGGCTAACGAAAAGGACCTTTATTTTATGACACTCAAAGAGTATACTAAAGGCCAATCCAATCTGTCAATTCTTTCGAAAATTATCGTGCTGACAAACTACAAATCTCCAACAACACAGGCCCACAGACAAACACAGACGCACAGACACACAGCCAGACGGACTCATTCGTAAAAACTTGTTTTTCGGACAAAAACCTTTGACAAAAACGGGGAGGGGGGGGGGGGCAAATTTCACACAAATCTAATACCTTCTTTTGATTAGAATGTAAAAATACTAAATTGTTTTAACAATTATGTTTTGTTAACTTGCATTAATTATTACCTTGGTCTGCTTAAAGAGTTGAAAATAAGTTTAAAAATTCGAAGAAACCGCGATTTTCGAACTCTATTCTAAGTGAAAATAGCTAAAAACAATAAGAAATTTAAAAAATAATTTATGCAAACATCGTAAAAAATAATATTTAGCACCAAAAACTCGCAAAACCCAGTTTTAAACAGCATTCTGGGGGTTCATATTTAAAAAATAAGTTTTGATTCTTATGCTGACAAATGAAGATTTAAAAAAAATTTAAAGCATTCTAAATAATTACTTTAAAACTAAGGGAGACCCCACTTTTTTATACTGATAGGGCTTTTAGAGCAAATTGTATACTAACCATTCAAAAATTGACGAAAATCCGTATTGGTTTTTAAATTTATTAAAAAAAATTAACAATTGTTTTCAGGTATTAAAAAATAATACATATTATTTATTGCGTTCAAATTTATGACGATTTTTAAAAGGAACGAAGTGTTTAAAGCGTGAAATGCCTAAGATTATCATTTGTTTAATTACTTTTTTTATAAAATTGAAAATTCCTTTTTATTAAACAAAAATGAAGACTAAGTATTTTTATGGATATCCCCAACAAAAAATTTAAAAATAAAGTTTAGACGTACTTTGAATTTCGAAGTATCACTTTCACTCATTAATTTGTTAATATAAAAATAATATTTTTTTAGAACTTTCTGAATGTTCTTTGTTAAGAGTCTCTTCATTGATATCATGGCGTTTTACATAAATGTAAGTAGTCACAAAACAATAGGATTGTTTATAAAAATTGTTTTTTTTTTTTCAAGTTTCAACTTCATTGTTGGATAAAAATGAATAGGAGAAATGCAAAAATTCCCAAAAAATTCGGTGTTCAATACCAACTAAGTGGTCACAATAATTATTTTCAAATTAACAAGTTTTACTTATCTGATTACGGCGTTTCTCGAAATAGAATCTTGACGGTATTCTTATGAATTTATGTGTAATGTACTCTTGCAAAATGATTCACGACAATATTTTAGTTAACAGTGTTCTTGCGTTAATTATGCAATAATTATTATTTGTAATATTAACCATTTTTAAAACTGGGTTGTATAATTAGGTGCCACATTCTTGAAAAATTTCTTTGTGATAAAAATCAAATTTTTTTCTTTTTTTTAGTTAAATGTGCTCTTTAAAAACAGGGCAGTGCGTGATCAACTTGATAAAAATATATTTTCAAAAAGGATCCTTTCATAAAATAAAAACTAAAGACAAAACCTGTAATAAAAATCTATAAAAATGATTATATATAACTCTAGATGTATTCTGATTTACAATTTATAATTCTAATTTCATGAAATATTTGTAAAAAATGAATTGCTTTTTTCAATTATGAGTCACGAGGGCAGATGAAGTGTGCCAAATTTATAACGTCTGAACGTTGATTTATTGGTTTTCATTTCTCTCGAGGGGTACACAGAGGGGATATTCGAGCAAAAGTTTTGACCGAGTGACAGTACTTGGTCGAGGGAGCAGTAATTTTACATTTACGAGATCAGTTTCCTGATGCAGCTGGTTTCCAGACCCGAGCTTGCTAATCCATACCAATAAAAAGTCGCTCACGTAATTTACTCGATAAATTTTCAAATCCAAACAAAGAGTAGTATGATCTATAAAAACGTGAAAATATTTCGCTGCTGATAGATGAGCGCATAATTAAATATCTCATAAATTATTTAAAAAATTTATAATCCAATATTAATGTATAGAATTCCTGAAAATAAAAAGAAGAAAAAAAAACAATTCTATACATTAACTTCATTATTGTATGTTAAATAGGATTTTGAATTTGATTTGAATCGTATTTAAATTTCCTAAATTTGTATCCAGTATTAACTAAAAATAACTTAAAAATTAGTAAGAAGTTGAAGATGTTTTAAAAATATATTTGAGAGACAAATAGTTAACGAATGGAACTTAAATTATGAATTCACTAAAAATATTATAAAAATATTTAATGATGTATACATCATGTTCCTTGACTTGAAGTGTTTTCCATTCTCTCACATTGGATACTAAATAAATACGTATGCTTTATACCAATTCCCAATATTTTTGTTGGTTTGGCATTTTAACTTTATTATTATGAAGTATAAATCATCTTATGATAGTAAGAAAATATAAAATCACGAAATCAATAAAAAGAGTTCTGTATTTGTATCACTAAATTCTGTATCAATATCTTTTGATTTCAGATATAAAAAATATGGGATGTTTCTCGAGAGAATTAGGATGATATAAAAATAACTTTAGTCTTCTACAAATGTAATTCTTGCAGTATATAGGGACAGTACATAAATGAGTCCATTTTTGCAAATTCGCAAAAACTTTCTCCTTAAAATTAACTTTTTAGTTATGAATTGTATTATTTGGTTGATTATTTAACGATTTTCTTTAAAAGATATCCTTTTCGGTTGCACATTAAACTGTTTTGTTAAAAATTCGTCTTATTGGCTTAAACATTTAACTCTTTTCGTAGATCTTGTGTCTAAATTTTTTTAAAATTAGTAGAAATATTGCATCTTTCTTGGATAAAAAATGTAAACGTTTTGTTGAAAAATCAACTATTTCCTAGAAAATGTAATTTTTGTTTGAAATTTGAATTTTTTGTTTGAAAAATCATTCGAAATCTTTTTGGACAAAAATTCAACTCTTTTTTTGAAAATTTTTCTTTTTAATTTTAAAATTCAACTGTTTCAATAGAATTTTTATTTGTCTTGTATAAAAATACAACTGTTTGGTTGAAAATTTAAAAATTTTCTTAAAAAGTCATACTTTTTGGTTAAAAATTCGACTATTAAGCATAAAATTATCTTATTGTTTACAATTATTATTTTGATGATGGAAAGTAAACTGGAATCTTCTTTGGATGAAAATTTAACTATGTCTCTAAGCCTTTGCTTATATTCATCTGTTTTATAAGAAATGTTTCTTTCTTGAATAAAAATGTAAGGCTTTGGTTGGAAATTCAAGTTTTTCTCAATCGTTTTTAAAAAATAATCAAAAATCAAAAATTGCATTTTGCGTTCAATCTATGTAAGATAGGAAAAAAAATGATAAGACAAACATTGTGCACCCAAAAAATATCTACAAATTTGTTATTTATCACTTTTTGTATAGGACACGTAGTTTATCCTTTATTTATAAAAACACATTAAAAGTCCAAAAATTAAATTTTTCAATCTTTGGGCCATTTCGATTATGGATCTAAATCAATGAATAATTCTTTTAAATAATTTTAAATTCCCTGCAATACTTAAACTACTTTGAAATCACATTGAACTACTAAATTTAATTTAAATTCCTTACAGTCTTTTAAAATAACCTTAAATGTGGTAGATTAAAGTTATGCACATATTTTAAATATTTTGAAATTTTTAAAAGCTCTTGTAAATTCCAAGAAATTTGAAAAAATTCCTTAAAGTATTTCAAACTCTTTAGGCATTTTATTTATTGATCCTCAGAATTAATTAAATAAAATCTTTTAAAAATCAAGAAAATCCATTGAATTTGGTATAATTCAGAAAATTTGGAAGAATTCAATTGAATTAAAAAAAAATCAAAAGAATTTAAAAGAACTCACGATTAATTAATAAAAATTCAAGGTGGATTCCAAACCTCTTTATTTATCCTAATGACTTTTTTTAAAAAACCAAAAATGACCAAGGTTATAGCATTTACAAAATTAAAAAAAAACAGGAAAAATGAACAATTAAGGCCAAATAACGCAGGATATGAAAAAAAGTCAAGAGAAGAAAAATGTTGATTTTTGAATGCCCTACAAGATTATCATAACAACTTTTGAGTTTTCATGGAAAATAGAAAATTGACATTTTGACAGCATAAAAAAGAATGGAAAATCCAAAAATTACATTTATTAATGAAAATGCATCTTTTTTGTCAAAAATGATTTTTCATTGCTTGAGTGTTCAACTATTTTGCCTGAAAGATTTGGTTGAACCACTTTGTTAAGAAATCATTTTTTAAAGATTTATATTTTTAGTTGAAAAATTAATCTCTTTGGTTGAAAGTTGAACTATTTTGTAGAAAATTAGAATTTTTTAATTAAAAATTGATTGCCTCGCACTCTGAAAGAGCCTCGGCGGCCCATGTGGTGAACACTAGCCTAGCAAGGGAGTTTTTCATCTCCGGAGAGTCGTGGGACCGGGTACCTCTATAGAAAAAGGTTCTCTAAGTAGTTAAAGCTGTTGCTCTTGATGGTTCGGAACCCACCTTAAACTGTAGGTTCCCCTCTCACCACCAAGTAAGTGTGTGTGGGGGGGGGGGTGTAAAGGAATAGGGAAGAAGGTACAAGAAAAATGTTAGCCCTCAGGGGACACATTGGAAGCTTCTATTCCATTTAAAAATGGTGGAAAAGTCTCTTCTTTGGTTAAAAATTAATTTTTTACTTAAAAATGTAACTTTTTCATGTTTTCAAGATTGACCTTTTTTAATTGAAAAATGTTCTTTTTTCTTTGTTGGGTAAAAATGCATCAATTTGAAATCAACTTTTCTTTCTTTCTTGAGTGATTAATCTTTATTTGTTTAAAATTTGTCTTATTAGTTTAAACATTCTTTCTGTGTGAATTTAATCTTTTTTTTATTGAAATATAGACTATGCCACTTTTTTCGGGGGATTTATTTTTTTAGGTTCCTGATTCAACTATTGTTTTAACAATTTAATTATTTTGTTAGGAATTCAAGTTTTTTTTTAAACCATCTTTTATAGAAAAAAATTACGCACAGTAAGGGGGGGGGCGTAAATATTTTCTTACAGTTTTTAACAGGAATAGGGGGTCTTATATAGAGATCTTAGAGTTACGTAATTTAATTACGGCCCCATAGGTAAAGCTACCCCATTGGTGTGTCACATTGTAGAACCAGTAGTGTTGGTCAGTGTTAGTGCAGACGCAACCGCATAAAAGTTGGTCCATTTTGTCCAGAAATAGCTCAAAAGTAAGCTTAACAATACATTTTTCTACAGAGTTTCTTTTTTTATAAGATAGTGAGAGGGATGCCATTAAGACTGTCGGTATAAAGTAATCGAACCTAAAATTCTGGACAATATTTCAAATTAAAAACTCTATAAACTCAACTTAGACCTTTTATACTCCTCTAGAAATTTTCTTGCAATATTCTACAAATTGTTACAAAAATTTAAATCATTGATTATGAATCAAAAAGAGGAAACATTAGTGACGTATATATCTATAAGGATTATGTTTTCCTTTTTTTAAATTCTGCTCTTCAGGGTTGTTTCAGAGTTGTCAAATAATTCGATTAAGGTCAAGAAAGTCTTGAATCAGGAACGGCGAAGGACTTTTAAAGTGAACAGCGATTTAGGTTTAGAGTGAAGGAGCAGCTACGGTTGGCAAAGAGCCAGGTGTGACTAGAACATTGTCTATTTTCTGGCTCTAATAAATTCAAAGCAGTAGGGCCATTACAAGAAATGCGAGGCACAGGCTAGTACTATAGAGAGAAACCAGAGGAGAAACCGGGTCGCAATTGTAAATAGGAAAAGGCTTAGGAAAGGATTTTTCTGAATTTCAAAAGAATTTAAAGCTATTTTAAGGATTGTCTTTTTTTAGTTTACAGAATTTTCCTTGTTCAACCTTCTTGCAACCTGCTTTTCCAATCTTAAATTCTTATCCTTCTTCATATCCATATCCTTCTCCAATCCAATCCTCCAATCGTTTTTCCAACCAAATAGATGAATTTTCAACTCGAGAAGATATATTTTCAACCAAACATTGGCTAGTTTAATTTTCAGTAAAAAAAACTAAATTTTGAAACAAACAAAAACAAGAACTTTGTAACAAATAATTATATTTATAATAAAAAAATGAATTTTTAACAAAATGGTTCACCTTTCAAATAAGTAATTGAATTTTCAACCAAATATGATGTAATCTCGACGAAAAACGAATTAATTAAAATTTTAAACGAAAAATATTTTTATTTTAAATTAACAGTATAGTTGTTGAATCTGCAACAAAAAAACGAATTTCCAATTAAATACATGATTTTTTCCAATAAAAAAGATAAATTAGTAAACAAACACGAAGTAGTTCGAATTTCAGTTAAAATTAATTTTCTAAAAATAATTGTCAACAAAAATAGTTTAACTAAATACTAATTTTCAACAAAATACATTAATTTTCAACTTTAAAACAAGAAGATTAATATTTTACAACAAAACAGGAATTTTTTAGAAAGTGGATAAGTTTTCATCCAAATACTTAATTTTTTATTTAGGAGGATGGATTTTGAACCATAAATGGACTAGTTTAATTTTCATTCAGAAAAATTAATTCTCAAACAAAAATTCAACTATTAAATAATTACATTTCATATTGGAGATGTTTATAGATGATTCTGCTAAAAAACGAACTGAAGTATTGAAGCATGTGTACAAATTATTCACTTATTTATTACATTCGTTTAAAAATAAAAACCGTTATCTAATTGCAAAGCCTCACAGCAAGAGGCATGGGCGACATATTAGCGCAGTTGATTCTGCTGAAAAATGAAAGTTGTACGAGGGTAGTTCAATAAGTCCTTAGAATGACCAACAGATGGCGCGCGAATCGCTCCAAATCATCTGTTTTCAGTCAGCACCACTCCCGACTAGAT
>NC_046663.1:60105352-60110957 GCF_010883055.1 Belonocnema kinseyi | reverse complement strand
TAGAGCTCCAAGGAGATTATGTTGAAAAATAAAAAAAAATTTACCCAAAAAAAATTGTTTTTATACTTTATTCTAAGGACTTATTGAACTACCCTCGTATAATAAAAATCTGTCAAATAATGCACTGGTTTATGACATTTTCTTTTAAATAACACACAATTTTGGTGAAAACTTTCATTATTATTAGTCACGCATTTATTTATTGACTTCGGTTAAACAATACACAAATGTTATCTAATTGCAAAGCATCATAGCAAAAATTGGTGTTATATATCGCGAATGTAGAATATAATAATATAACAAAGGAATCGGCTTTATCATCAGAGGTTCTTACTATCGATCTGTAAAGATGTCATTCCACAATCGGTGAAAATAGAAATCAAAACTATCGATTAAGTTAACTTTTCAAATAACAGAAAATACTTACCGTCATTTTTGACTATATAGAAAAAAAATTTTAAACATTTTAAAATTAAAGTTTTCTGAAAAAATTTTTTCTGTAATTTGAACAGTTCACTTGATCGTTAGTTTTGAGTTATATTTTCAACGATTAGGGAATGACATCTACAATGATCGATGGTAACTACCTCTGATGATAATACGGATTCCTTTAAGTTACTCGTTTAATAAATGTAACATCTAGCTTTGATAGATGTGTTTCTGAAAAAGGATTTCCCTTTCGATCTCTTTAAAAGCTTAATTGGAAAAGCACCAACACTGTAATTTTGTAATTGTGAATTCTCTTTCGTTAAAACAGCTTATCTCGAGAGCTTGAGCGCACCTACGGCACGCGACTGATGGCAATCGCACTCCGCACTTGGTCTTTGCATTTCTTCCGCATTCGGGCACAGACATTTTAAAATCAAAGGTGAACGGACCGACAAATGTAATTTTGTGATTTTGAACTCTCTTTTGTTAAAGCTCTTTTGCCTTTAACGAACATATTCTCATCACGTATCTTGTGCTTCTCACTCGATTTTGTCCAACCTGACAACTTTTCTACATTATACACAACACTTTTATATCAATTATAATACATTTTTTATGTAACTCTGCCTGGGATTACGTATTAAAAAATTGCAAAATAAAAAGCAAATTTTATTTATCATGTTTATTTTTGTATTTGTTTCTTATTTAACTTTAAATTATATTCTAAGCTGCTTTGAAACATGTATCATTTCAATAAATGTATATAATTACAATTCATAATATGCATAAAAATTGAATCATACTAATTCTTATTTCCTTGTTTTTATAATTTTTGCATTTTTTATCTTATGTTTTACGATTAAAAGAAAATCTACTCGTCCTGTCGAAAAATAATTAATAATAAATTCATAGACCTTTTTAGGCGAACAACTTTAGTCTGGTAATTTAAGTTCATACCTTGTGTAGTTTTTCAAACAAATTTAATATTTTTATTTTGAATGTTATTTTTAAGACTAAAGCAAAACTACGTGTCATATCAAAAATTATAGCTCTTTTTTGGATGAACAATTTTTGTCTCATTTTTTTCGTAGCTTATATCGAAAAGTGATTCATTATTAATTTGTGGTTCTTTCCAGGGCGCGTCATTTGAGCTTTTTCATTTTTTTCGTATCATGCATAGTTTGACCAAAAAATGGATTTTTTGAATTTTTCATTATTTTGGGTACGATGAAATTAGGAATGTTCAACTTTTCGACCAAATTAAAAAAGTTGTTATCATAGTCCTGTAGGGCTTTCAAAAAGCAAAGGTTTTTTATCTTGACTTTTTTATCATACCATGCGTTGTTTGGCTTAAAATGTTCACTTTAGGTTGTTTTTTTGGATTTTGAAAATGCTCTAACTCTGATAATTTTCTTTATATAGAAAAAAGTCAAAAGGATAAATTGTTTTAGTTTCTGAGTACTATGAACAACCGTACATAGAGTTTTCAAATCTTGAAAAAATGTAGTTTCAAAAATTTTTGCTACGTTCAAATTTGGTATTTTTAACTTCTCGTCTAAATTAAAGAAGCTGTTATCATGGTCCTGTAGGGCTTTCAAAAAGCAAAGTTTTTTTATCTTGACTTTTTTTCATATCATGCGTTGTTTGGCTTAAAATGTTCATTTTAGGTTGTTTTTTTTTATTTTGAAAATGCTCTAACTCTGATAATTTTGTTTGTATAGAAAAAAGTCAGCAGGATACATTTTTTGAGATTCTGAGTACTATGAACAACCGTACATAGAATTTTTAAATCTTGAAAATTGTGGTTTCAAAAATTTTTGGTACGATCAAATTTGGTATTTTTAACTTTTCGACCAAATTAAAAAAGTTGTTATCGTGGTCCTGTGGGGCTTGCAAAAAGCAAAGTTTTTTTCTGTTGACTTTTTTTCATATCATGCGTTGTCTGGCTTAAAATGTTCATTTTAGTTTGTTTTTTTGGATTCTGAAAATGCTCTAACTCTGATAATTTTCTTTGTATAGAAAAAAGTCATAAGGATAAATTGTTTGAGTTTCTGAGTACCATGAAGAACCGTACATAGAATTTTTAAATCTTGAAAAAATGTGGTATCAAACATTTTTGGTACGATCAAATTTGGTATTTTCAACTTCTCGAACAAATTAAAAAAGTTATCATAATATTGCAGAACTTTCAAAAAGCAAAGTTTTTCTTTTCTTGACTTTTTTTATATCATGCGTTGTTTGGCCTAAAATGTTCATTTTGGTTTTTTTTTGATTTTGAAAATGCTCTAACTCTGGCAATTTTCTTTTTATAGAAAAAAGTCAGAAGGATGAATTGTTTAAGTTATGAAGTAGTATGAAAAACCGTGCATAGAATTTTTACATCTTGAAAAAATGTGGTTTCAAAATTGTACGATCAAATTTGGAATTTTAAACTTTTTGACCAAATTGAAAAAGTTTTTATCATAATCTTGTAAGGCTCTCAAAAAGCAACGTTTTTCTTCTTAAGACTTTTTTTCGTATCATGCGTTGTTTGGCCTAAATTGTTCATTTTAGTGCTTTTTTTTGGTTTTTAAAAATGCTATAACTGTAGTAATTTTTGATTTTTCGAAAAGATTCATTAAGATAAATTGTTTAATTTTGTGAAGACTATGAATAACCGTACATAGAATTTTTGATTTTTTAAAAAAGTGGTCTCAAAAATCTTTAAAATGTGCCCACTTTTTTAATTTTCATCCAAAATAGCTGGCTAACGAACTTGACCTTGCGTTTAGGACAGTCAACGAGTGTACCAAAGGGCAATCTAATAAATTGCTTTTTTCAAAAGTTATCGTTTTCACAGACAGACGGAGATACATACATACATACATACATACATACATACATACATACATACATACATACATACATACATACATGCATACATACATGCAGACATACAGACAGACACATTCGTAAAAACCTGTTTTTCGGATTCAGGGGGTCTCAAAACGTGTACATGTGACAAAAACTGGGGGGGGGGGTCAAATTTTACACAAATCTAATACCTTTTCTGAAGAGAATGTAAAAATAATTTTACAATATATAACTTTTATTCACTAATTTTGTTTATAAATATTTTGAAAACATTTTTGTTTGACGAAGGTTACTGGAAACATAATTTTTAAGAAGGTTTGGCTTCGAATCGGACCATTTGGATGAAAATTGTGGGCTAGAAATTAATATATTCATATGCACGTTCTTTGCCGGCTGTGCTTGTACGTTACATTCTTGCTACATGGAGCAATTTTGTTCTGGAAATATTCAAACAAGGCTTCTTTCTTTCCAAAAATATTGTTTTACACATTTTTAGGAAACATTTTTTATCAAAATTTTATCTTTCAAGCTACAGGAACAAAAGTTAAGAAGAAAAGAATTTGTGATGTAAAGAAATAGATTTTAATAATGATCATTAAAGCTTCTTAATAAATTTTTGAGCCTATTTAATTTGATTTAGTTAGCATCGAAAATAAGTTTATGATTGAAAAATATTTATGTTTTAGGAGCTTGTCCCTGGCAGATATACGATGTAATTTATTCTAATAAATTTGGTAATTAATTTAGTATTCTTGATGCTACGATATCGTGTACTGATCATTTTCCTATCTTATGATATCCTATTTTCATAACAAGATTATACGACTAAGTACGTCGTTCGGGAAAGCAGAGACGATCCAAACTGTGCTTTAATATGGCACGTGATCTGAGAAAGGCGAAGGAAGCTCAGTCAAGAAGCTTCTGCCATCTGGAAAATTTGCGGAATTAATTTCAGTGCAAAGTAGGTGCACAGTCGATACTAATTAAAAATATGTGCTTTCCGATTGGAATATATTGTGATACTGGATGTGAATGAGGGAAATGAGATATCAAAAGCAATCTTTTAAAGAACAAGTTTTTGCTTAAGAATAATATCGACCATTTATTATTTTTTATATCTGGGGTATATTTCTTAAGTAATAATAGGAAATATTTATTTTTAGTGAAAAACGAACAGTTAACTAACACGAATATTTTTAACTTGACTGTTTTCTTAAAAGTATGAATGATGATCGAGATAATGAACATTTTTCAATGTCAACGCTTGTGAAAAAATCCCACCTGAGCGGAAAAGAATTTTGATAAATGATTATGACTATTAGGTATACGAAATTATAGGAAATGAAACGCAATAGAAATGTGTATTAAAGATAGATTACGAAGATTATTTAAAGTTTCTTTGAAGAGTTGTTGTCGATGGGTATCTGCCACGTTTAGCTTTTTCAGATATTTCTTTGGCATGAATGTGAGTAGCTTCTTCTAGTACGGTGAGTACGATGGTCCATTGATGAATAGGCAAACCTATATAGAATGATGTTGCTTATAGCTTATATAGAAGTGTTTCTTTCCCCTTAAAGTTTCGGTCATGGAATGGTCCAAAGAACCTGTGGTTGCGATAGCAGATATTTGGTTGCTCTCAAATCTCTTTTAATTTCAACATTTATAATTACATATTAAAGGTTGAATTTTAAATGAAGAAATGTGAATGTATTCGTATTTACAATAAATATTGAAAAAGGGAAATTTCCTAAATGTAATGTAATTTCGCTTTGCACCATATAATGCAATTTTCAAACGGTTCCAATGTTGCTACACATGTAATGGGCATATGTGAAGTAAAAAAAATTAATTATATTATACGTAATTCCTAACGCATTTTTGCTAATTCTTTTCTTATATTACGTTGTTTTTCAAATATCTTCAGTCCTGTCTTGTTGAATATAATTTATGTACTTACTTCCAGAGACACTTGCATTAAATGTTACAAATGTTCGGGAAATTCCAACACATTTAAGATAGTAAAGTTACTGAAGAAAGCAGACGTGTTCATGTTCGACGTGTTCGAGAGATTTTGTTATGACTTGTTACGGAAGGAAAATACTTTCTTAATATACATAATTTTTTGGAATATCACTCGTCAAACAAACCTGGTGATTAAAAAACGAACCTAGCTAACAATTTTGTTGAAAGTCAGAGGATTTTATTAGACCGGGAGAAGTCAGGGATTTAAAGAACAAAGATTGTGCAAACGTCAGAGAATTTCTATAACTTTAAACTGTCAAGTAGAATAAATTTGAAATTTTTTTATGACGTTTATGAAAGA
>NC_046663.1:60103541-60105252 GCF_010883055.1 Belonocnema kinseyi | reverse complement strand
TTTGTCATAAGGACAACCGCAGGATTTCGCCGGGAGCGGGTGCTAATTTGAAAAATTGTACCCGCTCCCAGCGAAATCGCGGTAAAATTTCAGCCACAACCACGTCTCACGACCGTGAGATAGGTGGTTACAGTCTGTGATGGAATCAATACGACGATCCAGCAAAAGCCTCGTGCATCCTAAGAACACGGAGCGACCCAAGGACTACCGCCTTTTGCATTTTTCCCGCAAGTGTTTTAGCATATTGTTGACCTCCAAGAGCGCAGATGATGAGGACGATTAGTTTAACAGAATATTCCGGGTACAGTCATTGCAACTGCCTTATAAGGTCTCAATACCTCTCTTTCTTTTCATTCTCCTCGGTTATGATGTTTTTGTCAGCTGGTGCCGGAAATTCGGTAACGAACATGGTTCGCTTCTCGAAGTCAAGAAGAACCATGTCAGGCCTCGAGTGAGCAACAGAAATAATTGTCGAGAATATAAAGTTCCAGTATATTAGGCACTTCCTATTCTCGACAATTGACTCGCTTTCCCTAGGAGCATTTAGAGGAGCGATATTAAGTTTAATGCCGTTGGAGTGACAAAGATGGTAATAAAGTACTCTTAGTGCTGCATTGTGCCTTTGAATGTAGGTATTTCCTGAGTGAGTTAGACAACTAGATAGTATGTGAGCTAAATACTCGGGGTGTGCATGGCACGCCCTGCAGCTATCATCAAGAATGTCTTAGCTCAAAATGTGGCGACGGTATGTTAAGGTGGAAATGACACCGTCGTGACATGCAAAAATGAAACCCTCCGTACCAGACTTCAATACGGGCGATTTAAGGAAAGCAAACGTTAGCTCACAAGACATTGATTGATCCTTCACATTTCTGTGGAAGATACCGTGCATCCTCTTATCGAGGAGCTGTTCACGAAAGTTTTTCTCTTATGCTTTCTTAATCCGGGCTTTCAGGAGTGAGTACTCGAGATAGATAAGATTTGATGCATTTTTCTCATCCCTAATACTGAAGTCAAGGCCGAGTGTTTCAGCAGCTTTCTCCGCTGCTTTGTACAGAAACGCTCCTTTGCCCACTTCTTCCTGATTCCTGACCATTTTAAGAAGAGGGTCTCTTCTATTTGCAACTCTATGTGCTGTACCCAGAATAATCCTGTTGTGAAGACATTCAAGACTCAATCTTCTGCGACCACCTTTACGGCGTGAGATGTACAGTCGCGGAACGGAAGACTTAAGATGGATGATTTTTTTCATGTGCATAACCTTTCTTGTCCCGATATCAAGGGATCTGAGCTCGTTCTTCGTCCATGGAACTACTCCAAATGAATAGAGCACTACCAGGACGCCAAGCATGTTCGTTGCAGATACTTTGTTCCTCGCCGACAGTTCGGAAGACCAAATGTGCCGGATGAGACTTTTGTATCTGCTTCGAAGAGTATCCTTTATAGATGTCACATCCTGAATGCGGCTCTGTGGCACGCCCAGGTATGTAAAAGTCTCGCCAGCGCGAAGGTGTCGTATAGGGCTTCTATCAACGAGCTCGGGATCTTCAGGGATGCCATTATGTTTTCCTCGCTTGGCGCATTTGTCTAACCCAAATTCCATTCCAATTTCCCTAGTATATCATTCGACAATCCCTAGGGCTAGATGTAGTTGCTCTTTGTTTTTAGCATAGATCTTAAGATCGTCCATGTAAAATATATGAGTGACCTT
>NC_046663.1:60099479-60103441 GCF_010883055.1 Belonocnema kinseyi | reverse complement strand
AAGAAAAATTGGTCAGTGGGAAATGAAAGAAAATTAAAAATAAAGTTTTGCGGTAACCCTGGTGTAATATTCTTGTTAGCAATTTGTTTGCCTTATATTTACACCAAACTATCGCTTTCAGTCCAGTGTTGGAGGTTGCCATGGACATAGGAAACACAGGACTAGGCATGCCATCCTAACCTTGGCGAGCGGGGTTGAATCCACTGGAGGGGGGAGAATTCCATAAGTGGGGAGAGCCGCCATCTTATGATGTGCCATTTGATTATGCGCCCGAGCCTTTTTGCCGACAATCTGTGCATGAAAATATAAACATGTGGGCGCTGCCATCTTTGTCGGGGGACATCAAAAAGTGGCGGACCTCCCCCCTCATTGCATCACCCCCGCAATGGCATGCCAAGTCCCTTGATTCCTATGTCCATGGGGGTTGCCTTCAAATAGCCTTGGACAGGTTTCGGGGGGATCGAAACGTAAACAGTGAGGGCCGCCTGGCTTCTTTCCAATTAGAATATATATCTATATACATAATATCGCAGCCGCTTTCGCCCTGCTCCCCTGAGGAACTGAGTGAGCCAGCAGTTCTAGGATGGCCGAAAACGGGGTGACTGAGAGAGAGAGTTTGCTGTTTATATTTTTTGCAGTTGCTTCCTCTACAAGGTTACCTTTTTAGTTCTTTTTTAAATCTAAAATTTGTCTTTTTGGTTGCAAATTCAATTAGTTTAGTTTGGTTTAAAATTTAAGAATTTTATTTAAAAGTTTTTTTGTTGTTAAAAATTCAACTGTTTTGCTGAAAATTCATATTTTTGGGTAGAAAATGTAACTATGCTTATATAAAATTTCTTTCTCATTTGAAACTCATATTTGTATGCATTATTGCTAATTTTTTTCTTACTTTACTTAATTTTTCAATTATTTTCAGTCTCGTCTTATCAAATATAATTTAGGGACTTACTATCAGAAATACTTACATTACCAAACCGTGAAAAATAAAATTGTTTGCAATTTCTTTAATTAATAAAAATATAATTGATTATAGAAAGTTCGTCCTACTTTTAAAATATGGGAATATATTCAGCTGTATATCCCTATACGTAAATTCATTTCGGCCGAGCATATAATTTTTTTCAAAACGTCACCTACATTTATAATGAATATAATACAATATTATTCTAACATTTACACTGCTAAAAATATTTGTAGGAATGTTCAGAAACGCGTCATTAGAGAATAATGCAGAAGCCGTTCCTAAATTTTCCTAAACTGCAACAGCAATTCCAGCAGCGGTTACTAAATAAAACTCCAGTCACATGTTTCAGAAAATTCTTTTACAGTTTAGAAATTTTCAGTTACTATAACTGAAAATTTCCAGAGGTGTATCTATTTTATAATAGGACGTACACTCATTGTATTAAATATATAATCAAAGCCCATATTTTACGATAAGAAGTTTTTTTCCATATTTGATTCATTAAGTATATTAACGCATAAAAAAATGTTTTCTCAAGAAAGTGGTTCAACCAAAATTTAAAAAAAAAGTTAAATCCTCAAAGAGAAGATTAACTTTCAAGAAAACAGTGCATGAATTTTTAAATCAAAAATACCAATTAAAAAAGATTGAATATTCATTCAAAAATAAAGTCTTTTTGACTTTTCAAAATAAAAATATAAGTTTTAAACAAGGAATACATTTTCTGTGAAGATTATATTTGAATATTTAACCCAAAAAGACGATGTTTCAGCGAAACAGTTGAATTTTTAATAAAAAAGGATAACTTTTCTGACAAAATTGATGAATTTTTATACAAAGAGTCGCATTCTTATCTAAAAAGATGCCATTTTTACTACAATAAATGAATTTTTAAATCAAAAAGACAAATTATCAAAAAAATAGTTGAATTTTCATCCAAAAATGATTTCAGTTTGACTTTTCAGCATAAAAATATGAGTTTTAAACAGAAAGAAATTTTCTATGGGAATAGTTGCATTTTCTACAGAAAAATTTGAATTTTCAACAAAACAGTTGTATTTTTGAGGACAAAAAAATACATTTTAACTGAATTCTGGAATTTTAAACCAAAGCATTGTACTTTTATCGAAGAAAGATGCAATTTCTAGTAAAACAGATGAATTTTTAAAATAAAAAGACAAATCTTTGAAAAATAATGGAATTTTTAACAAAAGAAAAAAGATTTTAGCTCGACTTTTTAGAATCAAAATATGAGTTTTCAAAATTAAGTGAATTTGGTACGAAATTAGTTGAATTTTCAAACCAAAAAAAAAGATAAATTTTTAACATAAAAGTTGAATTTTTAACCTAAACTGACGTCTTTTCAACAAAATTGTTGAATTTTCAAACAAATAATAAAATTTATAACCAAAAAGGTAATCTTGTGGAGGAAGCAACTGCAATAAAAAGCAAGCCAAACAAATAACTAACAAGAATATTATACCAGGGTTACGGGAAAACTTTAGATTTAATTTTCTCTAATTTCCTACTGACCAATTTTTCACTTTCCCTGACCATATTAATATTCAAAGGCAAGAATCTTAAACTTGTAACAGTTTAACCTAGAATCTCTTATACACGAAATAAAATAATTTCCCATTAAAATTTGAAAAAATATAAAATTTATTCAACCTGAAATGAAAAAAAGTGTTGTTAGCTACTATCTATCCAAAAAATATAGGCACCTCCATTTTTGCACAGATTTTCGCGAAAATCTCAGCAGAAAAAAATTCTAGAACTATAAGATGACAGACATGTTTTAAGGGAAGCTTTCGCTAATACTGATTCAGAGTTTCAAAATGTTATGATGATTAGCGAGTATTTCCTGGCGAATGAAATGTGAAAAATACCATAATCATATTATCATTTCCGAATACTTAATTTTTGAAAATTGAAAAAAAATTCTGAAAATTCTGAAAATATATATGGTTTCGATGATCCTTTCTGTGCACAATAGTGAAATTTAGAGTCAAAATTAATCATTTCTTAATGAGTTATTTAAAAAATGCAGGGAGGAGTCATCTCCGAAACAAAGGAATGTGCAGAGATGATTTTTTAAGTAAAATACACATTTTTGGCTTCTGACAGTATTGTATGTATTTTCAATGAGCAAATAGTTGTACTCGAATGTTCAAAAAGTTATTTTCTTCTTGGAAAAATACAAAAGACTTTACGATAATCGAGGCAACTGCATGCTCAGGAGGGCACTTTGCTAGCGCTACTGCTATGCGTGGAATATGCGACCTTCTCTCGTACTCAGTCTATTTACATAGTCCCTGAGTCTTGATGCAAAAACAAGGATACAGTTGCCGCGATTATCGTAAAGTCTTTTGTATTTTTCCAAGAAGGAAATAATTTTTTAAACATTCAAGTGCAACCTTTGCTCATAGAAAATACATACAACACTGTTAGAATCCAAAAAAGTTTAATTCGCTTCAAGAATCATCTCTGTATGTTCCTTAGTTTCGGAGATGACACCTCCCTACGTTTTTGTTAACAACTAATTATAAATTCATTATTTTTGGCTCTAAATTTCACCAATGTGCACAAAAAGGATCAACGAAACCATACTTTTTTCCAGAAATATCATAGTTTATTTTCAGTGACTTAGATCTATTCAAAGTTGAGTATTCGGAAATTATAATCAGATTATGGTACCTTTTAACCTTTCATTCGCCAGGAAATAATCGATAATCATCTAAACTCTGTATCAGTATTGCAGTTTTATTCAATATAAACAGTATCTGTATCAGTATTTAATTGTATTCAACTGCTGTTCCTATATTTTTTGGGCAGATAGAAGGTTCGTTTTGTGCTTAGCAGGTATGTTTGGCGTGTGATGTTCCGAAAAATTGTGTATACCTGGTGTATACATATGAAACCGGTATTGCCATTTAGCGGCCAGTAGGCACACTTGTAGGCACTGTCGGAACTTACCATTTGTGCTAATTGGCGTATT
>NC_046663.1:60095814-60099379 GCF_010883055.1 Belonocnema kinseyi | reverse complement strand
GGGCGCATACTTTGAATAAAATATTTGTTATCATTCTCTTGAAATAAATGTGTTTTTTTCTTGAAAAAATACCGGTTTCATATGTATACACCTGGTATGAATAAAGTACCCCCTTCCGTAACAAATCATACCAAAATCTCTTGAACCCGCCGATTACTATTGACACTGAATCGCCATGCAACTGCGAACTTATTTCAGCTACGATACTTACATTTCTGTTAACATTTAGGAATATTAGGAAACTTTTTCTAACTTTCAGAAACCGGTTCTGAAGTTGAACACAATTTTAGTAAATTTACTATAAAAGTGACTGAATTTCGTATTCAGCAATTTAATTTCGTAAATTGCAGTTACTTTAGTATCTTACATAAGTCGTCATTTTCCTAAAATTTTTAACAGTATAGCATAATCTATTCAAAATAAATCAAATTCGTTTTCTGAAAGACAAAAGAACAATATTCTATTATTATCATCGTAGACACGGGCTGGACATTGATATAGTCAACAAATCATTTAATCAGTAAGTATTGTTGCCTTGGTTATATCTATTATGATTATTGAATAATAATTAGGTTGGAAAATAGAAAATCGCAGAAAGTGAGAAGAAAGCATCCAATGTGCTGAATATCAAGGTATTGAAGTTGGATGATGAGGTAAATTACGGTATTGCTGCAGTCAGAGGCTGATTTAAGAGGGATGCCGAGATCAAATGCCGGGGACACCGAGAAGAATGATGATTACCTCTCTGAATTGAAAGAGCAGTTTCGATTGCCTGGATTTCTAAGTACTCATCTATTCAAAGAAAACTTCCAACCCAGAATCGACCTAACAGGGAACCAAAGGTTTCTCGATTCCAAAGAAAGCAGAGAGCATATAAAGGGTGTCTAAAAAGTTCCGGGACGGTTGGATATTTTCTCTGGTAAAATATTTTTCAAGAAAGTGAAGGTCATTCCTGAAGTAAATTTCAACGAGGAATTCAATGGTGACCTTCATTTTGACCTTGAAGTTGACCCTCATGGCTTTTTGAAGGACAACTTTGTTTTTTTTTTCAAATGGAAACCCCCTTTTTTTACATCTCCAATCGATAGAGCGGAAAATTCTACGTTCAGGTACGTACCCAAGTCATAGGTCGATTGTAACGTTCAAGGTCAGTTAGAGGTTATTTGAAATTTAAAAAGCTTTCCAAGAGGTCAGTGTAATTCCTAAAGTAAATTTCAACGAGAAATTCATTGCTGAGCTCTGTATTGATCTTGGTTACAGCGTTTTGAATATTGTCAAATCATAAGGAAATTTTTCATTAAAAGTTCCAGGTGTTCTGGTGAGAGTTCTGTTCCTCACCGAAGAGTTATACAGTCCTATAGCGTTTTTCAATACTTAAGTCAATACCTAAGGCGATACCATAAGTCCTATAACGTTTTTCCATACTAATATTACGAATCGAAACTAAATTTACGTATTACGAGTACATACTTACTATCTTTCGCTAAAAGATTATTATGGTGCAAGCTAAACTTTCGGAACGAGAGAGGGTATCTGTATTAATTATGCGTGGTTGGGGAGACCAAGTTCGATCTTATGATCAAGTTCGTTTGCTTTTTAATGGCACTTTTCGTAATGGAGAAGGGTTAAAGCCTGTCTCAAAATCAACAATTGAAAGAACTGTAAGGCGCTTTATGAATCATGGATCTATCAAGGACCTTCAAAGAACTGGTCGGACAAAATCTGCAGGATCTGAGCAGATGCAGATGGACATAGCCCAAGCATTTGTTGAAAACCCACACCTTAGTTTACGTCGAGCTAGTGATGAGCCTGACGTTGCTTCTGAGACAGTGCGAAATATTTTTAAAAGCATTAATTTCCATCCTTACAAAGTTCATCTGGTACAAGAGCTCAATGAAGACGATCCTGATCGTCGGGTTGAAGTTTGTGAAATTATGATGGACAGAATTGATAGAGATCCTCTTTTCTTGTACAATACAGTATTTTCAGATGAATCTACTTTCACTTTAAAAGGTGAAGTTAACAGGCAAAATTGTAGATGTTGGTCCAACACAAATCCTGATGGGATGTTGGAGAGTCACACACAATATCCACAAAAGATTAATGTTTGGGCCGGTATCTTGAATGGTACATTGATAGGCCCTTTCTTCATCGATGGTTATCTCAATGCCCGTGCAAATGAGGAGCTTCACAGAAACCAAATTGTGTCAAGAATAAAGGAGATTACAGGCGATAATTTTCAAAATATTTGGTTCCAGCAGGACGGAGCAGCGGCTCATTGCGGTAGGGAGGTTCGAGTATATTTGGATACAGAGTTCCCTCAAAGGTGGATTGGAGGAATGGGTGAAATCGAGTGGTCTGCTAGATCTCCTGATCTGACGCGTCTGGACTATTTTCTTTGGGGTTATTTAGAGAGCAAAGTATACTCAATGCAATCGCAAAGGTTAGACGAATTGCAGAATCGGATTCTGCAACAGGCTACTTTGATTGATAGGGAAATGATTCGTAATGCTGTAACTCATTTTTACAATCGCATAGCTTTTTGCCAAGAAGTTCAAGGTTTTCAGTTCGAACATCTTCACTGAAGCGTGAGAGGCAAGAGAACTCACGCTAATCAAGCACCCCGAAGGGAACAGAATATACTAAGTCCACGTCGTTGTTCCTGAGTAATGATAAACGTAAACGTAAACTGCTTGAAAGAAACCTTGAAAAAACCTTGAAGATCATCACCAAGATCAATACAGAGCTCACCAATGAATTTCTCGTTGAAATTTACTTCACGAATTGCACTGACCTCTTGGAGAACTTTTTTAATTTTAAATAACCTCTAACTGACCTTGAACGTTACAATTGACCTATAACTGGGGTTTCACTTGGGTTTCACTTTTTTGAAAAATATTTTACCTGAGGAAATATTCAACCGTCCCGGGACTTTTTAGACACCCTTTATATATAACTTCCACAAACAAGACATGGATATCTTAGTACAAAGTACGTGGAAATAGCTGGAAAATTCTCACTTATTATTATTGAGAATCAATCGTTGAATATCATACATGAAGTAAAAATTGTCTACATTCAAGTGTTAAACGATTTTATATTGAGACCTTCCACTTTTAATGAATGAGTTGTGTATAATGGATACTAACCATCAGGAGGAACAGTAGCGGAGGACTTGTTAGAGGATATTCATTCGTAGCAAGTTTAATGGCACCAATTTAAACTTGTAACAATTGAGCTGTTCTCTGCAAGAACAAGTGAAATCCATTTAAGTTGCTTTTCCGGAAATCGCATTCTACGAGCTTCTGACATCTAAAATTATTTTTTTATGGTTTTTGAATTTTTGTTTACTTTTAGATTTTTAGTGAATTTTATAAGTGTGCGCGCATTAGGGTGGTCTAAAAATGCATTGGATTTTTCAAAATTCAAATAAGGGCATGCGCCCCCGGACACTTGGAAATCCCGTTTGACAACATGGGGAAATTTTGGATTTTAGAAAGATTGAACTCATTCTTCAGGGTTTCATCAAAACGTGACAAACTTAACTTTTAGTTCCTTCCCCCTT
>NC_046663.1:60084912-60095803 GCF_010883055.1 Belonocnema kinseyi | reverse complement strand
CCCCCCCCCCCCACCAGAAGTACCCCAAATATGACCGAAAAATGAAAAAAACAACATTTTTACGTATTAGGGTTCATTTTTAGCAATTTCTGTGATCTTTTTCATGCCATTAAGTACTAATGGAAAATTTGAATACTGTCCATGATATTCTAAATAATGTTTAATTGTTAAAATAAATTTAACTTATTTAAATAATTAATCTGAAAAAACTATAATTCTTCCTCAAAAAAACGTGATTTTATTTATTTTTTGGATCCGTTTAACGTACTGGTTAATCATGTTCTCTTTATCGGATCGGTACGAGCGTAAGGATCTTGTACAATAATCGCCATAGCTCAAATTAAAGCTATGCAGGATGTAAACATTCAAAATGGCTGATCCAAAATGGCTACTTTCACATTTGTTTTTTACATTTTTTTAAGTTTTTCAAATGTTTTTAGCCCATGACGCTTACTTTTTAAATATATTTATTTATTTTTATATCAATTTGATATAGATTATGCGAAAAAATAGTAATTCAAGATGATATAGAATTCAATATGGCGGAAAATATTATATTTTCTTTGATTTAATCTATTTTTTCTTAGAAATTCACACGTTTTTGCAGTTAATCTGTTGTTACCTTCCACTTTTTTGCATCGATATTGCCCAAAGTTGTATGAACAATGAAAAATGTATCTCATCAACTAATTCAAATGGCCGTTCCAATATGGTGGCTTTCATGAGCATTTATTTTTTATTCTATTTTGAATTTTCCAATACTTTTAGTCGTGTAGCTTATTTTCTAGGTATTTTTGTTATTATAAATATTAAAATTATATATTTACACAATATTTTTTATAATTATACACTAATTTAATATTTTTAAAACCGTCCGTTCATCGGAAATTTTACGTTGCTCAATTTTTACCAAAACATTTTTTTACATCAATAAAAATATAGTAATCTATGTAGAAAAGTTCTTACCAGGAGGTCGACGGTAGTGAAAAGTCTTTTCTTTTTTTTTTTTTAATTTTATTTATTCAGTATTTATTTTTTTGGTCAAATTTACTCGTATTTTTAACTATTATATTTAATTACATTCTCATCATATAGGATTGAGAAAGTATTAGAATTATCGGAAATTTGACATCACACTTTTTCAACGGATCTCCACGTTTCGAGACCCCCTGAATCCGAAAATCAGGTTTTCATGATTGCGTCTGTCTGTCCGTCCGTCCGGCCGTCCGTCCGTAATCACGATAACTCTCGAAAAAATGAAAGAATCTAATTGATCTTTGGTACACTTGTTTAAGGTCCTAAAAGAAAGGATGAGTTCGTGAACCAGCCATTTTTGATAAAAATTCAAAAAGTGAGCATTTTAAAATTTTTTGAGACAACTTTTTCCAAAATTTGAAAATTCTATGTACAGATATTTATAATATTAAAAAGAACAAACAATTTATCCTAATGACTTTTTGCGACAAAAAAATTCCCAGAGTTGTAGCGTTTTAAAATTTTTTTTAATCAACCGAAAATCAAAATTTGAAGCCGAAAAACGCACGATATGAAAAAAGTCAAGAGAAGAAAAGCATTTCTTTTTAAAAGCCCTACAAGATTATCATTAAAAATTTTTCTATTTTCTTCAAAAATCGAAAATTCGAATTTTGATAGCACAAAAATATAGGAAAATAAAAAATTCCATTTTGCGAACAAACTATGTAGGATACGAAAAAAGATGAATTTATAAAAATGGCTATCCAAAAAAGGATCTACAATGTCTGTCGGAAATCGAGGACGCAGCGCGAGTGTCACGATGATAATGTGTACCTCAAAGCCTACAGAGCATTGAGAAATTTAATTTTTGACTATACTTAATTAAGTAGACAATTCAGAATATGAAGACGCATATAAATACTGCCACCTAAAAGAGATCTTTTTGATAAATTTTTTTTCAAGCATTCCAAATGCAAAGAATAAATATCCGAGCGCGAAGCGCGAGGTAACCCATTATCGAGCGCGAAGCGCCAGTTTCAGCCGTCGCGCGCAGCGCGCGATGAGAATGTATCCGCGAAGCGGGCAGATTTTTTTTTATAAAAATGATCATGCATGGAGTTTTGAATTCTCCCCCATTTAATTTTCTAAACATTTCTTATTTTTTATGATTTCTGACATCCTTTTTATGTAAAAATAACAAACATACTTGAAAAATAAGCGTCACGACTAAAAGAAATGAACAATTCAAAATAAAATCGAAAATAAATGTTCATGAAAACCACCATATTGGAACGGTAATTTTGAATTCTATATCATGTTACATTACTATTTAATCGCATAATATATATAATATTGATATAAAAATGTTCAATCTTTTTAAAAAGTAAACATCTTGGGTTAAAAACATTTTAAAAAACTAAAAAAAGAAACGTAAAAGGAAAGTTTAAAGGCAGCCATATTGGATAGGCCACTTTGAATTTTGACATCCAGCATGACTTAAATTTTAGGTATGGCGATTTAAAAATTTTGTTACTTGTTTAGAATGTCTAGTACAATATTAAAATTGTCCATTAATAATTACTTGTCTAAAAAAGACCACAGAAATTGCACAAAATTTCCAATAATATGTAAAAATGTATATTTTTTTGGGACATATTTGGGGTGCTTCAGAAGGTGGGGGGGGGGGGGGGGGGGGTGAGCCTGAGTTAAAAATAGAAGTTTTAGGAATTGTTTTATTTCGTAGACACTCCTCTTCAACCCCTAAGAAGTTTATCACGTTTCGAAGAAACTCTGGAGCATGAGTTCAATTTTTCTGAAATACAAAATTATTTGAATTTCGAAAAATTAAAAATTATGGATTTATTTTCTTCGGAAATGTAAATTCTTGGGAGGGGGTGACTTGCTCGATAAGCGTTTTTTTGGACCACCATAGTGCGCATGATCAGATGCTCAGTTAAAAAAAGTGGCCACTTCAAGAATACGATTTTCTTCTGCTGAAATTACCTAAATAAGAAAAAAAATAACGGAGCGCTGTATTTCTACTCAGACTGGGCGAGTTCACATTCAATGAGTTTGGGATGCGTTTTAGAACTAAATTCTACAGCTTTCATGATTTTCTTCATGCAGATATAATAAAGATTTTATTTACATTATTGTTTTGTAAAAGTTTGAATAACAATAAAAAAAACTAACCAATCACTCTTTATAGGGTCTAAAACTGGTAATTTCTATATTTTATGGAGCATATTAGCATTCAAATAAAAAATTCCTAATTGCTTTGAAAAATATCAACAACAAAAATGTTATATTTTTTTTATCCATCTTTTTATTTTTCACGGAAAACTTTGACTCAAACAAATGCATAGAACCAAAAAGCTACCATAGAGACCTACAAACTTTTGTGTAAACAATTTTTAAATACAGCCAATAATTTTGAGGTAAATCAAGAAAAACATGGTTTTCAGGTTTTCCCTACGATCGGCTAGACATTTTTTTTTATCGGAACCAAATTTTTACACCTTTTTCAGATAAAAAGGAAAAAATAGGAACCTTGTATCTTTCATTTTCTGATATTTGTATTTTATGCTACGCCCAATGAAATATGCGTAATTTTTCAATACAAGTTTATATTTTCTGTTCTCTTTTGTTAGTTAAAATTTGAAAATAAATCTTTTAATTGTTTACAAATTATGGCGCATTTTTTATGTATACAGTTCTTGCTATTGAAACGAACTATATTTTCTGGCTTTTTTCGGATACCAACCCACAGTTTTGTATCCCTTAGTTCAAAGGATTCGATTAATTTGATCATTTTCACGTCGCCCTTTTTTACGTTGAAGTTAGTATCTCACACCTACAATCGAAATTCATAACTTGGGAAGATATTCTGCTAAATAAATATGAATGATTTCGTATAAATTTTTGTCAAAAAATACATGGCTGAATTGAATTCATATATGGATTCTATTGAATTACAGCAAATTCAATTGAAAAGTGACCGTACGATTTTCTTGAATTTGGAAGGCGAAATACTTTATAGAATATTTTAAGAATATATTCCGGAATAATGTCATTCTCGGCAGAATATTTTCTCCTTAGAACTCTGTTTCACAAAGTAAATTAGTAAAAAAGAGTCAGCAACTTTAAGTTTAAAATAAAAGGCATCTGATACCATATTAACAATATTTTTTTCTCTGCGTTGTTCTCCAAAATTATAAATATTTACTTTGGGAAATGGTAAAGAACATAAAAACGTTTGTATGCATGTAAAACCATTTGCATTTTCTTTATGTCTAAAATTTTCAGTGAAAATTATTTATTATTGTGAACTTAATTTCTATCGATGTTGTTGACACGATTTTGGCGTTTTTTGTGTGAGATAATAATAAATTATACAAATGTTGTGGGTGGAAAATGACATACTTCATACAAATTTAACATTAAACACTTCAACATTGTTATACTTTATTATTGTTAAGAAATCCCCAAAGAAACTGTTATCACAGAAAAAACAGAAGATAAACTTTACATCGATTTCCGATTGAAGATTCGATGCAACAAAAATTAACTTTACAGGATAAACTTTGACCAAATATCGGTTAAACTTTCTTCTGTTTTTTCATGATAACAGATGTGTTTTGAAAAACGCGAAGTTGTCTGAATAAAACTTTATCCCTCTGAAGAATTTCCTGCGACAAATTTTATCATTACTTTATTCTGTGATGGTTCATATGATAAGTATCACATGCCCTTAAGATCATTTGTTATCTTGTCACCATTTTTCGTATCATTCTGAACTTACAAGTGAAGTTCAAGAGAAAAAATTTGGAAACTCATCTCTGGTGATTACAGAGGCAGTTGTCTCCAAAGCTAGAAAAAAGATGCAAATACGAAGAGAGTAAAAACGCCGGTAATAGTCTAAAGCAAACCTGCAAAAGATAAATGGACGAAAATGTATTGCAGTCTAGCTCGACAGAGAAAAGAAGCATTTTCAAATCGTTCTTTCCTTAAAAATTTTAGCTTCCTTGACCCTAAGAGAAACGTTTCTGAAAGCTAAACGTCATTACATGGACAACGGTGCCAGGGGTGAGAAAGACGTGGGTGTAAACGAGGTGGCAGATGGGCACTAAAAACTCGGGCCAATAAACCCTGGCGTGGGTAGAGGGTAAAACGAACGTGAATAAAATTTCCATAAAATTTCTCCTCTCAGCAAGAATTTCGCTGTTTTAAGCTTCAGTGACAAGTTGAAAAAACCCAGCAATTTAGAAAACCTTTTAGTCACTTTAGTAGGAATTGCGGAATTTGATTAATATTTATCTTAATTTATTGAAACGAATCGTGTCTCATCTTCACTAAATTAATTAAAAATTTCATTTAAAAGTTCGGAGGCTTATTCAAATTAAATCGTGTTAAATATTTCAGAAAATTTCTATATGTCTCTAATTGGAAAGCTTTATGTAATAAAAAACTGTTAGAATGAAATTCTTAACTATTTGAAAACGACCTAGTTGCCATTATTAGAATTTTTCTTTTTTATTAGTTAAGTTCTACATAATCACTGCATATTCATTGCATATTATTTGCATATATATTAATTATATTACCTTTTAATACTATTTCTCCTATCTATATTATGAAGTTCCATTATGCATTAGGTAATTTGCAACAATTTATCTCGCTACTATCATAATATCACCGTAAATGGAGAAATAAGTTGTCGGAACTTGACTTGATTATCTGAGACTTTAGGAAAGGCCACACATTTTTTATTAATTTCGTATAATTTTTATTACGAAAGTCAAAACAATTCACGAAATAAAGAGAAGAAATCGCCAATTTTTCCATGACGCTGTAATAATTTTTACGCACATTGTTTAGAAAATTTTGGCCTATCCTGAAGTCTTGGATAGTCAAATTTTGACAACATAATTGTTTCGTGTTGTTCTAAATTATGAATGATTATAAAATCAGGTCCCTTGATTAATTAATTGATTTTTGTTCGAAATATATATTAGTAAAAAGGCTCGCAATGTAAACAAGTTTTGTTCTCTCCAAGTAATAATTTAACAATAATAAATTAAAAGCTTTCATATTGATGATAAAGAAGAATTAGGGCCAAATTCAAATCTTTCTCTAAAAATTTCATTTTCCGAAGCCAATAAGATGACACGTATTTAATCGATTTGCTGAAAAAATATTTTTGAAAAAGTTATAATTGTTTGGATTTTTAAGTTGAAAACGTGAACGATCGAAAACTAGGAAAAACTTTTTTTCTAATGTGTGTTTTTTATTCTAATTCGCTATCATTTCTTGAATTTTAAGCCTCTTGAATTTTTTCAATAGATTGCAAAAGAAGACGACATATTATATTAGGATCAGAAAAAGAGACATATACATCTATTAAAATAAAAAAATCATATTTTCTTTGGGAAATAACATATTTTATTGGCAAATGATTCTGTGACTTGTTTATGGACTGCCTGTCTTATTTGAAATTAATTCGGTCTTACTGTAAATTTTTTTATTATTATTTAAAAGTTCGTTTGCAAAATAAATAACGAACTGCCATAGAGATGAAACACGGCAAATGGCATGCTCAAAAGTACTGACATGGAATGGTCTAATTTAAAGGGAAATACGGGAGCTCAGCTTCAGACTTGAGCATTTAAGCTTGAATTGCTTCGGAGCACTAAAGTGAGTCGCTCATACTATCTAATGCACCACTTTTGTAGTATTTGCATTATGGGATCTGTGGAAGGGATAGAGAATTTTCAGATTGATCCAGAATTCTCGTGTTATTTAAGTAAATAACAGGTTCGTTCCGCAATACTGCTCCGACCCAGGTCGCTGATCAATCTCTCTAGCAATCAGCCCAAGCGAAGAACCTCACGAAGTCGTTATGTAAGGTTTCCCAGTTGGGTCCATTCGTGGCCAAGGTATTTTGTTTCAGGCATCATTCACTCTACTGACACTCTTTTTATTAACTATTTGCCGCCATACTTTCCTGTCATTGCATACTTCTCTAGCTTCTTTCATGTCCATGCATTTTTTCATGCAGGCTCTCGTATTTCTGTGACTTCTTATGTCTCTTCTAACTAGGGTCTCATTCACACATTCTAACCATTCTTTCCGCGGTCTACCTCTGGGCATGCTGCCATTTACTTTACCTTGATACAATTGTTTCGTTAGTCGTGCATTTGGCGTTCTCTCAACTTGTCCGAACCATCTTAACCGATTTCTTTCCCATGTGTCTATTAGCATCTTTTCTGCACCACATTCTTTTAGGATTGTCTCGTTACTTACTTTGTCCATTAGGGTTTTCCCGCTTATTATGCGCATGAATCTCATGTCAATTGCTTTATTTTACTCTTATCTTTATCTTGATAAGTCCATGTCTCGCTACCGTATAGTACAGTTGGTACAAATATAGAATTATGTATTGCCATTTTAGCTTTATTTTATATATTTTTACTTCTGATAAGGGGACCTGCTCTATTAATAACCTTCTTACCTTCGTTTATGTGTCTATCTAATTCCTCATCTATCTTCCCGTCCCTAGTAAATAAGCTACCAAGGTATACGAACTTATCAACTTGTTCAATTCTCTCATCATCTAATAAAATATTGCATAGTGTTTCCTCACTCTTTCCTTCGAACACCATAGTTTTTGTTTTATTTGCGTTAATTTTGAGGCCCATACTCTTCATGCTTGCATCTAGTTTATTCAACATTCTTTGCAAGTCTTCGATAGACTCTGCCATAACAACCTTATCATCTGCGAACGCTAACCCACGTACCCTTACTGTTTCCAGATCCACACCCTCTTCGTTGAACAGAGCTATTCTTAAACAATTGTCCATAAATAATAAAAATAACCATGAAGACATAACGCATCCTTGTATAACTCCTTGAATAATATCGAAACAGTCACTCAGTTTCCTATTCACTCTTACACTCGCTTTGCTACCAGTATATATTGTTTTTATAGCTTGTAGGAGCCATCCATTGACTCCATACTCTTTCAGGATTTTTTAAAACCATATTTACCGTTTAGTATACAACCTACATTATCAAAATTTTATATTTAAGTCAAGACTAAATTTTTAAGTGCGTTCATTAAGATATGCTTATGATAATTATTATGCAGGATCCCTAAAAATGAAACCAAGAATCCAACGATCAAATTTAGACAACCAACATAAAACGTTACTATTGCAATTTCACAAAAGATAAAATTTGTCCTAAAAACTAAAAGAAAAAAATTGTTTTTTGGACGAAAATAAAAAAGTGGAAAGAAAAATGGGAAGGCAACCAACAAAATCCCCTCCCTTCTTTTTTTTATTTCTTTTGTCTTTTTTATTTTTGAAAGAATCATTTTCAGGTATCAGGGAGAGAGCATCGTGGTTTCGTTGCTGCTCCTGCCTGCTCAAATTTTTCTTGCCCAGATAAGGATGGTTGTCTGGTTGTTAGATTCTTGGTTTCAGTTTCAGGAATTTTGCACAGTAAAAACAAAGTGTAAATCTAACACTAATATCAGGGCACCATATACATGCAAGAAAAATTATCCTTGGTAGAGTAAATAATACCACTTCACAAGGTATCGTTTCCCTCATGTTTGGAGTACAAAACGTCAACTATTGTAAATTATTTTTTCAGTTTGAAGGCAAAAACAATCGACGTGTTTCGTACCCCACCTACGAATCAGATGGAACACCATCTTCAAATTACCTGCAACAAAATTGATCCCAGAGTTTTTACTGTGTGCACATTAACTTGATTATTGGACGTTGAATAAGATTTTTTACTTGATTTTAATCTCATTTAATTTTCTTAAATTTTTATGATATTTAAATTGTCTAAATGACTCAAGTTATTATTCTGACCTAAATCGAGGCTAATTGGTTTCGAAGTAATGGTAAAAAAGAAATAAACCTGTTTCAATTTAACCCATTTAGAGCCTGAAGCATGAGAACATCTAGATTTTCTGTATAAAACTGCGGTGAAAACATTTTCTCCGGTTTCGAATTTACAATTTTTTAAAGTATCTATTTTTAGGTACACGTTATCAACTTTATGAAACTATTATCATGCATTACTGAGTTTCGCAATTTTCTCGTAATTCCACTCGCATATGTGTACAGTTCTAGCCTAAATATGAACACCTTATTTCAGAATATAAATTACATGGAACAGTATTTTATAAATTAAAAATCTAGTTCTAGAATTTACCCTGATAACTTATTTTATGATAAGAACAAATATCATCGATTTTAATAAAGTTAAAAAATTAATCCTAAATGCAAAGTTAAATCTTGTAAAGTATATGCAGGTCATAATTATAAATCTATCAACTTGAATAACTATTTAAATGTAGGAAAATAATCGATTTTAATTTCTTGGAATATCTTCTCCAACTATTTTTCAAAATTATGTTTTTTGTTTAGGTTAGATTTAGTAGTAGCCCTAAAAAAGAGCATTATTCACGCTATACAAACTTATTTGTAGCACGCCTGGAGAATTTTATTATCCTGTATTTTCCATATTCCTTTAACTAAAACTAATAAAATAAGGAAATGCCATAAAATGTTTAATAATAAAAAAGAAAGAGATACAATATTTACTATCTAGTAAAAAATACATTTCATTTCTAAATAAAGTTAAAATATACATAAAATTACTATCAAAAACATTTAAATATCTACTAAGTAAAATGCAAATTTGTGTCGTTGAGGCTCGATACCGTCTACACCGTTACATAGATCGACTTGAAAATGTATACATGTGTAGATTGGGCACTGGAGATTGTTCCTACCGCAACCCGGTCCGCTAATTGATAATAGTTTTTGTTTAATAATCCATGCAAAATAGCATTGACTGTATATCTAAACCTAAGCCTATCAAATAATTTTCATGAATTTTTCATAAAATGAACCTAAGCCTAAACCGGATGATGCTAATGCAAATCCACAGCTTTTGACCAATCGGCATAAAATTTTTCACTGATATTCTTTAGACTCTCGGGCAGGTCGTCAGAATGAGGATGGAGTGGGGAGGGGGGAACAGTATTTGAAATATATAAAATTAATTAACTGGCCTAAAACGTATGATGCTTATGAAGATCCACAGTTTTAGACAATCGCTACCAAATTTTGCACACATATTCTTTGGGCTCCCAGCCAGGTCGTAAAAGTGTCGGGGGCAAACGAAGGGTTGGGGCAGATCGGGGAGAACTTTCGCAGTTCCAGAAAAATCAGCATCAAATTTTTCACGCATGTTCTTTGGGCTATCGGACAGTTTGTGCGAATACTGGGGGGGGGGGGGGCAGTGTGAGGGGGAACCACTTTTGAAAAATATAAAATCAAGTGGCCTAAAATGTATGGTACTTATGCAAAATCATAGTTTTTGACAATCGTTACCAAATTTTGCACACATATTAATTGATCGCCTAGACAGGTCGCAAGATTATGGGTGGCACATAGAAGGGTTAAAATAAGGGGGGGGGGCACATCCGCAGTTTTTTAACAATCGAGATCAAATTTTTCACACATATTCTTTAGCTTGCGGAGAGGTCGTAAAAATATTAAGGGATGAAGGAGTGGGGTAGGGCCACAGATTTTGAAATATATAAAATTACTAGCCGTTCCTAGTTTTGACGGGCTCGCTGCCGCGGAGCGGCTGCTCTCATTTATACTATACATCAAGAACAAACGAAAACGCACTGAAAGTTGTATAACGTTATAAAAGAACATGAAAACACATAATGAAGAACTTTGAATGGAAAATTATGAATAGACTATGCATTTAAAATTTAAATTTTGAGTATAAAAACTGTATCTAAGAATCTAAATTGGAACCCAATTGTGCACCCATATTCTTTGGGCTTCCAAACAGGTTGTAAAAGTATTGGGGGGGGGGG
>NC_046663.1:60076255-60084812 GCF_010883055.1 Belonocnema kinseyi | reverse complement strand
GGGTACAGTTTTTGAAACATATAAAATAAACTGGCCTAAAACGTGAGATTATAATGAAAATCCAGTTTTTGACCATTGGCATCAAATTTTGCACACATATTCTTTTGGCTTCCAGAAAGGAATGAGAAGGGGGGTCAATTTTTTAAAATAGATAAAAAGTAAATTATGGGGGGCATACTCGACGACAATTTTTATAATTAAAAACAATTACAATTTTCTGTATTTAAGTTCATATTTAGAGTTTTTCTTAAGCTTTGTGTAAATTTCACACGTGATTTGGAATTTGTGGAAACTAAATTCGAGAGCTTAGATACAGTTATTATATTTCAAATTCGAAAAATACAGTTTTCATGTTCTCTATTCAAGCCTTTATTTCCATTTAACTTCCTTAAGAGTTTTTTCAACTTTAGTTGAAAATTCACTAACGGCTTCGCATTTTTTAAACCGAAATTCTACTATAAATACTTAAAAACACAAAGATTCCAATGATTTCCCGAAGATTCCAGAAAGATTTCAAAGATTTCGGATAGATTTCAAAGCTTTACAAAGACTGCAATGATTTTCCACATATTTCACAAAGATTTCAGTAATTTCACAAATATTAGCAAATTAAAATAATCCTCAATTATTTCTTAAAGAATCCAAGATTTCGGATCCATTAAAAAGATTTCATAAATAATTCAATTATTTCACAAAGATTTTCAATAGATATCAAAGATTGCACAAAGATTACAATTATCTCCCACAGTGTTCGAACGTTTAGCAAAGATTTCAGATAGATTTCCAAGATGTCAGAATGAGTTCAAGAACTAGCCAAAAATTTCATAAAGATTTAAAATATGTAGGAAAGATTTTGGATAGATTTAAAAGATTTCACAAACACTTAAAGGATTTTTCAAAAATTTCGCAATGTGTTCATTAATTTCGCTAATAATAACAAACATTTCAAATATCTCGCAAAGATTTCACGAAGATTTGAATGATTTCCTAAAGGCTTAAAAATCTTCATAAATATTTTACAAAGATATCGGATAGATTTAAAAGATTGCACAAAGATTTTAATGATTTCCAAAAGATTTCACAGAGATTTGAATGATTTAACAAAGATTTCAGATAGATTTACAATATTAAATACAGATTTTAATTATTTCTCAAAGATTTCTAAGATTTTACAAGGATTTTAATGTTTTTCCAAAGATTTTACAAAGACTTCAGTTATTTCACAATGATTTTAAAGATTTCAATAATTTCACAAATATTATCAAATATTTTAAGTATTTCGCAAAGAGTTAAATGATTTCCTAAAGAATCCACAAAGATCTCAGAAAGATATTGTTGTCAATGTTACATTTAAATTAAAATATTAGTGATCGAAATTGTGTTTTTTGGTTTTTTATTAAAAGTTAGGATATTTTGAAAAAACAATAAAGGTAAGTGCTTCAAAAACGAAAAAAAACTTTGCATTATCGAGAATTCGTATTATAAAAAATAAGAAAATGAGCGCACTTAACACGTTTATAATACGTTCCATAGAACATATTATTAATTTCCTTTGAACGCCAAACATTTTTCTAACAGGGCGGTATGAACATTTGTTTCCAGCGCATATTTAATGCTAAAAAAATGCTTCACTGATAAAAAATTTTGATAGGGTAAAAGAATCAGGAAAAGGGTCAAATAAAGTTATCTGCAATTAAATTAATTCAGGTTATAAAAAAATATGAAAAGAACGAAAAGTGATTCTTCTAAAAATAAAGTTATTTCTAAAAAGGGCCGTTTGGTATGTTGCAAATAGCAAATTAATGAATGAAGCCAGTAATTTTCATATGTTTGATGCAACTGTTTCCCTCACGGAATTTTTCGATAAAGTCTAAAGCAGTGATAATAGTGCCTGGTACATCACTTTTTTAGTTTCAACACTTACGAGAAATTTCTGAGTTAAATGAAGCGTCTCTGAATTTTGTTGATGGTCTTATATCCTAATCCTCGGCATCATTCTCGTCCTCAGATTTCAAAGATTCTTCTTCCTTTACATTATGCAATATCTCACTATCTGTAGGTTCTGTAGCAATGATTAAATTAGTGTCCACATGAAACAAATCTTTATAGTTTACATCTGTGAGTCCTAATATTCTTTGTGATTAGTCTATTGTTCAGAAATACTATATCCGAAAAAGTTTCATCCTCTTCTTGTATCATCAGTCCAAAATTTGTTTAAATCGAAAATAGCTTGAAAAATTTCAAATAAGGTGTCTCCGTTTTCTCAAATAAAGCCTTAAGCAATATTCTTGATAATTCCTTGATCCATTGCTTGAAATTTTGCAGTAAAATTCGGTGATAAGTAAACTACTTTTATGGCTTTTAGTGTTTGCACCAAGACTTTCGGATAGATCAAACAATTACTTGAAAATGGAAGAACTCCAATTATCTCTTTGAAATTTGCAAACAATGTTATTAGGCCAATCTTTATATACTAAACTGGTCATCCAAGATTTTTTATTGTTCTTATAAAGCTTTGGTAAAGACCACATAATAGAAACACGATCTATGTTCTATTTTCTACCATGACAAGTCGTTACATGTAATCCAAATCCAAATTGGAATTATCGGAAATTCCTATTATAGAGGTTCGTATTATGGAGGTTTCACTGCATTTAGTTTAGGAAGGGTCAATTGATTGCACGTTCGATTGAACTAAACAAACAGATCTGGTTTGTCTGCTTCGAAACTGGATAAAGAGCAACGAATTTGTTACCACAAGAATGACATTCTTGACGTAATTGCAGATCAAGAGTGTTGCGTTTGAAGTACAAAAATTTAATTGATGCAGCGTTTAACAGCAATGAATATTCAATTTCAAAATGGTTCGCCTGCTTAAAATTATACTCTAAGGAAAAGCGAAACTTAAACTAAACGTTTGTCTTTTTTTTCTGTTTCAGCAAAATGAAGATCGATTTGGATAAGGATAAAGCGCTGGAATTATTCGGGAAGTTCATCAGAACAAAAAATGTGGATAATCTCCAGGGTGAACGAAAAACTAAATCCGGTCAAGTTAGTCCGCCTGACTCTAAGCAGAAACTACAGGTATCAAAATAACAGCTTGCATTATGCTCAGAATTTTTTAATTTTCCACATCATATATCAAATTTGAGGGTTTCATATAGACTTCTAAATTTTCGACTGTAGAAAAAGCCAATCTTTTTATTTAAAAAATAAAATTTATTAAGTCTAATACAATAAAAAATTGAATTAATTCACCTTTAGAATTCATACTAAATTCCTTAAGGCATTCAATTAAAAATATTTAAATCTATAAATATATAAAACTGTAATGTATAGAAATAGGTAGGACAATAGTTTCCACTTAAATTAACAGAATCGAAAGGAATTTGTCCTTTCACTATTGGCAAGCGTATGAGGTGATATCGGTTTTCTATAAACCCAGGCTTCAATCTTCAACAGAATTCACACAACTATGATCAATTATTTCCGACACATACGTGATAATTTCTGTGTAAACTTGATTAGAGGACATAAACTAATGATAAGGTTCCGGCAGCATGTTTGTCGATTATGTTACATGCAAATTATCTGTACACGATTCAAGTTTCAAGCAGCTTACAGAGTGAGATTTTGTCCATTCTAATTAAGATAAATCAACTTGTTTATCAAAAGAAATTATTTTTTTAATCAACAATTTTAAATTAACTTCAGAAAAAGAGTTCGCATTTTTCAATAATTTCAAGTGCAAGTTAATTTTCAAATTCATTTCCGACATAAACGTCAAGCAAGTTTGACACTTTGTAAAAGAAACCTCCATTAAATTATCAGAGAAACTTTAATTCAAAGTATTCAAGTTATGTTCCGCTTAAAAGTTTGAAACTATATAGTTCCTACTTTATTGACAAGTGGGCACAAACTTGAGACAGTGAACATTTTGAACATTCAGAATAAGATTTTTACGATTTTTGATTTAGCTGCATACACTGAAAAAATTTTTGCATTGCATCAAATAGACTAGTTTACTTGGCTGATTTTACTTGAAAGAAGCAAGTATTTTCTTTTTACAAGGGACTGATTTTTTTGAATCAAGAAAATAATAGAATCAGGACAACTATTTGAATCAAGAACATATTTACTCTAAGCAAAAAACTATTGAGTTAATTTGTTCCATTATACTTATTTGCGTCAAGTTTAATAAAATATTGAATTAGGAATATTATATTCTCATGATAAGTAACTAAAACTCTAACGAAATGTTTCTTGATCCAAGTAAATTCATCTACTTATTATGACTACTATTTTAATTGAAACAAAAAGTATTGAGCCCTTTGTAAAATAAGTGAAGTTTAATTATTTTTTGCATATTTTAAATTGTTTTTTTAGGAAAGCAATTCCATGTTCAAATCTTTGTTAAAAAAAGTATGATAAAAGAATTTGATAAATTGAAAACTGTGCGGTTTAAGAAAATTTTCGTATAGCAGAACATTATGTTTTGTCATTGATGTTATTAAAGAATTTTTTTACTTGCAAGTGTTCTTTGTTATTTATAACCTTTGGGTCGTTTTTAAGCGCTTTAAATATTAAAAAAAAGAGTATTAAATGCCTCGTTAAATAAGTGAAACTTACTTCGCTTTTTCACATATTTTAAATTATTGTTTAAGAAAATTTATTTTGCAATAAAAAATGAGTAAAAGAGTATTATATGCAATAAAAGAGTTGGATAAATTGAAAACTGCACATTTTATGGAGAATTTTGTTTTATTGTTAATAAGGAAAATTCAATTCTAAAATTTTTCTAAATAAAAAATGGTATATTAAAGTTAAGATCAATAACTTTTAGTTTGAATTTGGTTGAGGCTCACCATATGATTTGGTACGACCCTGCCTCGAAATTCTTACCCAAGAATTTGTCACCGAAATCCAAGTGCTTCGATAGCAAAGTCGCTAGAGCGCGCGGTTAGGACACACGAGTTTAGGTAGTTTAGGTATAGGGTTCAATCCTCGGCGAGTGCGATTTTTAACAAACGTATTTTAATAATTAAAAAAATGGAGATTATATAACAATAATTTCGAAAACCATTTTTTTTCGTTGAGAAATAGTATTCAGTTGAGGCACTGGTCTATTACTCAGTTACTACATATTCTTAGATTAAGAAAATATATTCTTGAAGTGTATGAAAAATGATTTCTTGGAAGTAAACTATGTTCTGCATTTGAATACATATCTACATGAAGTAACACAATAAAGTTTTAAAATAATAAAATGCAATATTCTATCTAAGAATACATTTTCTCAGATGGAGAAAATGTACGCGGACTTATGGGACTTTGAGTTTTTGAGCAACTTTTTTTCAGATGCAATATCCTTGGTTCTAATGGACAGATTTAAATTTTTGACACATCGGTTTGATTGTTTTATGATACACGTCATAATCAAAATAAAATAAAACAAATAATAATGTTTTACAGTTTGGCAAATTTATATATATATATATATAAAACGCGATACCCGCAAAAGGAATTTTTGTATTTTTTTATAGGAAGTTATAAGTGTGCTCTACAAGCCCTGAAAATGCACGGCGCAGTTTGGTGGGGCAAAAACGTGTCATTAAAATTTTTGAAAGTTTTTTTATGAGAGCTAATAAAATTAGGAACACATCGCAATCAGCTGATTTTTAAAAACAAAATTCAGTACTTTTTCATGCAACAACTAAAGCTTCAAAAAAAAAAATTAGTTGATTCTTGAAGAGTACCGTCTTCAGCAAAATATTCAGATTGATTCTGGATTATTTAGTATATATAAAACTACCTTGAAATATTTTTCAATCGGAGGGGAAAGTTAAACAATTTATTAATTTTGTTATAAACAAATAAGTGGACTACAATTACAATTAAATTCTTACACTTTATAAACAGAAAGATTTTCTGAGTTGGATTAATGAATAGTAATAAATAATTTGTTATTCAATGCAAAAATTTGATAAATAATAAATCGTTTCAGTTATTTATGATGTAACCAATATCGTCACTTTTACGGAATAGCCATAAATTACTCTATAATTACGCAGTTTAAATATTTTTTGGGACCCGGTAATAATTGATATTTGTTTAAACAAACTTAAAGTAAGAAGTACACTATTTGCTTATTTCTTGACATATAGACTTCATTTCTTCTAACATAATCAACTGTCAATAACTAATTATCATCATTGCTATAACACTTAAAAAACAAATAAAAGTTATTGTTGTTAACGAATTTATTAATAAATTTCTCAGGTGTTACTCCATTTCGTATGTCTTAATGTCAAACTTATAACTGTTTAACTAATATGAAGCTTTTCGATTTAAAGTGCTAAAATTTATTATCTCTTTTATTTAAATCTAAAAAAGTTTGAAGGTTTTGTATTTAATACTGATAAACGTTTCATATTTTTTGTAAACGATTTTATCCTGATTGAACAGGATTTATATATAAACAAATTTTGAATTTCACAATTATAATTTTAAAAGAAAATGAAGAAATTTTAGTATTTAATTTGTTTCCTTATTAGAAAAGGAAATTTTTCTACATTTATATTTAGTTGAATTGGAAGGGTTGAAATTTTGGTTTTGAAATTTTTCAAAATTGTAAGAGACCAATTTTTTATTTTTAAGGTTTTGATTAAGTGTATGGTGAAAATTTTTTATTCCTAATTTTATAGTAAATTGCAAGAGGGATTAATTTTCATTCAGTGCATTGAAAATAACAGTTGGCAGCGTAGATTTATACGTGTTAACCAAAAATCATTTAACTGTCCAATTAATAAGAGTTAATATTTTTTAAATTTGCGGTTCAATGGCATTTAATTTTAAATTATTCGATTAGAAAGTTTTAAAAGATTTTCTTACTTTTAAATTATTGAGCATTTGAATTTAAAAAAATGTAAGCTTCGTTGGAAAAAGTTAACAATTTAAAATGATTTTATTTTGAATCCGTAAATGTGCATTTTAGTTTTGATTACTTGAAATAACCAAATTTTTACTTCTAAGTTGTCAACTCTTTTAATTTCAATGACCGTGAAAAGTTTTCACGACCCAGAAAATAACTGAGATTTTTTTCTCGATAAAAACGGCTAGCCTGTTATTCAACTTAGAACAGTAAAACAAAATCGTTTAAAAAGCTTGGCTTTAAACTACAGCCTTTGAGAATGTTTACGTATCTAGAACTTCTCATTTTACCCTTTTGTTGTTTAATTCCTTTCGTAATAAAAGTGAATACCTTTGAAAAACTTCTGCAATTCTTTTTTTGAAGTGAATCGTTAATGTCACATGAAAGTAAAGTTTACGTCATTTATTCAGTAAGAGTTTACATTACTTTGCTTTATTTTATAATAACACAATTTTCTATTTAGGACTTTATATTTTACAACACTCTATTCTACATAAATAATTACATAACTCTATTCTATTCATATTAATTATGCTTCTGTTTTGTCATTAATCCTAAAATAACTTTAAACTTGATCTGAATGCAGTAATTTTCTCTATTTACCGAACTAATTGAATACGTTTTAAGAAATACATTTTCTTCGCTCACTTATATCTTCCTCTAAAAAATTGCCTTTTTTCGGTTATAGCGTTTTATATTTATTTTTTTGAAGCAAATTAAAAAAAAAGTTGTTTTTTTATTTTTATTTTCAATTGTATCTTATAATAAGTAAGCTGAGAGGGAAACAAGTTGAATCGGTCAAAAAGAACCAGAGTTATGGCATTTAAAAAAGTCTGCACTTTTTTTTAATTTTCAAAAAACATTTATTGGAATTTTTTCAATATGAAACAATCATGTATCCTGCATTAAATTTAAATTCTATTCCGACATAAAAATTGGCTTGATCAGAAGCAAATGATGTGGACTCCACCAGATGCCACTTTGATGTTACAGAGGTTTTGAAGCCCAGAACAAACGTTTTAAAATAAAAAACGAGTGTTAAATTTTGTGTTTAAACATAAAAATAACCCAATTATGGTCACTTTTAGGAGACAAGGAAGTCTCCAGATACAGCATAGCTAGAAGTGTGTTTTCCTATAAAAAATATCCTAAAACGATACTTTGGGCCTTTATTAACAAGAAATAAAATATCTCCTAAACTACAACCCTTGTAGTAGCGTCACGGAAGATTAGTCGGGGGCTAGTCAGGTGACCCGACTTATCCTAGTCGGGGCCTGATCAGGTACTAGTAGGGGTCATATGATAATACATCCGCGTGATTTATTAACCAAACTCCCCAAAATTTGTGGAACATCTCATAAAAGTTTGTCAAAATACTTATTATTTACGGAAATCCCCATAAAATTTTTTGAAATATTTAAAAGTGCTCAAATTTACCCAAGGTTTAATGGGGAACATATCCTACGCTCAAAAATACATAAATTTATGTAACTAAAATTCTCCAAAATTTGTGGAATATTAATTAAAAAAAAAAAACTTCAGCTGGAAGGCAGCAATGGAAGAGCTTCGCTCTGAAGGAACCGCCATGTTGGTCACAGTAGTCTCTGCTCCAGGTAATTATGCTTC